>NW_027528865.1:469318-486476 GCF_008692635.1 Crocuta crocuta | reverse complement strand
TGGTCCTTTTTTTTTTTTTTTTTTTTTTTGCATTCTAATGGATAATATGCAGGACAGAAGAGACTAGAATTCTAGAAAGTTAATTCCAGCACAGTACATCTCTTCCAAGAGGTTTTTTTTTTTTTTAAAGAAACAAGGAAAGTGAAAGGGAAATGAGATAAAGGAAATTCACACCTGCCAGACAGCAGTTTTGTGCTGGCGTTTCTCTATGTAACATGTATGCCCCTTCCCTCCTTAGCAGATCCACAGGCTGGCATTATGGTGTGGAAACTGAGGTTCAGAGAGGTGAAGTGACCGGCCCCAACCACACAGTATGGGGCTGGTCCTCAAACAGAAGTCATTCTAGTGCCAGTAGGCTTTGGGGCCGCGTCCAGAGATACTTCAGAGTCACCTTCGTGAATATTCTCATTTCGGTCGACCAGCCCAGAAAAGACCTAAGACAGGAAGGTGGAGGGTGGGGTTTGGAGTGAGAGATTCGAGTCAGCTGGAGGCCAGAAATGTGCCTGCTCACGCCCTGGAGTTCTACGTGGTCAGGAGCATCTTCTCCTGACCAACCAGAGCACTGCTCTGAGGGCATCTCAGCCAAAAGGAAAGAAAAGACATACATGCAAAATCCTTCCTCCGAGTGCTTCTTTCCCCAGAAGCTGGAGGCAACAAAATTGGGGGGAGGGCATGAGGGAACCCCCCCCCCCGTTCCACAGCATGTCTGCTTCCTTAAACATCTGGCCTTGCAGCTGACCCCATATCACCCTCCTTCCACCTGTCCATGCATCCATCCACCCATCATCTATCCATCATCCACCCATCCATCTGCCCATCATCCACCCATCATCCATCATCCACCCATCATCCACCCATCCACCCATCATCCACCCATCCATCCATCCACCCATCATCTATCCATCATCCATCCATCCATCCACCCATCATCTATCCATCATCCACCCATCCATCTGCCCATCATCCACTCATCCATGCATCCATCCACCCATCATCCACCCATCATCCATCATCCACCCATCCATCCATCCACCCATCATCCACTCATCATCCATCCATCTATCTATCCCTTCATTCATCCATCCAGCTATTACTGAGACCAACTGTGTGTGCAACATTGCAAAGGCACTAGGCTGGGCACTGCCCCCATCCTCACCAGTCTATAGGTCGGCCTATTATAATAGACTTTTGACTACCAAGTACTCAACTAACAGTTAAAGCACAGCTTTGGTGAGTGCTGCAAAGGCACTTTCCAAATGCTAATAGGGCTCATACCAGAGGACCCCACCCCAACCAGGTGTCAAGGAACCCAGGCAACATCTAATGTAGACCCTGGGGTCTGAGGCAAGATGGCCGGGACTCAGATCCTGGCTCTGTGGGTATACAGTCTCACTTCCCTGGGCCCCAGTTTCCTCACATTCCAAAGAAGGATAATGATACCGGAAGTCTCTGAGGGCTGTCAGAAGACTTCAGCAAGGTAAGTGTGGTGCCTGGCAGGTAAGAGCAGTAAGATGTTAGCTGCCATCACAGACCCATCACTGACCCTACCTTCCAGCAACTTCTGCACAAGAAGAAAATGCATCCAAACCAACCGCAGTAAGGAGGACAGCTCTGCCAAAGAATGAGTCAGCGTGATCTAGGCACTGGGATAGACAGATCTGCCAAAAGAATGACTTTTTTCCCTGCTGTTTGATGTTTTCTTTCTTTCTTTCTTTTTTTTTCCCATTGTGGCCTGACAGTTGGTTTTAAGGCTCATTTCCAATCTCTTCAAGTGGAGCACAATGGTTGGGATGATGACAGGGACAGTCAGGTGTCCATGATGCGGCTGTCACCTTTAAGAAGATGTCTTTCCCAGCAGAGATGTATACATTATAGACCCAAATTTCCACAGAGACTTTAATCCTTAGACTTTTCACCAGTGGTAAACTTGGAACAATGGGAAGTGAAGGTGTCACGGCCAACTCCATAACCCCAGGAAGGCACTGCTGGATTGGAAATGAGCATCACTCTAGGAGGTGCCTGCAGGCCAGGCCGCTGGTCCACACTGAGAGGGCGCTAGCCTGCAGCGCGAAGTCCAGAGCCATCCCTGGACACAGCCGGTCAGGTCCTGCAGGACAATATTGGGACCCAGAGGCAGCAGTTCTGGAAGGCCCAAGTCCCTCCTCCGACACGCAATAGGTTTCTCATCATTAGATCCCACACGCAAAAACATATCCACCAGCCTGCAAAGGTGTGACAGCCCAGGGAGGACAGTGACAGCCACCAAGGAGGCTGGGAGAGTGGGCTGCTTTGGAAGCACGGTGATATTCTTTTCTAAAACTGATCTAAAATGCTACCGGCCACCATGGACTCGCTACTGGCTGCTGTGGATCAGGATCTGTACTTGTAAGGCGAAGGCCATCAAGAGCTCCCTAAGTGTCCTTGGACGGGCAAAGTTTTCATTGTTAATTATGTTACAGAATGTGGAAATCCACAATGCAACATATTAACAAAATAAATACTAGCTAATTCCCAGGTAGCTACAATGTTCTACACGCTTACTATTCATCATCTTCACGAGCACAGATCCTTGTGCTACTAATCATTGCTGATAACAGATAACAGCCAGCACTGATGACGGATGGGGTCCAGGGAACGGTGCGAAGGCCCTTCCTCACTTCTCCTTAAGACAAAACCATCCTTAAAACAACCCCACAAGGTAAATATCCTGGTAGCCCTTTTGGGAGCTGGGAAACTAAGGCTCTGAGAGAGACTGCCTCACTTTGTCCCTCGGAGAGCCAGTAAGTGAGCCCTGCACTGCCCCCACGGGTCTGCCCTGACCCATCTCCCCCACCTGCCCCCTCCCCACAGCGCCTCCCACTGGGGGCTGGAGGGGTGTGAGCCCTGGTGGCAATCTGTTTACATACAGACTGTCGCTCAGTCCCCAAGGACTTGAGGGAGTTCTCTCAGTCTCCTCATCCATAAAATGGGGACGATGATGTCCAGCTCAGCAGGAATGGGGGAGCTAAAACTTGCCAAAAGCACAGTAAAGCCCTCATTAAATACGAGCTAATAGGGCTCCTGGGTGACTCGGTCAGTTGAGTGTCTGATTCTTGACCTCAGCTCAGGTCTTGATCTCAGGGTTGTAAGTTCAAGCCCTGTGTTGGGCTCCATGCTGGGCATGAAGCCTCCTCAAAAAAAAACAAACAAAAAAAAAAACAACGAGCTACTATTAACATCTGCTATCTGCACACCCAACCCATGCCCCCAACAAACTACCCGAAGACACAGTAACTGGTTCATAACCACTGACCCAACCCAGAAATTACAAGGACCAAGAGAAATGAGCAGCGATATTTCCAAGCACCGATTTCTGGGGATACATCTTATTCAAAGTCAAAGCAATGCAAATACAAGATGGGTAATTTCTCACTGTCAGAGGTCAGGAAGGTGGGCACGACTGAGCGCTAACTAGTATGGGGGGAGCAGAAGCTTCTAACACCTTTTACAGCAACAAAAGTTGATAACAATCCCTTAGGCAGGTGCGTGGCAACTCTGTATAAACACACAAAACAAAACTACGAAGACACTTTAGAGCAGAGACTGTTACAAAGTCCCGGACTGTGACTGGCCCGAGCAGGAACCAACCCCCAGCCCCTGGGGCTTCACATGTGCACCTGACCCGTGGGCAAAGCGGGGGCACGATGTTTTCAACCCCTTCCTCAGCACACAAACATATGACTATGTTTGTCCGGGCTAGTCCTCTGCCACGCCGAGCACGCCCTATCTCACCAATTACGTGGCTTTCTCTCTAAAGCACGGGATTAGTCAGATAGCTTCATTCTTTCCTTCACACTTTTCTACCTTTAGCAAATCCATCACAGAAAGTTTTGTTTTTGTAACTAACAATGTTTTTAAATGGCCCGAAACATCCGAAACATAAGGAAGAACAGTTAGCCAAAGCCAGCGGCCTCCACCCGGGACTCCAGGAGGGGCCGCAGGGACGCCATCTGTCTGACACCCTGACACAGGAGACGAACACGCCACCAAAGGGGTCTCTTGCACTTTCAATGTTAATTAACTAAAACAAAATAGAATGTAGTAAAGACATCTCTGCGTAACGGCTCCGTTATGCCACAGTCGTGGGCAAACAGCCACAGGAAGTGCATAAACAAGTGTGTGTAGCTGTGTTCTAATAAAACTTTACTTGCAAACACAAGAGGTGGGCTCACGGCAGGGCACAGTTTGCTGATCTTTGCTCCAGTGAGTATTACCATCACCACTATCAGCCGACGCCTTTCACCTACCATCCTGGGCGGGGCACCACCTTCCGTGCCACCTGCATTTTCTCAGTTACCCGCCACGGGAGCCCACTCAGCATGATGCCACTAGCACCCCCATCGCCAAAGGCAGAACCTGCGTCAGAGATGTGACGTAGCCAACCCACCTGCAGGGAGGGGCTGGGATCCACACCCAGGCCACCCTGACCCCAGAGGCTGCAGCACTCATAACTAAGTACGTGGACTTGGACTTTGTAACTTGTACAAAACACAAGCCCTCAGGAGGGTAACAGTGAGCCTCCCGATTGCATTTCTCACTCTAGGGCATTAAAACATCATTCTGTGTGGTCCACCCTTCCAAAGGCTTCATAAGGTCTGAATCTCTTGTCTGTATTTCACAGGCACTAAAGTGAAGGCCAAAAGCTTCGAACTGAATAGCTATGCAATAATAATAATGCCGATGGTTAAACCTAGTAAAGAAAAGATAGAAAATTGAGACATTCCCCGATAACTTTCTGGAGTTGGGTGATTGTAGAGAAAAAATTGTTTGGAAAATCCAAAGTAATAATTAAAGTCAGGAACCTACTGGTTCATCTGTTGACAAAGTCTTCGGTTTTATAAGAACCTCCCATCTCCGCGTTCTAAATGATTCATCGCATTACCCACTAACCGCGAACTCTTACACCGTTCGAAGAGCCAGAGCAGAAAGCCGCAGGAGGTAATAACCGGTGAGCATGGGTGTCTCATTATTAAAATCAAATATGTCATCAGCAGCTCCTGGGCACACCCTTTGCAGTGCCTCACAGAGCTCTCCAGGACCCGCAGACCCAGACAATCTAAGACCGTCCAAGCAAAAGCCGACCCTCAGGAAAAAGGCCTGAACCCCTAGCACCTGCTAAGTCATTGGGAGACAGAAGGTCCTTCCACCAGCAGAGGCCACTGACAGATGTCTCCCGTCACACCCCCGTCAACTCTCACAGTCGCCCAGACACTCCCGTGTGAGAAACCTCAGGAACCCGCAGGTGGGCAGGCACCCCGAAGACCGATGGGGGAGATGGGGCGTCCTCTGCTGGGCCCGCAGAAGTGCTCGGAGGGACGAGAGCTCAGTGTCAGGGGACAGGCCGGGCACTAGGGCTCTGGCCCTGCCACTCACATCAGCCCTGGGATCGGAGCAAGGGCCCTTCCCTCCTCTCAGTGCGCTCTCAGCCGCGAGTGGAAGCAGCTTAAGCATTAAAGGGAGGAAGCGTTTGGCTGGGAAGGCAGGGGCGCACTGGCCCCCCCACAGATGCATCCGGGCTGGAGAAGTGCCATCAGGAAAGGAGCCCTCACCTCCTGGGTCCACTCTCCGGAAGCCCCGCCTGGGCACGTGGGGGGACATGAGTCAGCACTCTGGGCTCACCTCCCGTGAGCGAAGTGACCTCTTCGTGAAGAGAAAACACCTCTCTTCAAATGAAGTCCTGGAACGGACTCTCAGTGGTCAGGCCTGTCACGTGTCCACGCAAGGCCCACTCGCCTGCCGTGGGCAGACAGGCACCGTGGCGGGTAGCGGCCACTCGCACAAGGATGGAGACGGGGGCGCCTCCCTCACCGCCGGGGCACTCCCGGCACCTCCTCCAGCTTCGGTGCTGGGTCCCTGCACAACCTGGCCTGTGGCCTCAGGAAGCCAGGCTGGTGATGCCCACGGCCACCATGGCCTACGAGGGGCACACAGATGACAGAGCGCCAGCCGAAGTCCCAGAGCCCGGGCAGCACTGGGACGGTGACCTCAGCAGAGGGCCGTGCAGAAGGAAGGGCCCTCTGGCTCCCGGTCTCACCCAGCCCAGGCTTTCCTCCCCACGGGTGCCGCACGGGAACNCCAGCCTGTGGTGACGTTTCCGAGACCCCAGGCAGGACGAGGCAGCAGGGCGCCCCTGGGGCTGGCTGCGTGGGCTTTAAAACGCGGCCCTCCACTGGCGGGGACAGGCTTCCTTTCCTTTTCTGAAACCCTGGTGGTGATCGCTGGGTGGCCGATCCTTCTTCATTGTTGTCTTTTTGTTTTAAAACATCCCGATTCGGCCAAAAGTATAAATCCAGCAACCCGTGCCCACCCTCCCTCCCGGCTGGGCCGCGTTTCACAGGCGACAAAGGTTCACCGCCGCGACACGGTGCTCCCGCCCCCCAGCCCCCCCGCCCCCCCAGGGCTCCAAGAACTTGGGCTCGCGGAGCGAACCCGCGCCCCGGGGCTGCGGCCCATGCGCCTCCACGGGGCCGGGGCTTGCTGGGTGCCTGTGGGAAATGCAGAGTCTCAGGCCGCACCCCAGGCCCGGTGAGTCAGAACCCACTTTGTAACAGGATCTCCAGGATGTCCCTGAGCACAAGGAAGTCTGGGAGGCACCGGACCGGACTGTACCCAGGACCGCATCTCGCTAATGACGCCACTAGGGGGCGCCCCGAGCACGGGCGCCTGCCCGGGGTTCTCGGCTCAGAGAAGTGATTCTCCCCCCCGGGGCCGGGGCTCCACTACTCCGCTGGCTCCAGAAGCCCACACCTTGACTTCCGTTCAAGGGTGACAGTCTCAAAGCCTGCATCCCGGCGGTCACTTCACCTTCACCTCCAGAATTCACGAGCCTGCTGCCAAAAGCCTCCACACAGCCCGGCCTCCACCCCCCTCCCCCACCTGCCTACACGCACAACCTTCCCTTCGAATCCCCCCAACACCAAGGAGCTTCCGGGACCGGCTTATCAAGCCCCTGCCTCGGGGTCCACACCTCCCACGCTGTCCCCTCCCTCCCCCACACTGCAAGCTCCCTGAACGCGTGCCGGGACCGCATCCCACGCTCCAGCCTCCGGAACCTTCCACAGCATGTCTGGGGGCAGGGGCTGCATGCACGTGAAACCTCCCCAATTTCACTGTCAGCTGCCGCTCTCCAGGATTCTGCCTTGATGAAACCTCCTGGCCTATAATTCACATACTCTTCACGTGTTCTGAAGAATAAAAGGAAAATTTGGCGGGGCGCCTGGGTGGCTTAGTCGGTTGGGCGTCCGACTTTCGCTTGGGTCATGATCTCGCGGTTCCTGGGTTCGCGCCCCGCGTCGGGCTCTGTGCTGACTGCCAGCTCGGAGCCTGTTTCAGCCTGTGACTCCCTCTCTCTCTGACCCTCCCCTGCTCACGCTCTCTTTCTCCTAGAAATAAATAAAAATATATAAAAAAAAAAAAGGAAAATTTGGCATCTACTTTAATGGAAACATGGTGTTTTTCCAATAAAAAATTAAGCAAACACACACCCTCTTTACAAAATAGTTCAGCATCCCCTAAAATCACGTATGGGCTGCCGGGCCAGTACCCTAATGGGCAAATGGGCGGCCACCGGAACATTCTCCCACGGAACAGCACACAGAGTGCTCCCGAGGGGTCTTAAATTCTGCACGGCATCTCTACTCTCCTCGGGCCACATGGACGCTGGTCCAGAGCCACACCCACGGGTGTGATCACTGCTGTCATCAGGAGCCCGGACGCTTCCTCTTGGTGACTTCCCATCAGTCACGAGTGGGAAGAGGAGCCCACAGCGGCCGTCTGCGGGAGTGGGATGCTCACTGGGGTCACCCGCTGGGATTATTTAGAGGACAGTTATGGGATGGAGAGGGGTTTTTTTCTTTTTCTTTTTTGAAGAGCTCCCCACAAGAACCAATCTCCCATTCCAGAGAAAAAGAGCCTGTGTTCATTCTCCTCCGCGTCCTGACAGGGGCCAGAAGCCGCAGGCGCAGGTGCGTCTCCAGAGCTCTCGGCAGCGGCCTGAAGGCTCGGGGTCTGTTTGGGGCCCACGAGTGGCCCACGGCACATGGGGCCTCTCTTGGCAAAAAGCACAGAGGCAGGACGTGAGCTCAGGAAGTAAACACGCACCACGTCGCTCTGGCTGAATGATGAAGCGTGTTTACGTGAACGGGGACGTGGCCGGCCGGGAGGGTGACAGTCGAGTCCTCAGGATTAATGATAAAGCATAAAAACATGACCTGCAGTCATGGAATCCGGATCCCAGGCTCTCTGCTCATTTCCTGAAGGATGGTTTACATCTGCTTCTGAGCCGCTAACTCCAGGGAAGTGTCATTTGCATTGTGGTGTGACATTAACCATCACCAAGGACCACAATACCTAATCCTTCCAGGCTTTTCTGAGCCAGACACGGTTGCAAGTGCTTAGAAATAAGTCATTCCCTTGGGCTGGCGTTAGCGCTACTCTCAGTTTACAGATGAGAAAACAGAGGCACGGAGCGATGGACCAACGTACCCTGGCCGCTCACCCAGCCAGGAAGCAAGTGGTGAAGCTGGATCCGAACCCAGGCGGTGGCCCCCAGAATCTCACCACCACATCCCCCCACCCGTCACGGCCGTGCCGGAGCGTTTATACAGTAACAGCACCGACGGTTTGCTCAGCTCTTCCCAAGTGCGGAGCCCTGAGTGCTTTTCCAAACGTTGTCTTGTGACATTGTCACAAGCCTGTGAAGGTAGAACCATGACCATAGGTAGGAACTGCAAGGCCAGAGAGGTTAAGTAACTAACCCCAGGGAACACAGCCACCCCGGAACACACTAGTCGCTGTCCGGGTGCTGGCCGATGCGGGCGAACCACGCAGATGGGATCTCTTCCTTCCTGGAGCTCGTGATCAAGAGGGAGAGGGAGATGTGGAAGCAAATAACCCCTAAACGTATGTGAGAGTTACAGATGCAAAAAGTTCAATGCAAGAAAAAGAACAGAATTTGGGACAAAACACTCAAGCTTTGAGAGAGAGAGAATAGAAGAAAGGTGCCCAGCAGTTTTCCTGGGTGCCTGCCCTTGGAGGCTCACCCCTCTATCCACGGAGTGGCCACCACATCCCCCCTCTGCCTGCCTCCTGCAGCTTCGCGGTTTCCTGAGGACCACTCTGCCCCATCTCAGCGCATGGGCTTCAACGCACCTGACCTTCCTCGGGGGCCAGAAGGCAGGCACGTATCCGAGCGGCCAGCGGCTCTCCGCCACCCTCACTCCCATCAGCGACTGGTCAGGACTGCACACGTGACCCGGGCAGGCTGCATCAGCACCAGCCCCAAGCGCTTCACTCACCTCGCTGGGGGACCCCCTTTCTGCAGACACTGCTGAGCATAAGCAGCGAGTCGGGAACTGCCAAGAGCCATCCTATGGAGACAGCCTTCCAGAAAAAAGGAACCCAATGCAGAGGGAAGCAGAGTGAGGGAGAGGAAGGTTCCCAATGCCAAGGTTGGCTCCCACTGTGCTTGAACTCCGGGAACACGACGCCAGGCTTACTCCCCACTTGAACCAACAAATCCCCTCCCAGGGTACGCCAGCTGGAAACTGGATTGGATGTCACTCGCAGCGGAAGCCTGACTGGTCAGGCTTTGGGCGGGAGTGCAGTGGAGACACGGGTGGTTGCGAGGTTCGTGGGTCGCTTCTGCCAGAGTGAGGCTCCCCCACGCACGTCTGCCCCAGAGGAGGTAGGAGGAAGGAGGCCTGAGTCTCAACGGAGGGGGTCCTAGCAGAGAGGGAGGAGGTGGTGGTGTGGACGGAGAAGGGCTGCTTCCTCCCTCACGGGAAGGGAGTGAGAGCCACTCTTGTGGGTTGAACTGCCCCCTTTAAATTCTCTGGAATCCATACACCGAAGTACCACCCTCACCCAGATCCGCAGTCCCTGGCCTTATCTGGAGACGGGCCTTGGCAGAGGTGATCCAGCCGGAATGAAGTCATCCTAACCTCACTTAATGGGGGGGCCCTGACCGCCCGCCTCTCACAGAGACACAGATGTGCACGGAGGGAGGGCAGCGTCCAGAGATGCAGGGGGAAGATGCCGTCCGCGGGCCAGAGAAAGAGGCCGGGCCGGGGCGCTCCCTCGAGGCGCTTAGAAGGAACCGACCCTCCACACACCTTGATCTGGGACTCCTGGTCTCCAGAACCACGAGAGATTAAGTTTCTGTTCCGCAGGCTGCGGGGGCACAGTGCTCCATTACAGCTGCCCGGACACGGCCAGGGCCCCAGGAGGGAGCGACACAGAGGAGGACCGAGCTCCTCCCGCCGCCCGTGCGGAAGGGCGCAGGGCTCCTGAGCGCCGGCAGGCACCGGGGGAGCAGGGGCCTGGCGGGGAGAGGAGGTCACCCACCCCCTGCTGCCGGCCACCAACGTCAGCCGCGATGCCAAGGCCGCCGCAGGAGCCAAACGCTTTCAGTCTCGAGACGCACCTGCTGGTGGTAAAGCTGCAAACGCACCAGCCCTTCATACAACTCACACCAAAAATGGGCAAGCAAAGCCGGGGGACGTCGGCTCCAGCCTCAGGTCTGGTGACAGTGTCGCACCAAGGCCAGTCCCCTGGTGTCCAGCGGGGTCCTCTGTGAGCCAAGGAGTTACTGCTTTTTGGTAACTTCCAAGGGAGATTAAAATTACGTCAAAACAAAAAGTTTAGAAAATGTAAAAAGAAATTGAACAAGCGCCTTTCCGTCAGCAGCGGCTGCCGCTTCCCTTTATCTTATTAACATGCCCACGGGTCCTCCTCGAAGCCAGCCTCCTCTTGGCCCATCTGAAACTGAGCTGTGGGGAACCTTCCAGAACACTCCTTCCCCCACAGGAGGGTCCGGAGGCCCACGGGCAGCCAGGAGAAAATGAACCAATCCTCTGGCCACTTTGCATTTCTTTGTGTTTTTGTTCATTCGGTCACACAGAGCCCCCGGAGGGAACAGGACCCGCTTTCTCCCTGGGACCGAGAGAAGCCTGCTCCGCTCAGAGCCGCGGCCCAGAGCAAAGGGCTCATTCAGGCGCAGGCACGCAGAAGCCCGCTGCGGAGACCGGGCGCAGGGCTGGCTCCCTGTGAAACGCCTAATTTTAGTTTCGAGCCATCATTTGCACTTGCACAGTGTCCCCGGCCTGCCTCAATGGAGGGCCTTGTCCACGCGGAGCACAAAGCCGCCTTTGCCCGGGGAGCCAAGAAGAGAAAAGCTGCAGCTGAGGTGGGGGGTGCCTGCCCCCCCCCCAGTGACTGGCCCCATTCTTCCCCAGCACAGCGAGGGCCCTGCCAGGGGACGCACGGCTCTGAACTCCCAAGTGCCTCTCTCCTGGCAAGTGGAGAGTGTAAATAAATCTTGGGGCGAGGAAATGGGAGAGGAGCACAGTGCCCAGACGACAGGGCGCTCGAGTGGTCCCAGGAGTTGGAAGCTTCTACGCAGAATCCTTAAGAAGTAGGGACTTGCCCATCACTTGGGGCATTCAAGCAGGGGCAACACTCCATCTGGGCAGAAGTACAAAAGATGGGTCGGAGGGAAGTGGGTGATGGATGGAGGGATGGGAGCATGATGGACAGACAGACAGGTGATATGCAAATGGAAGATATAAGAAAGTAGGGGCGTNAGGGGAGGAGCGGGGAAGGAGAGCTTCTGAGGAAGGCACAGCTGTCAGACGCCAGGGCCCCGGAACACTCAGTGCTGTCTCATCCCAGGCGAGCGTCTACACCCCTCCCAACTCTGCACTGCTTCTCCCCAGGCATCTGATAGGCCGTGGGATCAGAAGACTGTCTAGAACTGAAGGGCTCACAGATTTGCCCAGACTCCCAACCTGCTCACCTCCATGTGCCCCCCCACCGCCCGGGACTTCCTTCTTCCAGGGGCTCAGCCCAAAGCCCCCAGGGCCGTCCCTTCCCAAATACACCACGTGCCAAACTGGCCACATTTCACCACACCTGGCTCTCCCGCCGTCTGCGTTTGACTTCCCCGGAGGCAGAACTGGAAGTGGGTCCCGTCCGCTGAGGATGACCCTGAGGCGTCAGCTCCCTGATGGTCTGGCCGCACCTGCACCGCACGGGCGAAGGTCCGGGGCACCCAGTGGCTGAGGTGGGGACCTGGCACTGGGTGCTGGTGAGTTTTGACCACCACCGAGGGGGGCGGGGAGCGCGTACGTATCACTGCCAGCGTCCAGGTGTAAATACTCCCGCGGCGGCCGATCTCGAGCCACCGGTACCGGCCTGGGGGCCCGGGCATGTCCGGCGCACGTGGGTGGGGTTGGAACCGCAGCAGAGGCCGAGGTGGCTGGGGATGGGACGCAGGTACCAGAGACGCCTGCACAAGCAGCACACCCCCAGCCACCACGATCTCTGACTACATGACCTTCTCCTCCACTCCATTCGGTCGGATCCCGCACCGCAGATGGGTCAACCCCTTCCAAGTGTGAGCCCTGGAAACCACGCCCAAGCCTCCAGCTGACCTCGGCCACCCCAGTCTCATTGGCTTGAATAGCCCCACCCCCTCCTAACTCACTGCACTTCAGCCTCCTCGTCCCCTTGTTCATTATCACCTCAAGCACACAGCTACCTCAGGACCTTTGCATTTGCTACCTCAGGACCTTTGCATTTGCTATCCCTCTGCCTGGAAGGCTATTCTCCAAGGCATTTATGTGACTAATGCCCTCACTTCTGCCTTGTCTCTCTGGCTGTGCTACGTCAAATAGCCAGCCTTTCCTCCCGCCACTCCTCTCCCGCCTGGCGTTGGGGCATTTATAACTGCCTAGTGTCAAACCGTACATCCATTTCTTTCCAATCTCCTTCCCCTCTTCCCACTAGATGAGTCATTCTGGGAAGGGAGGACACCACAGTCTTCACCGCTATATCCCCAGCACCCAAAACCGTGGTGGGCACAGAACGGGTGCCCCGTAAATACTCGCTAACAGCTGGCAATCCCAAACTCCAGGGAGAACGTTCAGATTGATTTCATTTTTGAGCTCCCCACGGGGGACCGCTAAGAACATTCCTGGCTCCGAATACCTGAGTTGAATGCCCTTCAAAACCCAGCCCAGCCCCGTGGCCCTGACGGGCTGGCCTCCCTCCAGCGCGACTCAAGCACTACGATCCCCCGTTACTGGCTCTCAGCACAGAAACCTTCACAGCCGTCGACACAGGCCAGGTGCACACACAGAGGTGACACGTGCACCTCCAAGTTCAGCGCGGACCCAGCAGCAGAGAAACCGTATTCAAAAGTCAGCACCTGCCCGGCAGCTGGGCACAGAGGAGCCCAGTGTGACTCGGGGGAGACATCACGCCGGCCATGAGAGCGTCCCGTGACAAACCACCCCACAACCTAGGGGCTACTTTAGGATTCCGTTGTTCACCTGCTGGGCGCCAGAAACGGGGGCAGGGCTCACACGCTCGACGTGGGCAGGGCTGGGCTCATTCCCGCAGCTGTGTCTGCCCGGAGGCCCCTGGCCTGGGCGGGGGTCACCCGGGAAGGCTCCACTCGCAAGCGTGGGGTCACGGGGCCAGCTCTGTTCCCCTCCGGCAGGATGGCCCACATGATTCTACGTGGCAGTTAGGAGGGGCCACCGGGCTCTAAGCTCTAAGCCCACAAATCATACTGTGTCACTTCTGCCGCGTCCTGTTGGTCAAAGCAAGTGACAGGGTATCTAAGGGGCAGGTGACAGCACCCCTCCTGACGGGGACGTAGCAAAGGGATACTGCAAAGGGGCGGCCAGGTCGTGGGTAACGGTTGTGGCCACCTTTGGAAGCAACTTGAATCTCACTGTCGTCCCCTTTCTGTAGGTGGAGGAGGGCACAGAGAGGGCAAGTAAGTCACCAGAGGTCACACAGCCTCAGGACCGTAGCCACACGATCTACCCAGCGTCTGGCCCGCCCGTCACCTGTGTGGCCAGCACAGGTCACCCAGCCCCGCTCCACGAGGACAGGGAACGGGCCGGGCTGTCCTCAGCAGCCAGTATTGTGTGTGCACTGTGGGTGGACAGACGGCTGGCTGGCCAGTCAGGGTCCCCCCGTGTAACACCACACAGGAAGGAGTCTGGGTGACATCTGAAGCCCCTCCCAGAGCCCCGCGCCCCGCCTGGGAAGGGAAGCACCGCGCCTCGGACTTGTACGTCAGTGTGGCTTATTTCTCTGACGCCCAAGTGCCCACTTACACTCCCGATTCCCTCTTGGCACATGCCCGGGCCTGTCTCCTAAAACCGAGCTCTCCTCCCCCACGCCAGGCTCGCCTCCGTCTCCCCCATGTGACAGCTCAGGTCACCCGTCCGGGTGTCCCTGGGTGTCATTCCCCTGCCCCCGCACCCGGGGCTGGTCCACTGCCTCCACCTCCTCCTACCACCCCCCGCCACTTGCCCCGCCTCCCGCACCTTCTCGGGTCACAACCTCCCACGCACACACGCAACTCATCTACCCCGCTACCCCCGAGGCAGAGGCAGAGCCATTCTTCCCAGCCTCAGACCAACTGGTCACCCTCTCACACAACCCTCCGTGGCTCCACACGGCTTACAGGATAAAGACCCAAATCCTCAGTG
Source organism: Crocuta crocuta (assembly GCF_008692635.1). Lineage (NCBI taxonomy): Eukaryota > Metazoa > Chordata > Mammalia > Carnivora > Hyaenidae > Crocuta > Crocuta crocuta. Next base: position 471,930 of record NW_027528865.1, on the reverse strand, counting down.
AGGCCCTCGGCACTCTGCCTGGCTGCCACCTGCCGACCCGACGCACCGGCGGCCTGGCCCACGCTCACGTGCAACGCCCCCTTCTGCCACGGAGCCACCACACATGCTGTTCCCTCTGCCTGGAACAGTCACCTTCCAATTCTGGTTCCTTCCTCATTATCTTTCAAATTTCATACCTAGATCTCCAAGACACAGTTTTAAGAGTAAAAAACAAGGTGGAGAATGGGGACAAGATAGCTAGAAAAGAAGGCAGGGAAATTGTCTGAAAGCAGACACAAAAACTCAGCGTGGCTGTCTCTGGGGCCCAGGCTCAGACCCCGTTTTCAGTACAAGGAGAGTCAATGCCACCTGAAAACACAGTGTGCGACAGACACCTGACCGACTCATCGAGCGTAACCACCAGGTGTGGATATGACTACAGCGTTCCCATTTTACAGGTGGGGAACCCGAGGCCCAGAGAGGAGAAACAGACTGTGGCGAAGAACAGAACAGACGCAGTCCAGGCCCAATGATGCCCAGCCGGCGCCACTGACCCTCCCCCACCTCGTCTCTGGCCGGCACAGATTTTTCTCAACACGTACACGTATGACTTTTCCAGTTTTAAAAACCTGTTTATTTTTTAAAAGAATGACACCCGCCGCCTCCCACAGGAAATACTTACTTTCCCTTCTCTGCCTAGATTTCCAAAGGTGTGCCGATTACTTCTCAAGGCTTACACCTCATATGTGGCTCGAGAGTTTGCTGAAGATCTTTTTGATAAAAAGTAGAATGCACACAGTAGGGGCGCCTGGGGGGCTCAGTCGGTTAAGCATCCAACTGGCTCAGGTCACGATCTCCCGGTTCGTGGGTTCAAGTCCCACGTCCCACTCTGTGCTGACAGCTCGGAGCCTGGAGCTGCTTCAGATTCTGTGTCTCCCTCTCTCTCTGCCCCTCCCCCACTTATGCTCTGTGTCTCTCTCAAAAATAAATAAACATTAAAAACTTTGCTTAAAAAAAAAAGAACACACACAGAAGCCCTCCTCAAACTAAATGGAAGGCGGGGGCTGCATCTNCGCCTCGGACTTGTACGTCAGTGTGGCTTATTTCTCTGACGCCCAAGTGCCCACTTACACTCCCGATTCCCTCTTGGCACATGCCCGGGCCTGTCTCCTAAAACCGAGCTCTCCTCCCCCACGCCAGGCTCGCCTCCGTCTCCCCCATGTGACAGCTCAGGTCACCCGTCCGGGTGTCCCTGGGTGTCATTCCCCTGCCCCCGCACCCGGGGCTGGTCCACTGCCTCCACCTCCTCCTACCACCCCCCGCCACTTGCCCCGCCTCCCGCACCTTCTCGGGTCACAACCTCCCACGCACACACGCACACACGCAACTCATCTACCCCCGAGGCAGAGGCAGAGCCATTCTTCCCAGCCTCAGACCAACTGGTCACCCTCTCACACAACCCTCCGTGGCTCCACACGGCTTACAGGATAAAGACCCAAATCCTCAGTGAGGCCCTCGGCACTCTGCCTGGCTGCCACCTGCCGACCCGACGCACCGGCGGCCTGGCCCACGCTCACGTGCAACGCCCCCTTCTGCCACGGAGCCACCACACATGCTGTTCCCTCTGCCTGGAACAGTCACCTTCCAATTCTGGTTCCTTCCTCATTATCTTTCAAATTTCATACCTAGATCTCCAAGACACAGTTTTAAGAGTAAAAAACAAGGTGGAGAATGGGGACAAGATAGCTAGAAAAGAAGGCAGGGAAATTGTCTGAAAGCAGACACAAAAACTCAGCGTGGCTGTCTCTGGGGCCCAGGCTCAGACCCCGTTTTCAGTACAAGGAGAGTCAATGCCACCTGAAAACACAGTGTGCGACAGACACCTGACCGACTCATCGAGCGTAACCACCAGGTGTGGATATGACTACAGCGTTCCCATTTTACAGGTGGGGAACCCGAGGCCCAGAGAGGAGAAACAGACTGTGGCGAAGAACAGAACAGACGCAGTCCAGGCCCAATGATGCCCAGCCGGCGCCACTGACCCTCCCCCACCTCGTCTCTGGCCGGCACAGATTTTTCTCAACACGTACACGTATGACTTTTCCAGTTTTAAAAACCTGTTTATTTTTTAAAAGAATGACACCCGCCGCCTCCCACAGGAAATACTTACTTTCCCTTCTCTGCCTAGATTTCCAAAGGTGTGCCGATTACTTCTCAAGGCTTACACCTCATATGTGGCTCGAGAGTTTGCTGAAGATCTTTTTGATAAAAAGTAGAATGCACACAGTAGGGGCGCCTGGGGGGCTCAGTCGGTTAAGCATCCAACTGGCTCAGGTCACGATCTCCCGGTTCGTGGGTTCAAGTCCCACGTCCCACTCTGTGCTGACAGCTCGGAGCCTGGAGCTGCTTCAGATTCTGTGTCTCCCTCTCTCTCTCTGCCCCTCCCCCACTTATGTTCTGTGTCTCTCTCAAAAATAAATAAACATTAAAAACTTTGTTTAAAAAAAAAAGAACACACACAGAAGCCCTCCTCAAACTAAATGGAAGGCGGGGGCTGCATCTCAGCCGCGCTCTCAGGAGGGACGCACGCGTCCGGGGAGCAGGGAAGCCCGGCCGGCGCGGCTGTGACAGCG
>NW_027528865.1:468027-468792 GCF_008692635.1 Crocuta crocuta | reverse complement strand
CAGCGCCCCCGGCGGCCCCCCCCTCGCCTGTCCTGCCGCTGGAGGGGCGAGAAGCCCGGCAGGCCTTTCCGCACCCAGCGACTCAGCGACCCGCGCCGCAGCACCCGCGACGCCTCCGGCAAGCACCGCACAGCACCCCCCACAGCCGGGCGGCCCCTCACCAGCCTCGCCGCCCGCTGGGCACCGGGAGAAGGCTGCCAGCCCGGGGGCCCTGCTTTCACCTCCACCCGTGACACCCTCGGGGAGGCGCCGGGAGGCCACTCACACCTGACCCACTGGCCCAAGACCACGTGCCTCATCCCCGGCTGAACCCACCCCAGGAGGTGGGAGCTGTCACTGTGCCCATTCTCCGGAGGAGGAAACCGAGGCGCTGCCTGACGACGGCACGTGCGGAGGCCAGCCAGGGGCGCCCGGCAGGGTGGGGGTCCCAGCACGCCCGGAGGCCGGCTCCTGGGCACCCGGCCGCTGGCTCCGGCCGCCTGCAGGAAGGACGCGACTCGGGCCTGACCCCGGTCCCTTCCCACCCAGGCCTATAACCATGAGAAGTTATAGCAACACACGTACTCGCGCACACACACATACACAAACACACACGCGTGCCCACACATGCGTGCTAACACTCACGCCTTCCATGACTTTTGGCAAAAGTAAGCACAAAAAGCTACGTGAACGTGGAAGAGATGGTGAGTCGGCCTTAAAAGAGCCGCTGGTGAGTCTGTGTGTGCCCCTCCCCCCTTCCTGCCCCTTCTTCTCAGGACTGAAGGA
>NW_027528865.1:467826-468014 GCF_008692635.1 Crocuta crocuta | reverse complement strand
GAGCTCCCGGGACAGGCGCCCACCCGAGCCGCTGGCCGCGGGGTGCAGGGGCCTGTGCTCAGCGTCCCCGGCTCGGGCGCGGGAGCAGAGCCATCGTGACAGATTCGGGAAGGGTTTCTGAAGCGCCCACGGCAGGGAGGTGGGGAGTGAATACGGGCTCGCAGGTCCCTCATCACAGGCCACAGAGA
>NW_027528865.1:467278-467735 GCF_008692635.1 Crocuta crocuta | reverse complement strand
AGGAGGGGGAGGGGACAAGGAAGGAAGGGGCAGGAAGGCGGAGAACAAAGAAAGGGAGGGAGGAGAGAAGGGGAGAAGGAAGCCTGACCTGGACCCCCGGCGACTGTGAAGGGGCCCGCGTTNCAAAGAGCCCGGTGGGGGGGGACGACAGGTGGCACATGGCACGTGTCCCAACCACGGTCCCCAAGATTCCCAAGGGTGACAGGGACTATGCAGCAGTGCCCCCCCAACCCCCCGAGTGAGGCCTGATTCCAGGCTTCCTTCCCCAGGGACGTCCCATCCGCGTGCAGCCAGGGTCCCTCACCTACAAACACCCCCACAGGGGTCTGCGGGCACAGGAAAGCAGGCTGCAGACCTGGAGCTCTCCACCGTCTCCCCCTCCCTTGCACGCAGGCGCCCGCGCGTGCACTCACGGAGACGTGCAGGCCCCTCCTCCTGGCCCCCTGTGGCCTCTGCA
>NW_027528865.1:463440-467208 GCF_008692635.1 Crocuta crocuta | reverse complement strand
GCTGACTTTACCCCTTGAGCATCCTACCTCTGGGCCTTTGCACGAGCCATTTTCTTCACCCAAGAAACCTTGTCCTTCCCGTCATTCAGACCCACTTTTCAGCTCCCAACTCAAGCGCCCCTTCCCTGGGCCTCCCAGCCTGCAGGCCCCCTCAGAGCACCAGGCAGCCTCACCTCCGTGTGACCAGTATTCGCCTACGGGGTAACCCAGTCCCAGCTCACCCCCCACTAGGCTACCCCACAGGGATGAGGCAACGCCTCTGCCTCGCTGTGCATGCTGTCCCCAGGCTGCCATCACACCGGGCTAAGAGACAGTACCTGGCTTGTTGGATGGACGGGAGGATGGAGGGATGTGCAGGGGAGCACCCGCTTGCAATGAGCCACCTGGTGTCATCACACACGTGTTCCGTGCCTCTTCTGTTCCCAGCCCAGGCTGTCACGCCTTGTGGGGAGAAGCCACCTAACAGCCTCTCCACCCCCGTGATGTCCCACCCCATGAAATGTTTGGTGACTGGGCACCTGGGTGCCCGTGGGAGAAACGACCCCTGCCTCCTGGCTAAAGGGTTCACCAAGCAGGATGCAACGGCTCCGCCCAGGGTCACGAAAAGGAAACAGAAAAACAAGACGATTGATTGGAATCTGTATTTTCCTGAGAGAACAGCTGCTCTGTGCTAATATCCCCCTGGAATAAGCTGTCATTAGTTAATTTTAAAAACCACACAGAGACTAATTATTAACAAATTTGTAGGCTTCTCTGTAGCAACGCATATTAGCAAGACGCCGTGCTCTGAGCGGCTGCCCTTTACACTTGCTCGTCTGCTCTGGGGATTTCCGGACGGTGAGACCATTCACTCCGCTCCCCGAAGCCATCATGGCCTTTCGTTGCTGTTATTTGTTTGGAAGACGTTTTCCCCTCAATTTTACTTCCGCTCGTGGGTCCCCGCGAATGGGGAGAAGGGTGTCGTTACCACATACTCCAGATAAAACCCAGGCTCCTTGAACGCCTCCTCTGAGCAGGACTCTTCTGGAGCTGGGAACACAGCAGTGGGTAACACAAGTCCCGACAGAAAGAAGGTACAAACACATCTCCCAGAAAGCAGGGAGAAAGAGTTGGGAGGATGTTAGAGGCAAGTCGTCACGTGAAGATGTCACCAGTGTTTGCGGTAATGACCTTGAGGAAAAGACAAGTCCCCGGAGATCACCGGGGAACTCATGGGAGTGGCCTGCACCCCACCCCCGCCAGAGGGGCTGCCCAGATGGACAGCTCCATGTTGGTGATGCTGAATCCCTCTAAAAACGGAGACAAAATAATAAACTATACCTAAATCTTGCATTGCTTCCTATTAAGAAGGAATCAGCTCCCCATGAGGATGGGGGGGGGAGGGACAGGAGGCCCCCACCGTCCACCCGCCCCCTCCTGAGCAACAGCCCAGCCTTCGACCTTGCCATCTGACCTGGATCTGTTACGTCCTGACCCCCAGCTCAGCTCCCCAACTAGGAAGATGGGCGCACGGCCTCCAGAGGAGTGTCCCTCCCGTACGGGCGACCCTGCGAACAGCCCCGGGGCCGGCAGGGGCCGGGGCGGGAAGGCGGGAAGGATTTCGCCTGGCGGTGGTGACCTCAGGCCGGGAGGGGACTCTTCCTGCAGCGTCGTGAGGGCGCCAGTGGGACACGTGGGTGTCAGGGGCTCGGTGCTGCAGAGCCCAGAGCTCCCCACTGTCACCGGCCAAACTGCTCAGGGGGCCACCAAGACGCCTTGGGTGGAAGCCTGTCCATAGCGACAGGCACAGTGCTCAACGCACCTGGTCCTCAGGGCCACCCTCACGGTAGGCACCGCTGCAAACAATCCTCATGTTACAGATGGGGAAACCGAGGCCCAGAGACGTAAGTGGATCTAGGTCATGCAGACTCGGGCAGTCCCCGTGCCTGCCAGGTCCCCTCACACCTTGTCTTCCGGGTTCGCAGTGTCAGGCCCACCATGTGAGACGCAGCAGGAGGCGGCGACGTGAACCTCACTGAGCCCGTCGTCTCTGGGAGCCTGCGGTCCAGGAGGGGGAACAAGTGGGGTCTGCGCTACGGCCCCAGTTCTCCGCCCCCCCGCACCCACGTGCGATCTGCCCGCTCCTCCCACCGAGGGGTGGACTGTATTTCCCTCTGCTCAGCACACTGCCCATGTGCCTCCTCTCACAGGATGAGACAGAAGAGGAGGCGTGAGACCCTGAGAGCTGCCGTGCGTTTCCACCTGCCACGAGACACCACTGCGGGGCCCGCGCAGGAGGAGGTGCGGGCGGGAAAGAGGTGCAGCCGCGTCCAGCCTCGATCCCACACCTGCCAACCTGCACACCCCTGCCTGCAGGCGAGCGCTCCAGGCTGAGGCCCCTGATCGCTGGGAGGGGATGAGCTCGCTACAGCCAGGAGGGGGCTGGTGCTCATTACACGGGTGTCCTGTCGCTCTGTACTCGTGAATTCGGGATGCCACCAGCCAGACCGCGAGCCTCCAGGACGGGCAATACTTGTCTGCATCGCCCCCCACGCCCTCCCCCTGCCCCCTGCACACAGCAGTGCTTCACAGGGCAGCACGTGAATAACACTAACCAGGGTCACAAGCCCAGGATGATAACACACAGCATCTCCCCCTTCCTCTGAACACTACACGGCCTTTGTGACCTCTGCCGTGCCTGTGTCGCCGCACGCTTCGATGCTTTACCACGGCTCCTTGATGATATTTTGAGGCCATCTTCGGCTGTGTGTACAGAAATTTGATTTAAAGGAAGAGCACACACCACCACCCTCTCTGGAGCACTCGCCTCCATGGTCGAACCTGGAGTCCAGTGAGAAAAGAAAGAGTGTGGGGCAGGGGCAGGCAGCCCAGCAGAGCGGCACCCGGTGCTCGCACGCACTCGGGGCTTTGCACGAAAGACCCTGACCCATGTGCCAAGGTCATCAGCAACCTCACTCACATGGCTGCAGAAACACAGGCCTCCCAGAATTAACATCGCCCGGGACAATGTTTTCCTGCTGAAGGGAAGTGAAAAGGTCACTTCGGGCACGTCTCTCTGACTGTATTGAAATCCCCGGAGCCAGTGATTACAACACGGCAAAAATTTTTCCGCACATGGATACAAACTTCCAAGAAGGAACGGCACCAACAAATAAAGTAATAACACAACTCATTAGTAAGAGTACAAAGCAGACGGTGGCTTTAACAAGGTGTTACACTTAAAACAACTGCATAACAACGTGTAATAAATGTATTTATTAAGCCGTGTAGCTGCGGCTCCTGTCTTCCCCTTGGGTCCTGGCAGATTCATTGTGCGACTGCCCACTAATCAATGTCAAAGTCTACTCAACGCAGTGCCCATTAGATAAGGGGCATTGCCAAGCTGCCCATCCAAAACTTGATTTAACAAACAGGGACACCGCCCCAGCCCATTAAAGATAAAACCTTCAACGACTCTGCAGACGGCTGAGTCTCTGCCATCACCTTGCCTGACTTTCAATAAATAAATCTCGTCCTGGTGGCCATTCTGGTTAAATGGACTGGGAAATGGAGGAGTATGTCTGTGCCTGTGTGTTTATGCGACTACAGACACATATACATCTGTCAGATGGACTGCCTGAGCCAAGAAGGGGATGAAGCACAGGTACCTGTTCCATCTCAAAGACTGAAGCCCTTCAGGTACGATGTATGAAGGGGCGAGCAGAGGACGGGAGGAGCAGGCGGGGGGGTGGGGCAGGCTGGTCGGGCAGAGAGAGGGTGGGACAGACA
>NW_027528865.1:456237-463259 GCF_008692635.1 Crocuta crocuta | reverse complement strand
CTTCCTCTGGGGTTTAGAGGAAGGCGAAACAGAAGTCTGATGGCCCCGTGTAGAAAACAGAGTTGACAACGCGCACATTTTCACTCCAGCTATCAATAATTTACCAGACTGTCAGCTCCGTGAAGGCCAGCGACCTCGTCAGTCTTGTACCCCGAACAAATATTATCAAATAAAATTTGGGTGGACATAATGTTCAGGCTTAGATCACACATCTTACTCCCAACCTTTAATTTCTCGGTAAAGAAATGTCATGAAACACAGTAATTGCTTCGGCCTTCCCGAGATTCCTTCTGTGTAATTTTCAAAGGGCAGCCTGCCGGCCACAGGCGTCCCCAGATGTGCTCGGTCTGGGTTGGGGCTTTGTTTGTTTCTAGGTTGCCCTGGCAGGCACCGCAGCTGACGACCCGTAGCCAGCCTTAATACCCCTTCTTTACCTGCTCCTGTTAGGGTCGCCAGGCACCCATCTGGAACCATCAAAAACCAACCAACCGAAGCCCCGCGTTTCCCAGCCCCCTGAAGCTGCCGGTGGCAAGTGAAGCCCTTCTGGCCCAGGAGGTGTAAGCAGCTGTCACTGGGTCCGGCTCCCAGGAAAGGAGGGTCATGACTCAGCAGGTGGACACCCCTGGGCCTGTCCCCACGCCCTTCTTCCTGCGGCAGGTGTGACCGTCCCGTACACACTACAGGAGCCAGAAGAAAACCGTGGGCCCTCGACCCGCGGCCAGGCGGCTGGTGTGCTGTCTGCACTTCCCTAAATGAGAACTCCGATCCGACTTCAACCGGTGCTACTTAGCTTTGCTACTGCGTGAGGCCAAGCCACTCCCTACCTGATACACCGCACAGCATTTACAAATCACTTTTCACATCAGAATCTGGATTGCCAGCATATGTCTTAAAACAGGGTGCTGCGGTAGCCCTGGGCGCCCTTCCCCAAAAGAGCCCGCCGGGCAAACTCACAAAAGTGAACGTTCTCTCCCCAGGGTACACATTCCCATCTTATTCCAAGAGCACCCGAATGCTGTCCCAGAGTGACAGGACGAGTCAGCACCCTGGAGGCGAGGGGACTCCGGATGGACTGCAGTCTGGGGAGGGGGGTGGCAGGCAGCGGGGGGAGCAGCATCTGAGGAAGAGGACCCGGGGGCTGGGCAGGGAGGAAGCCGTGGAAGGAGATGTGGCCTTGGAAAACCGGTGGTTACGGAAAGGGCAGGTGAGGTCTGGAGCCAATGGCCGGGTGGGAAGAGACCGTTAGTTAGAACCAGCCCGTCCACACAGCAAGCTACTGCAAGCATCCAGGTAGATCAGAATCTGAATCGGAACCAGAGCCTTCCTCCTCCTTCTCATCGCCGTTTCCTGAGACGCTGTGGGGCTCTGAGTCCTGACCGGGCCCTGCTGGGTCCGTACGGGCTCACCCATAGTCACAGTGGGGAGCGTGCAGCACAGAGAGGCTGACAGCCTGGCCTTCACAGGACCCCGTTGTAGGAGGGGCTGTAAGTGGCCCCAGGAGCTGTTCCTCCTTTGCCTCCCACCCTCCTCACAGGGTCCGCTGCCTCCTGACTTTATTCACGGAAGACAGAACCATCTAAGCTGCGAAACCAAAGAAGAGTGTCTCGAAATTCACTCACTGTTACAGCCACTAGCTCAGGAAGCCTCACCCACCAGGAGTTAGGAACAATAACTACCACTCTGTGACATAAAGGAAATGGAGGTTCAGAGAGGTGAGGTGACTTGCCCAAAGCCACAGAGCTTATAAGACATGACCTGTTTGAATGTCCTCGCCTTAAGAACATGAGAAGACCAGCCTGAGGGAGGCCAAGGGTCCCTCCAGAGGGAACGCTCTGAGACACGGCCAGCTCGGGTGGACTCAACGTAACCAACATTCAGTGGGCAGCAGCCACGAGCCACATAACCACGAGGATAGTGGACAAGGCCCTGCCCTCAGGGGGCTTCCTATCCCGAACAGTGCTGTCCCAACACTCTGGGGAGGGGGTGTTCTAGATCCGCACTACCCATATGGCAGCCACCAGCCACACGTGGCTACCGAGTTCTTGAAAGGTGGTCAGTGCAACTGATGACAGGAAATTTTAATTTTTGTGTATTTAGCTCAGATTTAAATGGCTACAGGTGGCTAGTGACTACCGTACTGGACAGCGCTTTCCAGAGGGAGAGACGGATAATAAACTATGTTGTCAAATACATCGGTGAGATCATTTCAAAGAGTGCTGCACTCGGGTGAGAAGGGGATGGGGAACAGAAATTTCAAAAGTATCCAGTCTTTTCCTGTAAGGAGTGTGCTGCTTTCACCATCAGGGAAAAAAAAAAAAACAACTCTAAAGTTCATAAACTCCATAAATTTTTTAAAGCATCCAGCTATTATTTGTAATAAAGCTGAAGAAGCTGGCAAGGCTATGGCCGCCACGGATTAGGCCATGCGGGCCCTCTGCGAGAGGCCAGCGGGCGACCCCAGGCCCCAGGACTCAGGGAAGAGGGCAGGGAGCGAGGCACGGGGACTTGCTCCCCATCAGGGAGAAAGGGGGGCGCCGCCCTGTCGTCCCCGGGCCCAAGGGCTGAGGCAAAGGAGAGACCAGACCGGCTTTACCCTCTGGGAACCCTTCCGTCCCTCTCACCGTGGAGCCAGGCAGAGGGAAGAGACGACGCAGGACTCCGTCCCGAGGGCTCCAGCCGGAAGGCGGCGGGGGCTCCCGGGCCGATGACACGGAAACTGGGAGCAGCAAGAGCACTCCCCCAGGGAGGAGGGGGTGCTGGCAGGGGAGGGGGCCTCTGGAGCACGGGAGACCCAACCAGCAGGGGCCAGCGCAGGACACCCAGCGGGAGTGCGGCCTGGGACGCGTCCCCGTGACGGCCCGCAGCTCAGGAGGGCACAGGACGCTGGGCAGGCTTCTCTCCCTCCAGGCAATAAGGCGGAAGTGGACCCGCCCCTGCACAAGGGGCAGCTGCTGGCCTCCCGGCCGCCCTGCGGCCGTGCCGAGCTGATTTCCACCCAGGCCGCCAGCTGGCCGCCCCAAGTCTCGGCAGCTACGCCCGCGGTCTGGTGCCTGCACCCGTTCATCCCCCGGACGCTCGCTGGGGCCTCCTGTGTGTGAGCGCTGTGCTGGGCTCCCGGCCTGGAGGGGGACAGTCCTCGTGGGCGAAATACACCGGGATGCCAGGCGGTGATGAGCGCCGCGAGCGGATCAGAACGGAGGGACAGGGGTGACGTCGGCCCGGGGCCTGAAGGATGGGAAGGGGACAGCTGGACACAGAGGGCTGGGGCTCAGGAGACAGGGCGGGGCCCACGTGGTCACACACAGACACACCCAAGAAGTTGTCAGCAGAGAGCCTGAGGCCATGGCTGAGTGCTAGGCTCAGTGGTTCCCAGGGCGGGTCACCTGAGCTGCATGGTCAGCCCCACCCGTCACTTGTTAGACATGCGTTACCAGGGCCCGCCCTGGACACTGGGAAGCGGAAGCTCCAGGTGGGTGACGGACACACACACTGGGGTTTCAGAAGGATGATCAACATTGGCAGCTCTCCAGGGAGACGCTGCCCCCAGGGGACCCCTGGAGATGCCTGAAGACATTTTTGGTTGTCATACCAGGGGGTGGGGAGCTACTGGCATCTAGTGGGTAGAGGCCAGGAGTGCTGGTAACATCTCACAGTGCCCAGGGTGGCCCCCACCGCAGAGAATGACTGGGCACAAACGTGAACAGAGTCAAGCCCGAGGAACCTGCCCCAAATCAGCGGCCCCCCCTCCCCCTGGCTGGCCCCCAGAGCCGGATCCTTACAAGGGGAAGCAGCCTGGCCCCACAGAAATGGTGCCAGTGGCACACAGTCCCCGGGAAGGCCCAGCCCAGTCTCCCGTCCTGCATCCGGGAGCTGGGGGGGGGGNGCCATCCGGGCGCGCGCGAGGACTGCGCAGCGCAGGCGGCGTGCAGGGCCGGGCGGCGGTGGCGGCGCTGTCCTAGGCGCGAGACTGGAGCCTGGGGACGCCGAGGCGGCGACAGCGGCGGCGGGGGGGGCGGGAGCCGCGGGGGGGGGGGGGGGGGGGGCTGGGGCTGTGGAGAAAGAAGCCACAAAGGGCCCTCAGGAACTCCGGATGTGCCCAGGGGAAGAAGCAGGAGACGGGGCGAGCAAGGAGCCAGGAGAGGGAAACGCAGCAGCAGAGGCCGAGGGAAGAGCGGGTCAGGAAGAGGGACCGGGTGAGGCCAGTGAGGGGACAGGACAGGGAAGGCGGGGGAGGTGTCACAGGCAGGACAGGAAGGAGCTCACAGACCACCTTCGCCGTGCGGAGGGGCAGAGAGAAGCCTCGCAAGGCTCCCCGCGGGCAGGAACTCCTCGGAAGGAGGAAAGGTCACGGGGTGCTGCCTCACCTTGTTTCCAGCTCAATTTGGGGAGAAGGCCTGGCCATGCCTGTGGGTACAGAGCAGGGATTTTACCGAGAAGAGTCTTCCAAAGATGCAACATAACCGTTAACACAGCAACGATGCGGACAGAGTGGAAGCCCGGACGGGCCCCTGGGAGAAAGCCGTTCATCCCGGCCACGCAGTCCGTGGCCACAGACCACCGAGAGAGACCACGCAGTCCGTGGCCACTGAGGGATTTAATGCACTAATAAGGCCACAAAAAATGGCTCGTGCTCACCAGCGATCAAGGATCCACAAATTAACACAATGAGCCACCATGTGTCACTCTTTGTGCGGGAAAAGGAGATTGATGACCTCAGACGTTGGCAAGCCTTCAGAGAAAGGGCCCTCTCGGAGATTCTGGAAAGAATGTCAATTGGTACATTTTCCAGGGCCGCAACCCTGGCATCCCACGTGACGGGACACCCCCCAGGAGAAATTTACACGGGAGCCCAAGGAGGCTCTGCCTGGGGACCCACAGCCAGTGAGATAGGCAAACGTCGGAAACAACACAAGTATCTAATATAAAGAGAAAAATGTGTTCCTTGGCATACTGTGTGCCTATCAGAAGAGAGGGAGATGGAGATGGACCACGGGTCAAGACCTCCGAGACCCAGCGTGCAGCACAAAAACGAGGAACCTGACATACAGTGTTTCCTTAAAGACTTTTTCCAAGAACGGGTAGCTATAAACCCGCAGGAAAGGGCCAGAGGCCGTCTACACTCCTCGCAGAGGTCACCTCTGGAGAGAGAGAGAAGGGTGCTTTGCCTTTCTGAGAATGCCCCTGAGCTGCTACTGAGAGCACAACGAGGCATTAAAAATGCATTGGGGGCGGGGGGAGGTTGTCAAGAGTAAACTCAACCTTCGGGTGTCTTACAAAAGTACAGAATCTAGACCGAAGACGGGGACTCTTCCCCTGGACTTTGTGCTGGGTCACCAGCTGCAGTTCTCAGGGGTAGAGCTTTACAGCAGCAGGACGACAAATGAAGTCCTGAATGGCGGGCAAGGTGAGGGTTGGGACTTTTCAACCCAGTGAAGGAACGAGTCAGATTGGTGTAATAACCGCCCTTCAGAGACTCTCTGAAACCCCGGGGTAACGCACACCCCGAGAAGACCCCCTCGGGACTGACGGGCGGCACACCTCTAGGAGCCACCTGAAGAATTTTTAAACAGATCTGCCTGAAGAGAACCATGCACTGCCCAGTAAAGAAGTGAGTCCCCCATCAAAAGAGGTATGCAAGCACCTGTCAAGGCAGCCAGGCTAGGCAGTTATAGAAAATGCCCCCCGGGTCCACCCGTCCTGCTTCAAGCTCCCAGACTGCTTCCAACTTGAAGATTCTGTTCTCTTTCTGCCAGAACGCCTCTGCTTAACACAATCCATAAATACTTAATTGCCCAATATCTTTAGCAAGGTTCTACCACTCACAGAACTATACGCGCCAGAGACTTTTCACCTCCTCAGCCGTCTGCTCTCGGGGTCCCGGTCTGACCATCCGAACCAGAGACTCCCTCCGGCGTTTGCCCTCCCGCGGCAACACTGAATCATCCAAGCTCTTCCACCTCTGCCTGGTGGACGGGCCCCAGCCACCTGCCGAACCCTCTGGTCCCACCCACGGAGGCATCCACTCACAGACAGCCAAAAAGCTAAATCCTCCATAATTTCCGTTTCAAGTTTGCTTCCTTTTACTGCCAGGGAGACAAAAGAAGCAGGGAAGGATTCTCTGGTGACGAGCCACTCAACTTCCATAATTGGAACAGTCATGGAGGTACATCTCCAACACAGACAAAACCAATCCATCATGGAGTGCTGAGGGCTTCATCCCCGGTTCCTAATAGAAGGATTAATTAAAGCCTTAAGGGGCTGCTCATGGCCGGCTCTGCCTGAAACTCCAGAAAATTAACTTGCCCTCCCGGATGCAGAAAAGCCAGGGTCTCCTCCGGCGGCACCTTCGTGTGACCAAGTGACACAGTGTCAACAGTGCTAACAAAGAAATCGTACAAGCCTTGCATGGCTTTATTGTTTAAAATTCCAAATTGGGCCCGGGCGCCCCCAGAGCTGCCTTTACTAGGTCTTTCTTTGTAGTTGGAGAGCACAGCTCCTATGTGTTGCAGGGAAGTGAAGGAATCCTTCCCCACAGGGCCCGCCTGCACCCCAGCCCCAGGGACGGCCTTGGTTTTGACGCCCACCGTTTAACGGGATCAGGTCCCCGCCTGGGGCCGGTGCCTTTAGAGAGAATAAGTCTCTGCGCAAGGCCACCGGCAACTTAACGTCCAAACATAATCTGTGAGGGGGCTGTGCTTCTCGGAGATAGGAAATTGAGTCCAGTGGCTTGATACCAAAACACCAGCTTTGATTCTTTTTTTGAACCCTACATTTCAGAGGCTCAGACTTCTCTCTGTGAAGTGAAAATTGCCTTCTGGTGGAGAAAGGTTTTAATGATCACTTTGCTTCCTGCGTCTCCATGGTGACAGGCCCCGCACAGCCCACCCCCCTCCTGCTTTATTAGGCCTTTCTTCCTCTCTGGAAAGTAATCAATCAAGCCATATAGACGCCTTTGTAACCGGATTTATCACCTAAACAATCGAGGCCGCCGCGGGGGCGGGGGAGTGGGCAAAGTCCGTATA
>NW_027528865.1:455990-456194 GCF_008692635.1 Crocuta crocuta | reverse complement strand
AAAGGCCGGGGAGAGGGCAGGAGCGAGGGGACAGCGCCAAGCCGGCTTCAGGGCGCCGAGACAATAGCCGGGCGGCCGCAGCCGGGCGCATCCCGGCGCGCGCGCCTCGCTCTGCTATTTATTCGTGTTTATTCCCATTCTTCAGTCTATATTCCAGGAAAAAAAAAAAAAGTTGAACCAGGAAATAAACTTTTTCTCATCAGT
>NW_027528865.1:432362-455710 GCF_008692635.1 Crocuta crocuta | reverse complement strand
CCCCGGAAGAAAAGGGAAAAAAAGGAAAATCTTTGCTCTTGCAGTTGCTTTAATCTGAAAGCTGTTCTTGGAGCATCTGTTGGAAAACATTAGGATTCTCCCATCATGCCACGCGAGAGGAGCATGACGTCACGAGGGAAGGGGCTGGGAGCCAGCGTGGTGATGGGGAGGGGTCTCAGTACCTGGGCCGCCTACCGCTTNACTCAGGGACTGCCCACCCACCCCCACTCCCCCCAGAGCTAGAACCGAGAAAGCTTCCAGTCCTACTTTGTCCCCTCCCAGCAGGAGGGGAGGAGACCCTGAGGGAAGGGAGGCAGGGCCTAATCTCCCCAGCAGCTCCAGGCAGCTGGTCTCCCCTCTCTCCCGGGGACAGGTCCTGTTGCCCAGACTCCACCATGGTGGGGAGGGGGGGGCTGCTTTAGCCCCGGCCCAGCCCTTTGCCTGGGAGGAGACAGGCAGGAGGGGTACTTCATGCTTTCCAGGGAGGCTTCCCCCGGATGCTGGATGGAGGTGATGGGCCAGGCAGTGGAGGTGACAGCCCCCAGGGCTCCCACTCACAGAGGTGTCCTCCAAAGTGCTAATGAGCAATTCTCACCAATCCCAGAGAGTGTGACTGGGAGGTGCCTCTACGGCTCCGGGACAAGAGGGGTAAGGAAAAGAGGAAAGCCCACGGGGTGTGGCCACCACCACGTCTGGGAAGGTGCCCAGAGGAGGGGGCATCTCACCAGATGCCCGGATGACAGGGCCATGGGGACACCCGGAGAGTTTGTTCCCACCCAAGACTTGCTGAGGGCAGAGGTGGTGCACGGAAGCCCCATGGGGGCGACCCCGTCTCAGCCCCTAGGCCACTCCAGGGACACCCCCACTCCAGGGGATGAAACTGAGGTCAGAGGAGGAGGTCAGAGGGGTCCCACAGTTGGTGACAGCAGCGCAGGGACGGGGACCTTCTGGGGGCTGTTCCTCTGGATTTGGCCAGACAGAACCGAGACTCAGGGCAATAACGTGGATGCTGGCTCCGAACACAGCTTTGGGCTGTCAGCAGAGAACACGGTCATGCATTCAGTCCTCACTCAGATATCCCAGAGTCCAGCGCGTGCTGGGCACCACATCAGCATTACGGACCCAGCAGCGAACAAAGGCAGACACACCGCCCCCCCCCCCCCCCCGGCCTCCCCGGCTGGGGAGTGGGCGGGCCACATGTGCCCTGGTTCTCAGCCTGAAGTGCTTGAGGAGACCGCCTGATCTGCCCTCTCAGCTCTCAACCCTCTGCTGATCCTAAAANGTGTCCCAGGATGGTGGGGGGTGGGGGTTAGAGCTGGGAACGGCCACCAGTAAACCAAGATGTGACCCCCAAACAGGTACGGGCGACAGTGCCATGAAACAGAGAAGGAACTGGTGGGCCCTCTTACCAAACACTTTTACCCACACAGAAACATGTGGACTGCGATGCGCTCAGCTGGGGGCTGAGCGCTTCACTGCAGGGCAGCCTCTTCCTCACGGCGCCCGAGGTGGTGAGAGCAGCTGCCATCCCCACCTCAGACGCGCAGGCAAGTCACAGGGGTGGGTGGCCTGCCGGGGTCACAAGCCGGGTCTCTCCAAGCGGGTCCTCAGGAAGCCCCCTGGAGAGCGAGGCTGAGTCCTGGCCCCACGGGGAGGCTTGCGACTCCCCCCACCCCGACCTGGCACACGGTCAGCTCCTCCCTCACGGAGATGAAGAAGCCTGCAGCCGGTCGGGCCGGCAGCAGGTGCGGAGACTGACCAGCCGGGTGCGGGGGAGGAGGGCAGCCCAGGGACACGTCCCGGAGAAGAGAAGAAAGGTGCCTTCCGGCACCCAAACGCCACCCACGCCCACCCTCCCGTGTTTAGGACTGGCCTGCTCAGAACCTGCTCTGCTACTCCATAAGATTTTTCCTTAAATCAACTCTTTGCACTTAGTTGCCTGTTAAAGGAAACCTTTGCCACAGTGACAAGAGGCGGCCTCCCTGTCATCTGCATGAAGGACTGGGTCCTGTCACCCAGGTCCCCCACGGGCCCCAACTTCGCTGAGCAACCATGGGAGAGGCNCTGCCCACCCACCCCCACTCCCCCCAGAGCTAGAACCGAGAAAGCTTCCAGTCCTACTTTGTCCCCTCCCAGCAGGAGGGGAGGAGACCCTGAGGGAAGGGAGGCAGGGCCTAATCTCCCCAGCAGCTCCAGGCAGCTGGTCTCCCCTCTCTCCCGGGGACAGGTCCTGTTGCCCAGACTCCACCATGGTGGGGAGGGGGGGGCTGCTTTAGCCCCGGCCCAGCCCTTTGCCTGGGAGGAGACAGGCAGGAGGGGTACTTCATGCTTTCCAGGGAGGCTTCCCCCGGATGCTGGATGGAGGTGATGGGCCAGGCAGTGGAGGTGACAGCCCCCAGGGCTCCCACTCACAGAGGTGTCCTCCAAAGTGCTAATGAGCAATTCTCACCAATCCCAGAGAGTGTGACTGGGAGGTGCCTCTACGGCTCCGGGACAAGAGGGGTAAGGAAAAGAGGAAAGCCCACGGGGTGTGGCCACCACCACGTCTGGGAAGGTGCCCAGAGGAGGGGGCATCTCACCAGATGCCCGGATGACAGGGCCATGGGGACACCCGGAGAGTTTGTTCCCACCCAAGACTTGCTGAGGGCAGAGGTGGTGCACGGAAGCCCCATGGGGGCGACCCCGTCTCAGCCCCTAGGCCACTCCAGGGACACCCCCACTCCAGGGGATGAAACTGAGGTCAGAGGAGGAGGTCAGAGGGGTCCCACAGTTGGTGACAGCAGCGCAGGGACGGGGACCTTCTGGGGGCTGTTCCTCTGGATTTGGCCAGACAGAACCGAGACTCAGGGCAATAACGTGGATGCTGGCTCCGAACACAGCTTTGGGCTGTCAGCAGAGAACACAGCCCTGCATTCAGTTCTCACTCAGACANGTCCCAGGATGGTGGGGGGTGGGGGTTAGAGCTGGGAACGGCCACCAGTAAACCAAGATGTGACCCCCAAACAGGTACGGGCGACAGTGCCATGAAACAGAGAAGGAACTGGTGGGCCCTCTTACCAAACACTTTTACCCACACAGAAACATGTGGACTGCGATGCGCTCAGCTGGGGGCTGAGCGCTTCACTGCAGGGCAGCCTCTTCCTCACGGCGCCCGAGGTGGTGAGAGCAGCTGCCATCCCCACCTCAGACGCGCAGGCAAGTCACAGGGGTGGGTGGCCTGCCGGGGTCACAAGCCGGGTCTCTCCAAGCGGGTCCTCAGGAAGCCCCCTGGAGAGCGAGGCTGAGTCCTGGCCCCACGGGGAGGCTTGCGACTCCCCCCACCCCGACCTGGCACACGGTCAGCTCCTCCCTCACGGAGATGAAGAAGCCTGCAGCCGGTCGGGCCGGCAGCAGGTGCGGAGACTGACCAGCCGGGTGCGGGGGAGGAGGGCAGCCCAGGGACACGTCCCGGAGAAGAGAAGAAAGGTGCCTTCCGGCACCCAAACGCCACCCACGCCCACCCTCCCGTGTTTAGGACTGGCCTGCTCAGAACCTGCTCTGCTACTCCATAAGATTTTTCCTTAAATCAACTCTTTGCACTTAGTTGCCTGTTAAAGGAAACCTTTGCCACAGTGACAAGAGGCGGCCTCCCTGTCATCTGCATGAAGGACTGGGTCCTGTCACCCAGGTCCCCCATGGGCCCCAACTTCGCTGAGCAACCATGGGAGAGGCATTCACTCGGGCCCCAGAGATGTTCTTAATGTCACCAGAAGGACAAAGAATGGGAAGAAGTTTCTATGGAAGCCAATGTCCTAAATGCCTGTCTGTGCACCACCGAAAATAATCTCTAACCCCTTCACATGGTCCTCACTGAGGCTGGCCACCTGCTCCACCAAACTGTAAGGGCCGGACTTCAAAGCACATGGGGGCGCCCAGGGGCTCAGTCGGTTGAGCGTCCTGCTCTTGCTTTGGGCTCAGGTCATGATCTCGCAGTTCTGGATTCGAGCCCCGCGTCAGGCTCTGAGTGACAGTGAGGAGCCTGCTTGGGAATCTCTCTCTCTCCTCCTCTCTTTGCCCCTCCTCTGATCTCTCTCACTCGCTCACTCTCTCAAAATAAATAAATCAACTTTTTAAAACATTTAATTAAAAAAAAAAAAGCATATGAAAGGAGGAGGCTTGGCATTTGCTCCAGGAGCAGAGAGAGAGAAGACGAGACTGGCAACCAAGATTTAGTTTCTTAAAAAATATGCTTTAGCGGGGGCGCCTGGGGGCTCAGTCGGTTAAGCATCTGACTTCGGCTCACGTCATGATCTCATGGTTCTGGGTTCAAGCCCCACGTCAGGCTCTGTGCTGACAGCTCAGAGCCTGGAGCCTGTTTCACATTCTGTGTCTCCCTCTCTCTCTGACCCTCCCTTGCTCACATTGTCTCTCTTTCTCAAAAAATAAATAAAACATTAAAACAAATTTTTAAAAATATGCTTTAGCAAAATATTGTGATTTGTCAGAGCCGGATAGACGCGCAGCTTGTCATTATATTTTTCTCTGGCTTTCAAAGGTTCCATGATTAAAAAAAAAAAAAGCTTTACATTAAAAAACAAAAATGGGACCCTGCTACTGGACTAGTCTCAGGAGAGACCTTGGCCTTGCAAGGCGTTCAGCCCCAGAGCAGGACGGGCTGGCAGCCTGAGTGGCAGAGGGCAGCTGTCCCCTGAGGGTCGCCGCCCCGAGAATACCCGCAAGGGATCTCTGTGAAAGTTACCAGCCGCCCCTCCCTGCTACAAGATCCCTGTGAGCCCACTCACGAAACAAGGCTGCGTGACAGATAAACGACCTAAATGTCCGTCAACCGATGGATAAACAAAATGCGGCACATCCACCCACTGTAACATCGCTCAGTCGTGAAAAGGAGCACAATAGTGATGCCGGGTATACTAGGAACGGACCCTGAATCAGTATCCCGAGCAGAAGAAGGTCACAGAGGGCTCTGCTATCGTGTGACTCCACGCACGTGACGCCATCTCTGGAGACAGAGGCAGAGTGGCCCTGGGGTGGGGGGTGGGGAAGAACTGCTAATGAGCAGTTTCCTTCTGGGGTGACACATACGCTCCAAATGCCCTGAAGTTAGATTACGGTGAGGGTTTCACGACTGGAAATTTCACAACAGGTGAGCTTTGGGGCACGTTCAGTATTTCCATAAAGCTGCTTAAAAAAATAAAATAGAACAGGACGAAAACGCAGCACACGCAGGGACCTGAGCAGACGGGGTCCGCCTCTCACCTCTGCAGAGTGTAATCCTGCTTGAAACCCCTCCTGTCCCTGCCCAGGCTTAGAATGAGGCGGGAGCCCCCGACCCCTCCCGCCCATGTCGCTAGAGCTGGTTCTTTCCTCACACGACGTGCAGGGCAATGTCTATTTTGTGCCAAAAGACATGACTTTCCCGGAACAAAACAGGATAGATCCTCGGCCTCGTGGTCCTGAGAACACAGGATTAATCGATCCGCTGGTGTCCGCGGGCCCAGCGCTGGGGGGGCCCCGCCGGGCAGGGAGGAGCCGGGGCTGAGAAAGTGATGCCCCTCCTGAGGCTGAAGACTGACAGACAGGTCAGGAGGAAGCAGGACGCAGGCCCAGGGACCGGTCTGTGCGGAGGCCTGGAGGTGGCAGCGGCATGGGGCTCTCAAGTCCCCGAAAAGAGGCAGCGTGAGGGGCCCGGGGTGCGAGCCCGGCTGCAGAGACGGACGGGACACAGACCACAGAGCGCATCGCGTCTGGGTTTTGTTCCATGGACGGTGAGAAGCGGCTGGTGGCAGAAGCGAGTCCCCAGAAGATCCCTCCGGCTGCTGACGGAGAAGGGACCTCTGGCACCCGGAGACGGCCCGGGAGGCCGGCCACCGTCCAGGCGCACGGGGTTGGGGGGCGCGGAGTCTGGGTCCCGCAATGGGCCCCAGCGAGCTGGCGGAGGAGGGGCTGCGAGGGATGGGACGAGCGGGAGCCACAGGTGATGCCCCGACTGCTGCTTTCCGACGATGAACGGGCCAAGGGGCTGCGGGGACGCCAGGGTGCCCCCCGAGTCTGATGCTGACAACGAGGGGGGCACGATGCTCTTTCCCGGGGGGGAGGGGCCGCAGGAGGGGAGGGCGGGGAGGAGGACGAGGAGCCCCACTTGGACATGACATCGGAAGAGCCTGCGGCCTTGGCTCAGCGCCCACGGGGACTCCGGATACCACCTGTGCCTCACGTGGGGACAAGGCCAGCACACGGGCCCCGGCACCCCAGAGACCCTCTGGAGCCAGCGCGGGCCTGGGGACGCCTCTCTGGGCCTCCAAGTCCTCAGCTGAGAAGGGGCGTGGCGAGCATGGTCACTCCTGCCCGGCCGGCCGTGACGCCCACTGCAGGGACAAGTGACGGGTGCTAACGCAAGCCCGGTGCCTCTCATGAGCCCCCTCCTGCAAGGCCTCGGCTCCGGCGGCTCCACCTCTGCAGACCTCGCTCCCCGACGACCAAACACCGGGAAGCCACCCAGAGTGCGTCACAGCGGGACGGTGAGTTACAGCCACCCACCTGAGCTGCAGGCGGAGACGCCCGATCCGGGGTGCAGTTTCCTTCTGCGACAGCCCACTGACTTCTTCCCCAGACCTTCTGTGGCTCGAGGATCCCCGGGGAGCTGATGGCTCTGGAAACTGGGCTTCTAGGATTTCAGCGCCGTGAGTTTGGGGACCTTCGTCAGGCCCGCTGCCCCGAGAACGCGCCTGGCACACCGTGGGCGCCCAGGAAGCAAACACACGTGGGCAGAACAGTGCCAGACGCACACGCAGGGCGAGCCCCAGAGGGCTCACCTCCCCCACGGCCACGTCGACAGGACAGAATAATCTGTCTCTGACTCGCATATGTCACTTAGCATAATACTCCGCAGAGCACCCGTGTCGTTGCAAATGGCAAGATTTCACTCGTATGTAGAATTTAAGAAACAAATGAACAAAAGGGGAAAAAAAGACAAACCAAGAAACAGACTGGTAACTATCGAGAAGGAAGATGGTCACCCGAGGGGAGGTGGGCTGGGCGTGGGGGGACAGGTGCTGTGGAGGGAGGGGCACAGCTGTCGTGAGGAGCCGCAGGTGACGCACAGAACTGTCCGGTCACTATACTGGACACCTGACACTAACGTCACACTGAATGTTAAAGACGCTGGAAGAGGAGCAGAACTGCACCAGCAAACTCCGTCTCTCGCAAATCACTGCTCAGGCTGCCGTGTCTGTCCATGCTCTTCGGAGACCAAAAGGAGAGGGGCGAGACGGCAGACCCCAGGGTGGGGCTTGGAGGCCAAGGTGACCAGAGGACCCCGGCTCCCCAGCTGAGCCCGGCCGTGAGGAGGGGAGCCGCGCCCTCTGCTGGCCTGTGGAGAAACTGCGCCCAACGCTCACCCTGGAGGCCGCCTGGACCTGGCTTGGGGACCCAGCCTTGCACTTGGTTTCTTCTGCCCTTTGGCCACATCCTTGACGGGGTCCCTCCCTACGGCCGGCCGTACCCATAAGGCTGCCCGGGGTGGTGCTTCATGCAAGGTCAGCTAGGGCTCTTTTTAAAACACAAGCAAACTTTTTTAAAGCCAAACCCTCCTTTTCACCAACCATGCTCTCTGTACGGAAAGGCACCGGCAGCCAGTACTGGTCTGAAACACGTGCTGTGGGAGACCCTCGCCCTCCTGGGTTGCCCCCAGCCCTCCTCAGGGTGCTGTCCACCCTCGGGCCCTCTAGCGAAGCCCTTCTGAGCAGGAGCTGAAGACCCAGGCATGAGACAGGGATCGCTCACTTTGTCTGGGTGGCCCTGTCCCGCCACACCGCCCCCTGTGCCCGGTGTGGGCTTCGGGCACAGCAGCCAGCACACAGGACGCCTCTGCATGTGCTGCCCGCTATCGACACAGCGTGTCTTCCGGTGCCAGACAAAGTGCACGTGCAGGTGGCCAGGGAAGGGCACCGACGCTGGCAGCGATGGACGTGGGGCCCGAGCACAAGCAGGGGAGGGAAGGCAGCACCACCCACAGGAAAGAGAAAACAGCCGCCGCGGGCTCTGGCTTCTCTGGGCCAGCAGTGTGTGGTCGGCTCGAAGCCACAGACCTCAGGGGGCCTTATCCCCCATCCTCTGTGCATACGATGTGTTTCCCTCGGGGCGCGCGCCCGGGGGGCACAGCCCGTCTCTGCAGCTGGTGAACACACGGGCCTCCGAGGCCTCTGGGAAATACTGCACAACCAGGGCCACTTACAGAAAAGGCGTGTTGTCGTGACCACCGCTGAGAGCCGGACTCCTGCTTCCTGCCTCCGGGGTCCCATGGGGTCTGCACCGCGGCAGCTGAACTGAGAGCTTGCGGCACCACGCGTGCCACGGAACGCCCACCACTGCAGACGGAGACCTCGACTGCCGCCCCCCAGGTCTCTCGTGAAGGAAGCAAACATCCTACAGTTACTGTCATTGCTACTGGGTTTGCCCTTACTCTATACCCTCAGTATGTGCCACACAGCATTCTAAGGGCTCCACGATTATTAATGTGGCTGGTGTTAAAAATGGCCAAGTAAGGTAGATCCCAGTATATCCCCATTTTGCACATGGGATGCAAAGTGCTTGGTACTTGGCCCGGATAAAAGAGGCAGGATGTGAACCCAGGTCTTCAACTCTGGAGCTCAGACTGTTACCACATCAAACCCAGCCTCGGAGGCACAGGCAGGGACTTCACGCGTTCTGTATACCCCAGAAGCCACCGACTTGCTGCTGACTCTGATGACGGAAGATTTAACGACAGCATTTTTGCAATCAATCATCTTAGCGAGAACCTGACGTGCGTGCTTCGCAATCTTGTGAGGCTGGCTTAATTGTCTGCTTTTTACAAACCGTGAAGAGGGTGTGTGACTTACTAAGGGTCCCAGAGGTAACAAGTGACAGGCACAGGATGAGAAAGGACCCCTACCATCTTTCCACTGCACTGGCTCATCCCTGATGCCCCTCACCCCCCCCATCACCCACCAGCAACCCCAGCTTACAGAAAAGCCACAGGCTTGCAGAAGCACACACAGAGTGTGACCCCCTCTTGGCCTCGTCGAGGTTGCTGACGGGGACAGCAAATGCTGGGGCGAGGGGACCGGCTGCCTCTGCCGGGACAAAAAATGCCACGTCCCAGCAACCCAGCACAGACGTCTTCTGTACGGAGACCCAAGTACCCAGGAAGGTACAAACAAGGCAGATGAAGTGAAAACAA
The DNA here is from genome assembly GCF_008692635.1 of Crocuta crocuta. NCBI lineage: Eukaryota > Metazoa > Chordata > Mammalia > Carnivora > Hyaenidae > Crocuta > Crocuta crocuta. The sequence goes on along the minus strand of NW_027528865.1, from coordinate 446,490 downwards.
CCCAATGTCTCTCGAAGCCGAATGGCTGACCTAGGATACATCCAAAGTGGGGAAACTTACACGGCGGCTTTTTTAAAATGAAATAAATCCAGGTATTCTAACATCCTTGGAACTCTATTACTTCCCGGGCAGGTGGCTACATTGCGGAATAATCCTAGGAGGCCTGAATCACTCATGCAAACACACACCTGCCCAAGCACCACACGTTTCCCACAGGCTCCCGTCACCATGAGCGCACGGGGTTCCGGGCCACTCTGTCCTCTGCTGCTGAAGCGGCCGCCTCCAGGAGAGTGGGGTCCCCCAACCCCCCGAGAGATCATTTCATGTCTTTCAGGAGCTGGAGATCGTGAAATGCCTGCAGGATCATGAAATGTTAAATAAAAGGGCAAATCTGTACTCCTGTCCCGCAATTATGCTTATAGCCTGAACCGTCAGCCCATTTTCCTCTTTTCTTTCTAAGAGAAGGTAATTCATGTTTAAAGGCTGGTCTTTGTCACCCAAACACTCCATCCTTCCTCCAAGAGAATGTGTACATTTTAATATGTTTACCAGATTTATATTCTAAAGAGACATGTTTCTCTTCCCGCAGGAGACGGCAGAGCGGAGCTTATTGACCGAACCATAGCACGGATTTATGTCACCCACACCCTGTCGCAGCAACGGCAGGCCAAGTACTTTACAGTGTAACCGTTCACACACGGCGTCGAGCTGGATCTATAAATTACAGAAAATCCATAGCACCGGGTTTATGGGCAGCACTTTAAAAATACATCATAAGTCCTATAGCAAGAGTGATGATCCCAGGAATCCACTTGTACAAACCCATAAATAACGCTGGCTACGTCCGTATTTTCACGGAGGCCGTGATCTCTTTCAGAGCCCACCGTTCACTAAAACGGATGCGTGCCGTAAAGCTGGTGGGTCTACAGGGACTTCGCATTCGGGGGAGCAATCATTTAGGCAATCGGACTCGGCGCCCTCGGCAGGCTCCAGTCTGGAATAGTCGCGTGGGCATCAGGGATTTCTGCGTCCTGGAGGGAGACGGCGGGCGTTCCTTTCTGCGTCGGCAGCAGACACCTGAGTCAGCCTCTCGGGGGGAGCAGGGACCACTCCTGGCGATTCGCAATGCGGTCTTGGGGGGCTCTGACCCTCTTGCTTCTTTACATCGGGAGGCTTATGTGTCCACTCACACGGCGGCAGAAAAGGGAGCCTCAGGGGCTTAGGGCAGTGGCCCTGGGAGGCCGTCAGCAGGAAAGGGTAAAGGTGCAGAGATCTCCAGGGGGCTGGGCTCCGCTCCCCCCACAGCCTGTAACACATGGTGAAGATGAGAAGCGGGTCCTTCACTCCGAAAGGCAGGGGCCTGAAGACCACGTGGCGCAGGCTTGGTCTGAGAGAAATACTCTTGAGAACATAAGGCCCGTGCTGGGTCTGATTGAACGATTCGCTCATTCACGGCTTTACCTGCTTCTAGTCATTTATACTTAAGTGCCAGGCATCATGCAGGGGGCAGGGGTGGGAGGTAAGAGAGGGGGCAGGCAGTGCTCCTGACAGTGGCACATGCAAAGGCCCTGAGGTGGGCAGTCTGAGCAGCTGAGAAAGGGCTGAGTGGCTGGCGTGGTGGGAGCCGGGTGGCAGGCAGTGGTGGGGGGTGGGGAGAAGCCCGAGAACAAAGGGCCTTATGGCCTGTGGGGTCAAGCGTGGATTTTACCCTAAGAGGAAAGGAAAACCCAGGAGGGTCTCCAGACAGGAGAGAGACAAGATTTACCTTCTCTCACCAGGCCGTGGGGCCGCCGGGTGGAAGATGAAGTGGAGACAGCAAGGGGGAGCCAGGAGACGAAGGGGTGCCCGGAGACCTCGGCATCCAAGCTGGAGGTCAGGGAAATCCAGGCGAGTGGGCAGAACGAGCTACATGTAACTACATTCAGCCAATCCTGCTTCAGGGGCACCTTGCAGCTAAAACTATAGTGAAGAAAAAAAGCCTCTGCACCGTAACTATTTTTTTTTAATTTTTTTGTAATGTTTTATTTATTTCTAGGAGAGAGAGAGAGAGAGAGACAGCGTGAGCAGGGGAGGGTCAGAGAGAGAGGGAGTCACAGACCAAAACAGGCTCCAGGCTCCGAGCTGGCAGTCAGCACAGAGCCCGACGCGGGGCTCAAACCCACGAACCGCGAGATCATGACCTAAGCGAAAGTCGGACGCTCAACCGACTAAGCCACCCAGGCGCCCCTCTGCACCATAACTATTAAAATACAGATCGTTAACAACCATTTGTGCCTCTGTAAGTTAGAGGGAGGTTTTCGTCTCCATTAAGGATTCCTCACTGCAGGACCAGGGCCACGACCCTGTGAACGCGTGCCGCTTGGGTAGCGGGGCCCCACGTGCTGGCATCGCCCCATTCACCCATCCGTCCTGAGCCGGGCTAATCCACTTACGCAGAGTGTGGACGGCAGAACGCTAATCCCCCGGGCCTCCTGACCCCTAGTTTCTCAATCACACACCCCTGTCGGCACTGCTGTGGGGGCTCCAGCAGGCGGAGTCGGGGCTGCAGTCAGCAGACCTGAAGACAGGGAGGTTATCCTGGATCGTCCGGATGGCCCAGTGCAATTCACGGGAGCCCTTCAGAGCAGAGGGGAAGGCGGGGGGGGGTGGGGAAGAGAGCTGGGCAGAGGGGAGGGAAGAGGGACTGGGAGTCTGTGAGAGGGTCTCGGCCCCCCACTGCCAGCCTGAAGAGCCACAAGCCAGGGAGCAACGCAGCGGCCTCCAGAAGCCAACAGGCAGCAAAAACACAGGGACCTCGGTCCCACAACACACGGAACTGAAATCTGCACACGCCTGATTTCCCCTGTGGGACCAGGGCAGGGGCGCAGTCGAGCCCACCGGACTCAGACCCCCAAAAGGTGGTGAATATAAACAGGTGTCGCTCCAGGCTGCCAAGTTCATGGTGATTTGTTTCAGCAGCCGGAGGAAACAAATACACGCATCTTCTCTTTCATCCCCCCGTGTGGCTGAGGACGCTGGCTCGGGAGCCAGGACAGCAAGACTCAGGCGGGGGGAGGCCGCGCACACGGGGTCAGCAGTGCAGTGGGACCCAGCCATCCGCCCGACCCGAGGGTCCTTCCCCTGCCTCTGCGTGACGCTGCGCCCCTCCCCCCGGCAGAGATGACGCACAGAAGAGATACGTTCACATCCGAGATCAACTCGAGATTGGAAGAAAGGGATACGCCACAGAGAGGACAGGCTTGGAGGGCCCCGCGGCGCCCGTGTGCGGGGCACAGAGTCCCGGTGTGGTGCACGGCTCTTTCCTGCCACCAGCCTCCTCCCTTCCCGCCAGGCACCTCCCAGGGGCAGCTGGAAGTGGGTCATCCATTAAGGACTCCCGAATGAGGCACTAAGAACTAGTACTGCCTTCCAGAAGGTAGGGAACATAAACTTCCCGAGTGGGATGGCAAACGGTTGGGAATCGGAGTCACTGCCCAGGTTCAAGTGCAGCTCCACCAGCCGCGTGGTCTTGGGCCAGTGACTCGGTCCCTCCAAGACCCTGTTTTCCTCATCGGTGAGATGAGGTCATAGCTCCCACGCAGATGTGCAGACGGACGAGAACAGCACTCCGCCTGGTCTGGCACTGGCTAGCGTGATGCCTGCAGGGTGGCTTCCCTCGGGTCCCCGCGCTGTGGGGACTCCCGTGAAAACCCAGTGCAAACGGTAAGTGTAAAGTCTTTTGCACTTTCGCCCACGGTTCATAATTCTCCAAGTTGGAAATCACTCAAATATACGATTAGGAGAGAGATTTCTTGTGTTTTCTTCTCCCAATGTTTAACTAAGAGGTAAAAATTTGCCATGACTTTTTTGTGGATTATAGGGAGAAAAAAGCACAGACGGCAAAGTCACTAAAATGAAAGTGGAACTGAAAATTGCAGCGGCCCCTAGCGTGCACACTATCCGAGTGAGCGTGATTTACAGCAGTTAAAGAGATTAACAGACGAGGGACGGTGCTCAGCTCACACTGCAGTTCTGGAAACTCACTAGCAGGAGACACAGTCCTCACCTTGTATTAGCAGCTCAGCTAATGCAGCCTATTTTTAGGCTGGAGGAGGAAAGGCAGGGACACTTTGATTGGGGTTTAGGTGAAGGTGTCTGTTAGGTAACTCGGATACAGGACACGGGGCCGTCCCAGAGAGCAGGGCGAGTCTACACACACCCAGTGAAAGTTTTCTTGTAGAAACGGTACATAAATAATTCAATACAGTCTAAAAATATGATGTGCTTTCAGGAGAACATGGGAGCCACGCAGAGACGCATATGAAGAGGCCACAAGCCTGCCCCCCACCTGTGAAAGTTAAGTGCTACTGAATTTGGGGATTCATGGACCAAATGCTTCCCCTTTGGGGGGAAGCCAGAGGCTCTGTGTCAAAACAGATGCCACCCAAAGGAGACCCAAGGATGGCTCTCTCCACGTGGCCGGGAAAGAAGAGGTTTCCTGCCACCATCTGCTGCCCGTGCGCACAGTAGGGCCACAGAATTTGTAACGCACCTACTATGCACCAGGCACCCAGCTACATGCTATGCACGTCACTGCTGTGACAGGTGGACATTGGGTGGGCAAGACCGGTCATTAACAAGAGAGCAAACAGATGACGAGTGTACGGGGGTCTCCAAGACCACCTCCAGGTGGGGGCTCACCAGGAGGACCCTTAGATACAGTCCCACTCACTGCCATGACGTATTATGGTAAAAGGATACAGAGCACAACCCGCAAAGGAAAAGGCGTGCAGAGTAAAGCCCAGGAGAAACCAGGTACAAGCTTCCAGAACTTTCTCCCAACAGAGGCATGCTGAGCGCACCCACCCCCTCCGGCGACAACACCCGTGAACTGCTGTCTCCCAGGGAGGCCCTTAGAGGCCCGGTGCCCAGGGCCGGCACGGCGGCTGGTTGCACACTCCCCCTCGGCCCACCTGCCGGAGCCCCAGAAAGAAAGCGGGTGTTCGGCATAAACAGTGCTGCCCGTGCAGATGGTCAAAGGGCAGTGAGTCAGTCGCTCTGGTCAGTTCGAGCATGGTGGGAACCGCTCCGGGCCCGCTGAAGGCCAGCCTTGCACGCATGCCTATAAAGGAGCAGACAGGCCAGTTCAGTGAGCCCTTTTTTGCCCAGTTACACACGGTGGGGAGGGCTGTGCAGGACTTAGGAAGGGGGTGCGCTCCCCGTCACAGTGGCTAAAAGTAACGACACAGGAAACAGCAGGAGCTGACGACGACGCGGAACCGGGGACCCCCTTGCGCTGCTGGTGGGAACGCGAGCTGGTGCAGCCACTGCGGACACCAGGGTGGAGCTTCCTTCAGAAACCTAAAAATAGAGCTACTCTACGTGTCCACCCAAACGACACAAAAATATTAATTCAAAGGGGCACACGCACCCCGATGTTTGTAGCAGCATTATCAACAAAAGCCGAACTATGGAGAACGCCAACGGCCATCGACTGATGAATGGATAAAGAAGACGGGTGCATATATGCAGCGGAATATGACTTGGTCATCAAAAAGAATGAAATCCTGTCATTTGCAATGTGACGGACCTGGAGGGTATTATGCTAAGTGAAATAAGTCAGTCAGAGAAAGACAAATACCATCCAACTTCCCTCATATTTGTAATTTAAGAAACAAAACAGATGAACACATGGGAAGGGGGAGAAGGGGGGGAGGCAAACCCTAAGAGACTCTTAAATGCAGAGAACAAACTGAGGGCTGATGCAGCAGGTGGTGGGGGTGGGCTAGGTGGGGACGGGCATTACGGAGGGCGCTTGTCGGGAGGAGCCCAGGGTCTCGTATGTAAGTGATGAGTCACTGAATTTGACCCCTGAAGCCAATATTGCACCATATGCTAACTAACTAGAATTTAAATTAAAATTTTTAAAAATTTTTAAGGGGGTATGTTAGGACAGGTGCACAAAGAGGAAAGGATCGTCTATACAGCGTGGCAGATGATAATACCCAAATAAAGCCGCAGCGTCATCCCCCTCACACCCGTCCCCCCCACTGGGGGATGGGCGCCACCTCCCACCCCTGAATCCGGGTGACCTCCAAGGCCAGATCATCAAAGATGACACACCTTGAACCTGGTTCTCTGGGGATGCTCCCTCCAGGGACCCACGTTCCCGGGCAAAGCCCACAGCAGCAGCTGACTGAACCGTGTCCCTTCAAAAGCCATGTACTGAAGCCCATGACTATATTTGGAGGTGGGCCTCTGAGGTTGTAATTCAGTTAAAATGAGGCTGTTAGGGGAGCCTCGCTCACCAGTCTGACTGGTGTCCTTAGAAGCAGAGGAAATCTGGACATGAGGAGACACACCAGGACATGCCTGCACGGAAGACAAAGGCCATGTGAGGAGGGGGCACAAGCCAAGGAGAGAGGCTCAGAAGACACCAAGCCTGCAGACACCTTGATCTTGGACCTCCGCCTCCAGAACCACGAGGAATCTAGTTTCTGTGGCTTCGGCCCCCAGTCTATGGGGTTTTGTTACGGTGACCCCAGCAAAGTAGCAAACCACCTGCGTGCATCAGGCTCCCCAGAGAGACGGAACGGACAAGAGGTACCTAGACGTATATGAAGAGACATCGTGGATCGTGGAGGCTGAGAATTCCGACAATCTGACACCCGCATGCAGGGGTCCGGGTTCAGCCCACACACGCAGACTTAGAGCCCATGTCCAAGAGCAGGAGAAGACGGGCTCTGAGGGCTCTGAGGACCCAGCGCTGCTGGAGCCCACTGGGAGGGAGGCCTTATGAAGACGCATCTATTCATGCGCACCCAGGGACACGTGGAAGAGTCACCTTCTGTGGAAACACTGCAATTGCCCAAAATCAACACCTTCGAGTGCTCTAGGCCACCAGCCTGCAAAGCCCCTACACGCCCCACAGCTGCAGAGCACGTGGTGTAGACCTGAGCCTGTGGGCCCATCATACAATCCCAGCCCGGCCCCCAGTGCAGCTCAGAGCAGTCTGATGCAAGGGGTGGGCGCTGCTCTTATTTTTCCTTAAAACTGAATTTCCTGCAACTGAACTTTGGTAGGAATCCCAGATGCAACAGGGTGTCTTAATGAAGCTCAAACAAAAGACGGCTTTAGGGAGCCCTAAAGAGGAGTTGAGTCATGAGGATGCNGGGGGACAGGGAGGCACATCTGGATTTCTCTGAACAGCTGGCCCCTTTGATTCACTGCTTCCCAGGAACAGGGATTTATTAAATGCCCAACCAAGTGGTAATCATATCAATAAAGTCATATACGGTATGAAATCAGAAAACTCTCGCCCAAAACCCACTTCCGTTTATGGGCCAGGAGACATGATCTGGTTTGCGATCTGTGCCCCAAGCCCCCACCGCCCCTCGAGACCACCCCCTTCTCCTGTGCGAATGCAGGGCACTCCCACCAGAATCGGTAGCCCCCTGCATTAAACACTTTGACTCTAGAAATCCCTATTAAAAATCTGGATTCCACCCCCAAACTATTCACAAAAGTAAATTACAGGGGATTAGAAACATAAATGTAAAGAAAACAGCCATTCAGCCATGGAAAGAAAATGTGTTTATGACCGGCCACCCTGGTTTGGGAATCAGGGATTCTAGGGACACAGGACCATCCCAGACAGACTAAAAGGTGTTCACTCTAAGCTTGAGGCAGAAAGAGATTTCTTACGAAGCAAAAAGCAAAGACATAATAAAGAAGCAACTTGATAAATTTTACTACATCAAAACTAAAAACCTGGGGATATAACAAACAGCATAGTGAGGGTAGTTACCAGCACCAGGCGGCAGATTTGAAAGTTGCTAAAAAAGTAGATCTTGAGGCGCCTGGGTGGCTCATTCCATTAAGCATCTGACTTCGGCTCAGGTCATGACCTCACGGTTCAGGAGTTCAAGCCCCACATCAGGCTCTGTGCTGACAGCTCAGAGACTGGAGCCTGTTTTGAATTCTGTGTCTCCTTCTCTCTCTGCCCTTCCCCTGCTCATGCTCTCCCTCTCTCAAATATAAACAAACATTTAAAAAAAAAGAAGAGGAAAGGAGATCTTAAAAGTTCTCATCACAATGGGGTGCCTGGGTGGCTTAGTCGGTTAAGCGTCCGACTTTCGCTCAGGTCCTGATCTCGCAGTTCGTGGGTTCGAGCCCCGCGTCGGGCTCTGTGCTGACTGCCAGCTCAGAGCCTGGAGCCTGTTTCAGTCTGTGACTCCCTCTCTCTCTGACCCTCCCCTGCTCATGCTGTCTCTCTCTCTCTCTCTCCTAGAAATAAAACATTAAAAAAAAAAAAATTAAAAAAAAAGTTCTCATCACAAGAAAACACTTGTTACTATGTGAGGTGACTGACAGACTTTCTTGATCGGCAATGTCTACATGTATCCAATCACCACGCTGTACACCCCGAAACCAATATAATGTTATATGTCAATTATATCTGAAAAAAAAACCTAAAAATTTATACTCCACTAAAGGCACTATAAACAAAGTTAAAAGATAAGCCCCAGAGGCAGCAAAAGTATCTTCAGCAAGTAGAGGATTAGATGCCACAACACACAGTTCTTACAAAACAATTAGGAAAAGGCTAACAGCCCCATAGAAAGATGGGCAAGACAGACTGAGAGGTAACTCACAGAAATTGATAAAATGGTTGATTGACATTAAAAAAATAAAGAAAAGCCCTCTCTCAGGGTGCCTGCATGGCTCAGTTGATTAAGCATTCAACTCTTGGTCTCAGCTCAGGTCATGATCCCAGGGTCACGAGATCGAGCCCTGAGTCAGGCTCCCCACTGAGCGTGGAGCCTGCCTAAGAGTCTCTCTCTCCCTGCCTCTGCCCCTTGCCCCCATGCGCCCATGCGTTCTCTCTTGAGCAAAGAAAAAAAAAAGAACTCTAACAATCTAGGGATTACAAATTAAACCAAGGAAGGTGAGAATCTGAACAGTTCAAGGTAGCCCGAGAAAGCAACACAGCCCTTTGGGAAACAACTTAGCCACAGCAAATACGACGTAAACCGTGTGCATTGCATTCTATGCCCCAGAAATTCCACTTCTTAAAACGTGCCCTACAGAGATGTGTGTGCACACGGGACCCTCGCCTCGGCCCCGCCCGAAACACAGAAGGTCTGAGGACCATCTCGGAGGCCAGCAGCCGCGGAAAGACTACAGCAGCAGTGGAATATTCTAAAGCAATTAGAAGGAATCTATTAACCCAGATAAATCTCCAAGACACCTTGGTGAATGAAAACAATACATTTCAGAACAAGATGTACTGTCTTCAGATGCCATTTCTTTAAAATACTTACAGGAATCGATGGCGTACATTTCTGAGACCCACATATACAAGTCAAGACAGTCTGCTGGGAAACACGGGAAATGGTAATATAGGGGTTACCTCTGGGGGGTAAGGGAGAAACCCAGAGAGGAGTGCTTCCTTATTTGTAGCGTTTTCACTCCGCACTTGGAGAAGGTGGTCTTAAAATACTATTGTAATTATATTTTTCCCCAAAGAAGCCTGTTGCCTACGTAGAAGGACGCACTATGTATAGTTCATCTAACAAATATTCACTGAAGGCCAAGCATAGGCCAGACCTGGGCTAAAGCCCGAGGGTCACTCATTGTCCTTAAAACAGAAATGGAGTGGGGCGCCTGGGTGGCTCAGTCGGTTAAGCGTCAGAGTTCGGCTCAGGTCATGATCTCGCGGTTCATGGGTTCAAGCCCCTCATTGGGCTCTGTGCTGACAGCTCAGAGCCTGGAGCTGCTTCAGATGCTGTGTCTTCCTCTCTCTCTTCCCCTCCCCTGCTCATGCTGTCTTTCTCTCTCAAAAATAAATAAACATTAAAAAAAAAACAGAAATGGAGGGATCAACGAGTCACCCAGCCAAGTTCATCAGCAGACAGTTATCCTCTAGGGTAACAGGGTGGCAGATACCCATGGGACGAGGGACAAGCAGAGAGAAAACTGCCCTGGGCACCTGGGCAGGTGACATCAGGGGAGGGAAAGTCTTAATAAGCTGGACGACGAACCTCGAAGGGCCTCTGCTGCCCGACGGTCACAAACTGCCTTTTGCCTCCGAGCTCACACCTGCCCCAGGAGAGAGGCCCATGGAGCGCCCTGCAGGTCAGGTGAGCACAGGCGCGGGGTCCCGCACTGCTGGGGGGCGGCTGGAAATGTGCCGGTGTTCGTGCGGTCCGGCACCCACCCTCCCTCTCCTGCGGGCATCGCCCTGATTTCTTCAGGGGGTCGTGGGCCTGGCTCTGGAGGGGTGTGCACTCCGTACCTGGCCTCCGCCACCCAGTTCCGCCCCATTCCTAGGCCACCCCGACGGGTTCAAGGGCTGGTGACGTGACCCAGCTCCAGCCCTGGACTACTGAGCCACCCACTTCGGACTTGTAGTTTTCTGCAAGGGCAAACACTCCCCTTGCTTCTGAGATCTAGTCCCCAGCTAGCCCCAAAGCCTGCTCTGTGCAGCTGGCTGCCACTCTGACTGCAACAGACGGGCTTTCGGGGAGCCTGGCCCAGCCCTAACTCTGTCGGAGCCCTGAGCTGAGCCAGGGAAACGAGGCACTACATTCCCAGCAGCCCCTAAAGCCACAACTTTTAATGAGCATCAGCTGGGGCGTGTCATGGTATCATCGATCATGCCTTCGCCTTCAAAAAAAAAAAAAAAAACCAAACTCATTTGGTACAGAAATATCCCAGTCAGCGCTTCCAAATCAGACTTCGAAGTCTGGAGGAATGAGTGGCTAATTCATTCCTGAATTAAAGTGGCTCTGGCCACAGAAGTAGGCTGGGAATTAGGATACGCCCTTTCTCCCTTTAAGGTTGGGAATTAGGATACACCCAACGCAGACTCCAGGGAGGAGCCTCGCAACTCAAGGGAGCTGAGCTCCAAGGAGCAGCCGAGGAATCCTCCTGGGCTCCTTACTTCCCAAGGTTTGGCCGTCAGAACACAGAGTTGTGGGGGCGCCTGGGTGGCTCAGTCGGGGATGTGTCCAACTCCCGGTTTCGGCTCAGGTCATAATCTCAGGGTTTGTGAGTTTGAACCCCGAATCAGGCTCTGCACTGACAGTGCGGAGCCTGCTTGGGATTCTCTGTCTCCCTCTCTTTCTGCCCCTCCCTCTCTCTCTCTCAAAAATAATTAAACAAATATTAAAAGAAAAATAGAATGCATAGTTGTGGACACACAGCCAGGCTCTACCCTGGCTCCCTGGACCCTTGCTCCAAACCAAAATGTGGCATTTGGACTGGGCCCCATCTGATGCGATGCTGAAACCCAGAAATTCGGCCCATTCTGCCCCAGGGCCTTTTCACCTCCCAGCTGACTTCCTTAAGGAGCCAGCCCTACCCTGATGAATCTCAGACTGGGGGCTCCAGGCTGACCCACGCCCCAAGCTGCAGACACAGATATTCCACGGCTCACGCCACACATCCTCTTCAAACTGGGACCACCCCCCACCCCCCGGCTAGCCTCTCCCCTACCAGCCTCTCTCCTCGATGCCTTTGAGGGCCAGAAACGGAGCTGCCACCCCCCCACCTCACCCCAGACACAGCCGCAGACGCACAAGGCCACAGTGCTGCTCACCTCCCTGTCTCTGTCCCCTGACAGCAGGCATCGCCCCTCCCACTAAGAGCCTTCTGAAGAGGCCAGCCCGGTGCCCTTCCAGACACGGCAGGGGCCGCAATTTCTCCAAGGGCCTCAGACTGCACTGGGAAGGCCCTTTCGCTGTCAGTGGGCCCGGGGTCCACCTGCCTGCCTCCCGTCCCCTCCCCTTGCTCGGGAGTCTGCAGCCTCAGTGACCCTCCTGTTCCCCATTCCCTAATCCCCACCCCAGGGCGCTTTCCCTCCTGCTGGGGATGCCCCACCGTGCTTCTCCCCAGTCAGGCCTCCCGCTGGGGCAAGCACCTGCCGCCCCCTGCGCCCCCTGGCCTCGCCGCCTCCTCCGCCCTTCCCCTCACAGAGATTACCTGGTGGTGTTTCCTTTGCTCCTCGGCCAATCCGCCGTCTCCCGCCAGCTAGACTCAGAGCTCCCTGAGGGCAGGGCGCTGACCTTGCCCTCGGCTGCATGCCCAGCATCCAGGGCAGCGCCTGAGCCGTTTTCAGTGCCGAGCAAACATTTGCTGACCCGCTCCCTAAGCGGCTGGCTTTCTCCCTGGTGAAAGTGGGTTAGCCCAGGCTGAGCCCTGCCATCCTTCAAGGCCTAGGCGGAAGCCACAGAACTATTTAAAAAACGTCCAACAATTGAAATGACTTGCGTCATGTCCACGGGCAGCTCATGTACCAGTGACGGCTCTGAAGATACAGCCACGCTGCTGGAGGTCAGGATCTGAAGCGTCCTTTCTCAGAGCCCAGCCCCAGATACAGCTCGCTGTGAACTCAGCACCCAAAGACGGGGGCGGGGCGGGGCCTTCTGGGAGGAAGCAGCGCTGTGCGCCTACTGTGTGCTGGCACGGGGTGAGGGACTTTCTGTCCCCCTTACAGGCCGAGTGTCCTGGGTGGGGCATCTCTCTCCGGGTCACCGCTGTACCCCCCAGGGCTCAACACAAGGTCTCTGAGTAGTGGGAGCTCGGTACTCGGTACTCAGGCTGGATGGACTCAGTCCCCATGCTGGGACTCCAGGTGCTCTGTGAACCGCACCTAAGTACCCCAAAGCTTCAGCCATGGGCTTCTCGCCCTCAGGGCACCACAGAGGGCTTGTCATGAGACACGTGCTGGTCCCAAATCCCCTTCTAGACCCCCTGACTCCGTGTATCATTTTCCCACCTCCACTACTAACACCGTGTAATCGATCATTCTTTTTTCTTTTTTGTGGGGACGCGGGGGGCTGTCCTGGGCATCACAGGACGTTTAGCAGGGTCCCCGCTCCTCCCCACTAGATGCTAGCAGTAACCGAGGCAGAGTTGTAACACCAAAAAATGCGGGTTGGGGTCCAGAATCACCCCTGCTGAGAGCCACCACTAAGTGTTAGTAAGCCAGTTTCCAGACCGGCTTGATCCCCGAATCACCTGGGGGCACTGGTTGCAAATACAGACTCCGAGAGAATCTGAGGGGCAGGCCTTGGGTGCTGTCCCCGGGGATTCTCACCAAGCGGCCACTCTGGAGACAGTGGCCTGAGTCTCCTCTGCCCCCGCAGCGTTCAGCCTTCTGGTCACCAAATGTACCAACAGCCACGGCAGACAGGCAACACTCTCTGGCGTCCTCACCCGGACAGCCGAGCCCCAGGCCAGGCCCAGTGCCTCTTCCGTGACCAGATGGTGCCCTAGCCACTTTCCAGCTTCCTCGGCCCCTCTCCGGAGATCCTGTCCCTTTAACTTCGGCTGGACCCGCTCCAGGACCAGGTGTCGGCCTGCAGGGGCCCTGGTCCCTCCCGCCTGACACAGGTGGCGGCCCCTGCTGTCCTCCTGGGGGGGGGGCGGCGATGGGACACGTGTGGAACTCTCACTGGGTGGGGGGCGCTGCTCACGCGTCGGTTCGCCCCCATTCTACAGATGCGGCCACCGAGGCAAGCGCCACGCGCGCAGGACACGCAGCCAGCCGAGGTGGGTTCCAAACCCGACGGCCGACCCCAGGACCGCAAGACCGGCGTGGGAGCGCGGCGCCCACTGCCCTTGCTTGGGGACGGAGTCGCCCGCCTTGGCTGCAGGGACAGCCCGAGCCAGGCGGCGCCCTCCTCCTTGCCGGGGGGCGCAGCGGGNCGCGTAGGGGCGCGACATTGACCTTGATGTCCCTGGACCCTCTGGGCGCCACAGCTCGGGTTGGGGGGGCGGGGCTCGGTGCCAGGGGCGCCCTGGAAGCGTTAAAGGGGCAGCGGGCAGGAGGCGCAGCCGCCGGTTAATCACAGCGGGAGGAGGCCGCTGGGCTGGAGCCGCTGTGGGACTCAGCGCAGCGCCAGCGCGCTGCGGTGTGAAACGGACCCAGGGGGGGAAATGAGATGACAGCGAATGTAGACCTATGGCAGCGCCCCACTCCGCAGGGTGGGAGACGCCTTGGCTGCCTTCCCTGTACCTGCTGAAGGTGCAGAAGCCATTGTTGCCCTAGTACGGCAAGATATATGTTGAAAAATAGAAGACATAACTATTTAGTTTAACGCATGCTGTATGTGGGACACCCTGGTAGCCACCCGCGAGCTCA
>NW_027528865.1:416606-432220 GCF_008692635.1 Crocuta crocuta | reverse complement strand
GGGGGGGCAGTGTTGGCCTTTGAAGCAGAGTCTCTGGTCTGCGGTGGCCGGGCACCGTCATCAGCACCAGGGTCTTCCGGAGAGGGCCTTGTACCCATCAGACTGACCGGGCCAGTGTAGCAGGCAGAGGTCCTCGGACCGCAAAGGGAAAACACCCCTCCGGCCCCACCACTGAGGTTGCCCACATGCGGCTCCGCCCAGGGCCCCCCATTCAAACCCTAGACACTCCGTGAGCAGGTGCGATCGAGTCCATTTCACAGATGCAGAAGGGCAGGCAGCAGTGAGGAAGGGGCTTCCGGGGGCCACGTGGCTGCCGAGCGCAGTGCCGGCCTTGGGTGCTACTGGGCATCCCACCCACCTTCTTCCTCCCCGGGGTCCAAGGCTGTTTGCTTCCAGCGTCTCCTCCTCTCCTCATCTTTAGAACTTTGAAACAAGAGCAACAACAATTAGCAGCTAATGCGACGTGCGAGTGCTAAGCCCCTACTCCTGTCGTCTTTCGGACACCTCCTTGAGGAGGGGCAATTATCATTTCCACTGTGCAGATGAGAACTTCGTCCCCGGCTTCCCCCCATTTCCTTCCCCACCAGCTCCTGTAAGGAGTTGCTAGGATCCCCCGCCTTTCAGAGGAAAGAACGAAGACTCAGAGAGATGAAGTAGCTTGTCCTAGGAAGTCAGGGTGGGAAACAGCCAGGTTCAAAGCCCAGTGGATGTGTCAGTGCCCTGGTTCTCTGCCCAGTCCACCCGGCGTGCCCTGGTGAACTCCTACTCATCCCTCAAGACCCAGCTTAAGTATTGCCTCTTCTCTGAAGCCTTTCCTTCAGCCTCCCTTGCTTCTCCTCCCCATGCGTTTGGTTCCGGCTTGTCTACACCCCCTCATCGTGTGCCCCTTCTGCCGGCCGTGCACTACATCACGGTGCAGCCACGTACCCACACACCTGCCTCCATACCTCCCCGCCCCCGCCTAGGGCTCTAGGGTCAGATGTGGCCCAGGTCACTGCCTTCCCAGCCCACATACAAGCATGAACACCTGCTTTGCAGCCTCTGTCCCCGTCTGCTGGTAACAGAACCTCTAATTTCCTCGGCAGCTACACTCCCCATCACCAGCAGAGCCAAGGCCTCGCCCTCAGGCCCCAGTCTGACCAGTCAGCACAGTCCGTTCAGCTGGGCAGAGTGACTGGTTCAGGAAAGTTGGTCCAGGGAGGCACACACTTGGGACATTCACTGGACTAGGAGAGAGAAGCCCTTTCAGTCCACTGGCCTTGCAAAGGATGGGCTGGGATTCCGGAAGTCGTCACATAGTTCAGAGTTCAAGCACCACGGAAGAGAAAGGATCGCAGAGACGAAGGCGTATTGGGACTGCGGGCATTGTCTGAGCACCTGGCTCCAGCTGTGCCTGAAGGCAGCCATGTGGAGGGTCGGAATTTTCTTTCTTTCTTTCTTTTTTGATGTTTATTTATTTATTTTGAGAGTGAGAGAGAGCACAAGCAGGGGAGGGACAGAGAGAGAGGAAAAGAGAGAATCCCAAGCAGGCTCCGAGCTCTCAGTGCAGAGCCTGACTCAGGGCTTGAAATAGCAAACCTTGGGGCACCTGGGGGGCTCAGTCTGTTAAACGTCCCACTTCGGCTCAGGTCATGATCTCACAGTTCATGGGTTCAAGCCCTGCATCGGGCTCTGTGCTGACAGCACAGAGCCTGCTAGGAGTTCTGTGTCTCCCTCTCTCTCCCCCTCTGCTACACATGCTTTGTCTCTGTCTCTTAAAAATAAATAAACGTTAAAAATTTTTTTAAAAAAGAAAGAAAAAAATCACAAACTGTGAGATCATGACCTGAGCCAAGATCTAGAGTCTTGACGCTTAACAGACTGAGCCACCCAGGTGCCCAAGGATTTGAATTTTCAATCACATTCTCTGTGCCATTTCCTTTCCCTTGGGCCTCAGTGGGAAAGAGAGAGTAAGAGGCAGACCAGGTAGCATAATCACAATCAAAGGTGTTTGATGGGGAACCCACAGAACTGGAGAAAATATTTGCAAATCATATATCTGATAAGGGATTCATATCCAGAATACTTAGAGAACTCCCAAACTCAACAGTAGAAAAACAAACAACCCAATTCAAAAATGGGTAACGGACTTGAACAGACATTTCGCCAAAGAAGATATACAAATGGCTAGTAGCCCATGAAAAGATGCTCTATGTCACTCATCATTAGGGAAATCCAAGCCCAAACCACAATGGGATACAACCTCACACCCATTGTATTTTAAAAATACAAACCGAAAACAAAAACAAGCAAACAAAAAAAACAGAAAATAAGTGCTGGCAAGGATGTGGAGAAATTGGAATCCTCATGCACTGTTGGGGTGAATGTAGGATGTACAATGCAAAATAATGTACTGTATAAAGTGTAAAATGGCACACTTGTGGGAAACAGTATGTAGGTTCCTCAAAAAAGCTTAAAAATACAATTAGCCTATAATCCAGCAATTGCATTTCTGGGTATATATATAGAAAAGACTTGAAGGTGAGGTCTTGAAGTTACTTGCACACCCACATTCACAGCAGCGTTCGTCATAGTGGCTAAACTGTGGAAGCGGCCCAGGTGTTCATCAACAGATGAGAAGATCAGCAAAATGTGACTTAGCCAAACAAGGGGGCATTTCCCGTCTTAAAAGGGAAGGAAATCTTGAACTTGCCAGAACAGGGAGCCGCGAGGACATGATATGAACTAAGCAACAAGAACACAACGGAGGGAAAAACAAAAGCCTGGCAAGCAACAGTTTGAGTCCATCTTCGGTGAGGTCCCCGGGAGGGTCACACTCCTAAGACCACAGAAGGGTGGACGCCAGGGGCTGGGGGATGGGGAAGAGGGAGTTAGTGTTTCATGGGGACAGTTTCCATTTGGGAAGATGAGAAAGTTCTGGAGATGGATGGCGGAGTTGACAGCACGAGCTTAAGAGTGTGTATAATTTGCTGAAATCTGCATGTTGAAAGACGGTTAATTTTGTATTTGCGATTTTATGGACTTTGTTGATTCAATCTCACAAGTTTTGGTGGCCTCTTTAGGATTTTCTACCTATAAAATCATGTCACCTGCAAATAAAGATAATTTTATTTCTTTCCAATGCTGGTGCTTTTATTTTTTTCTCATTTGATTGCTCTGATGAGAAGTTCCAGCGCCGTGTTAAATAGGGGTGGTTAGCGTGGACACCTTGTCTCGTTCCCAGTCTTCAAGGAGGGCTTTCAGCCTCCAGCACTGAGTATGACGAGCAAGAACACATACGCAGTATATATCCGTGTATATATATAGTATATATCTGAAGGAAAAGAAATCACTAGGTCAAAGAGGTATCTGCATCTCCCCCATGTTCAGAGCAGCCTTATCCACCGTAGCCAAAACATGGAAGCAAACTAAATGTCCACCGACAGATGAGTGGATAAAGGAAATGTGGGGGGTAGACAATCAAACACTCTTCAGCCACAGAAAAGAAGCAAATTCTGTCGTTTGTGACAACATGGGTGGCCCTTGAGGACATCAAGCTAAGTGAAATACGTCAGACTGAAAAAGATACTAACTTATGAGTGGATCTAAAAAAAAAAAAAAAAAAAGCCAGACGCATGAAACAGAGATCAAATCTGTGGTTACCTGAGGCACCTGAGGCAGGAGGTGGGGGATGGGGATATTGGAGGAAGGTGGTCAAAAGGTTCAAACTTCCAGCCCAAAGGTAAATAAATCCTAGGCGTGTGATACACAGCGTGAGGACCATGGCTGCTGCTGCTGTGCAGCACATTTGAGGGTTGATGAGAGAGAAGGTCCTAAAAGTTCCCATCACAAGGAAAAAAACAGGGTTTTTTTTTTAGTGCGTGTATCCCAATGAGATAATGGATGCTAAACTTATTATGGTGATCATTTCACAATATATTCTTATGTCAAGTCATTATGGTGTGCACTTTAAACTTATTTAAGGCTGTAGGTCAATTATAATCTCAATAAAACGGAAAGAAAAACAGAAAATACAAAGGAGTTTTAGTGACAGTTGTTCTTTTAAGATGAACACTGAATAAAGAATGTTTTGAAGATAGAAGCGCCTGGGTGGCTCGGTCAGTTAAGCATCCTACTTGGGCTCAGGTCATGATCTCCCGGTTCATGGGTTCAAGCCTCGCGTCAGGCTTTGTGCTGACAGCTCAGGTCCTGGAACCTGCTTCGGATTCTGCGTCTGTCTCTGCCCCTCCCCTGCTTGTGCTCTATCTCTCTCTCAAAAATAAATAAACACTAAAATTTTTAAAAATTAAAAACAGTTCTAAAAACAGAAGTAAACAAAACAATTGCTTTTCTATTACATGGATTTTACCTGGATAAATTTTTAAGAGAAAAGTCACACCCTTTAAAAAGAGTTGCTGCATGTGGCTTGGCAGACGAGGAAGTTGGAGTCCGAGGAAGACACACTGAGCAGTGGTGTGGTGTGTGTTTGTCTCCTGGCCCCTGAGAATCTGCTTTCCCTCCTGAAAGCCGATGAGAGACATTCTCAACCTCCAAACCCAAGTCAGAAGAAAACCAGTGTGAACTCTGCAGTGGTCTAGGGCTCGAATGATTGAGTTCTGGTTAAGTCTTTTATCGTAAAAATCCATGAGACTTTCACATTCCTTTCACAGGCAGAAAATTTCCCTCCAAATGGTCCAGGGGAACTGACTGGGGAGGGGGGTTGGGAAGCAGGTGCTCAGCCCTGTGGTGGCCCCGGAGGGAGGTGCACCGGGGAGCCCGGTCGCCCTGAGCTGTCACCAAGCCGGAGCCGACTTCTCCAGGAACAGTCCCGGCCCATTTCGAGCCCCGGCTCTCTTTCCTTTCTCTTCCACTATCTCGGCTCTCTGCTCATCAGGAACCCGAGGCCCCGCTTGGAGTCACATCTCTTCTGCCGAATTTTGTGAATGACCCCAAGTGCCCCAAAGCCTTTTTGAGTCAAATGCAAATATACACAGAGCAGGGGCTGCCCTTTCCGGGGCACCTACTGTGGCTGTGTGCTGGCCCCAGGCCCCCCCGTCATGTACCCCCCAAGCCCTGCTTCTCAGCATCTTCTAGAGGTGGGTGGACACACAGGGTCAAGGTCGTCGGAGCGGCCACAGAGAGGTTTCAAGGACCACTGCTCTGCGGTGAGCTCCGTCTCCAGCGGTTAGATTCTCCCCTGCCCTCTCGTTTGCCCACGCGCTGACTTAGGTTGAGTCTGTGGCTGTCGCTGTCCCCTTGGGCAGTTTTGGGGTGAACACTAGAGATCAGCTCTGCCGCCAACGTCGGAAAGAAACAGAAACAGATTTCCAGGAATGGGCGTCTCAGGGAATGGTGGGCGCGCCCTCTAGTGGCCAATAGGATGCATGCAGCGGAGCTTGTCCCAGGTCCCCCCGCCCGGGGCTGGGGGGCAATGCCGGGTGGCGGAGGTGGGGAGATGAAGGTGCCTGGTTTGGATGGAGTCTCTGATGTTTGGGAGGGTGGGGTGGAAAGTTCCCAAAGGGCAGCATGCAGGCAGCTGATCCCTTTGCTAAAATTCACCCAATTTGCCATCTAGTCGTCATGTGTCCGTATTTCTTTCCATATATAACCAACGTCTCCTTTCTCCTTCCATTTTCTGCTGTTTTAATATGAGTGGAAGCTTCCCCAGAACGTTTGCAAAGCATCGCAGGGATATCAATAAAGGGTAAACTACAAATCCTCATAATGTAAGATGGTGCAGCCACGTTGCAAAGCAGTCTAGCAATTCCTCCAAGGGAACTGGAAACGCGTCTCCCCAGAAAACTTGCCGCGGCCGCTTGGCAGCATTACAGCCACAGTAGCCAGAAAGCGGAAACAACCAAACATCCACGGACTGAAGACTGGATGAGGAAACTCTAACGCGTCCGTATAATGGACGCTGGCTTGACAGTTGAGGGGAGGGACACACTCATGTGTGCTACATGACGAAACTTGAGACTCTGCCCAGCGAAAGAAGCCACTGAGTGTGCAGCTCCACTTACAGAGAAACGAGCAGAGGGGCCCCGGGGGCTCAGTCGGCTAAGCGACCGACTTCGGCTCAGGTCATGATCTTCCCGTTTGTGGGATTGAGCTCAGAGTAGGGTTCTGCCCTGAGAGCATGGAGCCTGCTTGGGATTCTCTCTCCTTCCGCCTCTGCCCCTCCCACATGCATGGACGTGTGTCTCTCTCTCAAAATAAATAACCATAAGGAAGGAANGGTTTCTTTGGTAATAAAAATGTTTTGGAATTGGATAGCGGTGATGGCTGCACAATCTTGTGAGTATACTAAGAACCACTGAGTTGTACACTTTCAAATGGTGAATTTAGGGTACATAGACCACATCTCCACTAAAAATACTGTTCCCCATGCAGCCACCTGGCTGAGGGCCACCCACACACACATGTTGAGAAGTATTCAGTTAGGCCCCCTCCACTCCACACCCAGGCAGGTGGGAAAATGAACCTACTTGACAGCAAGAACATTGAGTCAAGAAAGGCACGGTGTGGGGACTGTGGGGACTGTGGGGACTGTGGGGCCAGGCTGCCCCTCTACCAGCGGTGCAGGGAGGGGGCGGGGAGGGGTCTCCCGGGAGCCGACTTTGTGACCAGCCAGGCTCCGGGAGCTGCTACAGCGAGGGAAAGGCACTCATTGCAATCCATCCATCCACTCCTGCACCCAACCCCTCGTCCGTCTGTCCCCCACCCATGCATCCTTCCGTACGCTTGCTCACCTTTGCTGCCTCCCTGTCCCTGCGCCGCCACCTCTGGGTCCTTCAGCGTTGGTCTCGCGGACTCTCTCCTCTGGCCTCTCCGTCCCTCCCGGTCTCTGTTCCAGCCTTCCCCTCCCCCACCCCCACCCCTCTCTCCATCTGCACCTCTCTTGCCCGCTGCTCCTGTGGTCTGGGGGCGCCTTCCCCACGCCCCTCCACCCCCATGGAAGGGGTCTCCCCGGCCCTTTCCTCCCCTCCGATTGCTCCCTCTTTACCCCCTACAGCAAGATACCCCAGGCTGGGATTTTGGGGAGAACCACAAACTGGGGGGCTCCCCTTCCAGGCCTCGCCCCAAACTTGGAATTTGGCAATTTCCACCCCAGGCCCCTGCACTCGCGTCTGGAGTGCCCCCAGCCCTTCCTAGAGCCTGTTTCTGCTTATCCCCCCGATGTCCCTTCCTTAGAAAGCCCCCCAGCCCCGTGTGGGTCTCTGTGCCCCTACTGCGCCTGCGTGTTCCCAGGGCCTTGGGCCCACTGGGTCTGAGGCCCCGGGGCGCCCCGGCCTCCCCTTCCTGACATCCGGAAGGCTCCTGCCTCCTCCGCTCCCAAGCCGAGCCAGGGGAGGGCAGATCCAGAGCCAGACAGAGCGAAACTGCAGGGAGACAGGAGGGGGGCCACCCACCCTCACCCACCTTGCTGTGTCGCCCCCAGGACCGAATATGGAGGAATAGCAGTTATTTACCCAGAAACTGGCCATGTTCAAGGAGGAAGGAGGTGCTATCTTAAGGCAACGGGGCACCAGGTGTACCTGGGACTGTCTCAGGCAGTCAGTGACCCAGGGCCGCCCTGTGCTTAAGGGCGCCCCCAGGCTGCTCCCGCTGCGGGCCGGGAAAGAAAAGGCCTGGCCACCGCCTCCTGTGTCCCCTGGTTAAAGATTTGCTCCCTCAGACGGCTCTGCGTCTGGGTTCAGAGCAAGATCAACGCAATTCGCGGTGTCTGCAGGGAGGCCCGGGCAGCAGCGAGGCCCCTCCAGGGGCTGGGGACCCCAGACACGCAGCGGGGACAGGTGCACTCCAGGCAGGGGGGACAGGTGCGCAGGTGCACTCCAGGCAGGGTCCCTGCGGCCCAGGGAGGAGGGCGCCCAGAACCCAGCCCCCCACCCACCGCTGGAAACAGGCGCAGTTTCGGGAGCATGTTCTGCGTCCCCTCTGGCCAGGCCCGCGCGCCTCTGCGGCTGGTCCCCTCGCTGAGCCCCTGCCTGTCATAAGAGACCACCTAGTGGCAGATGGCTGGTTCTCCCACCCAGGCCCGGTGGTGGCCACGATGCCGTCACGCTCACTCTGGGTGCTGACGGCACTAGCCTTGGGAACCTGCGTGCTTCTCAACAGCCAGGTGCCTCTTTTGATGGAGTCTGTGGGTCGGGGCACTGAGGTGTCTCCCTAGGGGCTGCAGGAAAGCGGGAACAGAGTCCCAACACTTCTGGCAGAGACCCTCACCGCAGGCCGGGCCGGGAGGGGAAGGGTCTGCAGCTGGAGCAGCAGAGAGCAAGGACCCAGGGTCTGAAAGGTCTTGCTTCGGCTTGTAAAAGCACACAAGCTTTGCACTCGGCCCTCTGTGTGTTAATATGACCGGCAGTGCCTGGGGCTCTACCCTGCCGAGTACATGTCCCCTGGAGGGGGAAGGTCATGCACGGCCAGTGTGACCGCGTGGGGCCCCCGCCTCCCCTCTGCCCTCGGCTGCTGGATTTGGCAGAGGTCTATACCTCGGGCTTTGGATCAGGGACGCTGTTGGCTCCGTGACCACGCACCCCAGCTGACATGGGACTTGCCCTTTCTGTGTCTGTTGTCCTGGAATAATCATCAGTAGCGCTCCCTTTCGCTCTCCAAGTAACCCTGTTTGCGTGATAAAGTCTCCCCGGGTGACCCGCCTCGGCTGGGCCATGGGATGCCCAGATGCCTGGTAGAAAATGACCTCTGGGTGTGTCCTGGCCGTGTCTCGGCAGAGGTCAGGGTTTGCCCCAGGAGACGCGGCGCGGAAGGCATCCAGCGTGCAGGGCACGCTCCTTCTCTGCGCGTGAGCTGAGTCGTCCATCCTCTCCGGCCCCTGGACATTGGCGACCTTGGCTCTTGGCGTTTGGGACTTTCACTGGGATTCTGCCCTCTGCCCCCCTCCCCGTCATCAGGCTTTTAGGCTGGAAACCCCACCGGCTCCCCTGGGTCTGCAGGAGCAGATCACAGGGCTCCTTGGTCTCTGCAATTATGTGGATCCAACTCCTAGAATGAATCTCCTCATACGCACACACACACACACGTGCACCCACACGTGCGCGCGCACACACACACGCGCGCAAACTCGCACGCACATGCACACGCGTGCACTCGCACATCCTCCTGGGTCTGTTTGTCCGGAGAATCTTGACGAGGACAGATTTTCGCACTGATGGTTGTTCTAAAGCAGCAGAATATTAAGGACGAGCTCTCCACGCTGGGCCTGGGTCTCCGGAACTGACTCTCTGATCTGACTCCATCCGAAGACGCCCAGCGCTGTTCTTCCCGTAGCAAAGAGCCTGGTGGTCGCGGCGTGCGGTGTTCACAGAGATGCGCAAAACTCCCGGTGGACCCTTCCCACCAAGCCCTCTGAGGAGCAGGGAGGCTCCGGACTCTGCGTGTGGTGCTTTTGCACATTTGGGGGAAAGTAGGGAATAGACTGATGTTAGTTGGTTGCTGTTAATGTCCCTGGACCAAGCCGCGGGAGAAAGAGGTGAGGCCCCGGCTCAAGCTCGGGCTCTGTGACGGGACTGCCAGCTTCCAGACCTGCCCCGAAGGAGAGGCTTACTTCCTGTAGCCTCAGGGCTGAAACCATTGGAATCAAATGCAAAGATTCATCCAGCCTCGCTCGGCGCCTACGGATCCAGGAAAGGCGCCCGTTGCAAAGATGGGCGTCATGCAAGTTGGGAAGAAGCAGGGAGGCCGGCACCCGGTGTGGGGGTGGGGGTGGGGCAGTGTGAGAGACGGTCTCTCCGTGCCTCTGTGTCTCTGGATTTTGATCCATGTCTGTCTCTGTCTCTCCCTGCACGTCTGATTTTGCTCTCTATTTCTCCGAGTCGGGCCGCCTCTCCCTCCCCACAGGCCCTCTCTCTCTGGGCTGATGTGACACGAAAGCCCTGTTCTCACATAACCCCCTCCGCCCTGTCACTGGCCCAGGTCGGGGCCAGGCAGGTGCCGCCTTGTTCTCTGTCTCCGCCTGGGGCGTGAGGACAGCAGGTGCATCTGAGCAGAGGAGGTGAGGGTCAGAGCCCGGGGACTCAGCAGGGGAGGGAAGAGAGTCTCTTGTCATCTCTTGGTTTCCAAGGCCCCAGGGCCTGTAGGCGCTGTGTTGCCCCAGCCGACGGGCGTCTCCTCAGGGCCCAGCGGGCTCTGCGGCCTCCAGGAGGGAGGGCAAAATGCTCACCAGCCTGTCCCGACTCCCGACATTTCACGACACCCAGGTCTCATTCCTTCTGGGGACCATAGACAATTCGTAGCGTTGAGACTACAATGTTCCATCAAATTATTTTTAAAGACAGAAGCTGAGAGACCCCCAGCCCCTGGCTGCCCCCCTCCCCAGGGACATTGCTCTCAATCTTCTAAAAGCTCCTGTAAATCTTCCAGTCTATTCCACACTCCAGCCTCATTGATTTGACTAAAGGATAATTTTCTCATACGCAAATATAAATAAGCGGGTGTCAGAGATGTAGTGGTAGCCATTAAGGAATGCAGACACCAGTAAGGAGCTCAAAACCAGTTCAAAGGAGAGTCTGGCGAGCAGCCCGTCAGGACGTGGCCGTGAATGTGCTTCAGGAGGACACACTGGCTCCTCCGCCCCACGGCCCCCCGCGTTTCTGCGCAGCAACAGTAATTTACACCCACATTTGTTTCCCGCATTTGACGGGGTCGTAAAATAGCTCAGAGACAACGAAAGGCACGGAAACCAGATGACCCGGCTGGCGGGCTGGAATCTAGCCTCCCGCTGAAGGGACACCCAGTCTGTGTTCCCCCATTTTCCTTAACGGTGTTGACATTAAGTGTTCGGTGTCTTCCACCCCTTACCCGCCAGCGCTTGCGTGAGACGCTCCTCTGATCCCGGGGGCCTGCAGTGCCCGATTTCCAAGCCAGGACCAGCCACGGCGGTGGCGACGGATGCTGGGTCCGCGTGCAGCTTCGTGCCTTGTTTCCCGCCCCGTCCCGTTTCCCTTGATCTCATGGTCTTCCTCCCGCCCCACTGCTCTTTTCGTCTTCTTTAGTTTATGTTTTTTCAAAATGGTGTTAAAATACACATGACATAAAATTTCCCATCTCCACCGACTTTCGATGCACACGTCCGCAGCACCAAGCACACTCACACTGCAGTAGGGCCGTCACCACCGTCCGTCGCCATCCGTCGCAATTGAAACGCTTTGCCCTTGAAACGGAGACCTCCTCCCCTCCCCCAGCCCTTGGTGCCCGAGGGGCCAGGACTGCCACCCCCGGCCAGCAGTGACTGGGCGCCGGTCTCCCCCCGTCTCTCCAGCCCTCCTGAATCTCTGGGCTCTGTTCCCACCCCCAGCGACCGGCCTGAAAAACCCTCGGGGCAAATGCTGCTGTGGTCACTGCGTCCTGGCCACACAGAGGCGACGCCTGCCTGGCCCGCGGGAAAGCTTGCAGAGAAAGTGGCGGCTCCCGCATCTATGAGCAAACTGGGTTAGGAGGTCAGGGAGGGGACCCTAATTCATGGACAGCGGGACATTTGTGCAGGCGGGACACAGAACTCAGAGGGATAGAAGGGAGGGGAGAGGGACACGGAAGATGGCCTGGAGGAGAAAGAGAATAAAGTGTATAGAAAGGAGAGAAACTACATCGGGGAAACTTCTCCCAGAAGATGGGCTTCTTTTTAGAGTCAGGAAGTTGTGACTCATGGACCATCAGGTTTCCCTCTAGTGGCCATGGGCAGAATTGCAGCTGAGAGTGTCCATTTGTCCCCAGAGAAGAAATTACTGGGATATAAAATTCAGGGGTGCAATAAATATACTTTTCTTCTTCTTTTCTTTTACTTTAGAGATGAGAGAGAGATCATTAATAGGGGAGAATAACAGAAGGAGAGAGAGAGAGAATGAGAATCCCAAGCCGACTCCATGCTCAGCACAGAGCCCAATGCGGGGCTTGATCCCACGACCCTGGGATCATGACCTGAGCTGAAATCAAGAGTCGGACGCTCAACCAACTGAGCCACCCAGGTGCCCCAATAAACATATTTTTCAAAACTGCTTTCTTATATGCTTTTCTTATATGCTTGAATTCCGTAAGTAGCCCAAAACGTAACCATATTTGTTTTAATATAGAAGACTGTTTATTTCATTCTGTGTGGGGAAAACTCCATGCTCCCTGTGGTCCCTAAAGGTCCTTTTGGGTGCGTGCTCTGCTGTGTGACCAAGAGGCCCTCAGAGCTCAATCCCTGGCCCTTCCCCAGGAAGCAGAGAGGAAGGACCTCAGCACGGAGGGGCGTTAGATGAAACACAGCACTCAGTCAAATTTGAACTGCAGATGAACACGAAATACTCCTTCAGCCTATGTCCCAAATGAGCACAGAGATAAAGCACATCACACCCCGTAGAGCCACTGTCCGCCCCCAGCTCAGCGGGGAAGCTGTTCCAATGGGCGCTGAACCCCCCAGATGCCAGACACATATAGATCTGTGAGTTTTATTTTATTTTATTTTTCTTTATTTTGATAGAGAGAGAGAGAGCACGTGGAGGAGGGGTTCAGAGGAGAGAGAATCCCAAGCAGGCTCTGCACTGACAGATGTGGGGCTTGATCCCACGAACCATGAGATCATGACCTGAGTCGAGATCAAGAGTTGGACACTTAACCCACTGAGCCCCCCAGGCGCCCCCAGATCCTGTCAGTTTTAGGGGCGCATTGCCAGGCTCATGGACGACCCCCAAGTACCCCAGTTCAGTCAGATAAGAATGAAAGTGGGGCTGGGGGGCCGCAGGTGTGTGGCCGATAACCTCGAGCCCGGGCTCGGCTCGTCTCCGGGCAGTGACACTGAGGCTGCTGGCCTTCCTGGAGGGAAATGAGGGCTGGCGAGGTGTCTGTCGCCACCTGGCCGGTGAGTTCAGCCAATCGTGTGTGGCCGGCAGTCACACCGGGACTGCAGACAACAGCCGTCGCTCTGGGAGCACGCGTGGAAGTTCGCCTCCTCTGACCATGACCGGCCTGACTTGTGCCTCGAGGNGGTGAGCTGTTACCACTTCCCTGGGGACCCTCAGCCCCTGCTGTTTCTCCCAAAACCTTTGGCCCCGATGGTGCAACCTAGGGACCTGGGGAGGGACGTCACATCCTGAACGTGGGTGACACACCGTGCATGTCAGCCTCTGTGCTGAGGTCAGCGACAGTCACCGTGACAGTGACTGAGCTCAGCCCTAACACCGCCTGCTTCTCGGCAGCCAGAAACAATGACGACTTTCCAGTCTGGGGTATGGACTGGACAGCGATGGTGGTGACATGTGGCACCTGTCAGCCTGGGATGGTACCTTGTCAGTTTCTACGTCCCAGAGGCCTTTCTGATCAGCCCAACCAGGCCGTCGGCTCGAGACAGGCTGCGGAACATTCCCGTCTGCAGCAAGTCCCGAACTAACAGAGCAACGTGCCATTTCCGCCCAGCACGTGGACCGCCTGTTGGGGTCTGGGTGACCGAGGTGTTGGGTGGGGATGGACACACCCAGTGTCACGGCTCCAATTCTTTGCTAAGCTCCCCCCCCCCACGTGCAGTGACGTCTGGGACACAAGCTGCCAATGCATCAGTGCCTAAAACGCAGTCGGCTGTGGGAGCTGCGATCACCCGCCCCACACCCACTGGCGTGTCAGCCTCTGTCCGTCATGGGTCATCACATTCACCCCCCAACACCCCTCATGTCATGCATTATTTATTTTATTTATTTTATTTATTTTGAGAGAGGCAGGGAGAGAGAGAGAGAGAGAGAGAGAGAGAGAGAGGGGAAAGGGCACTTAGAGAGGAAGACAGAGTCCCAAGCAGGCCCTGCACTTTCATCTCAAAGCCTGACGTGTCTTCACTTACACTGACCCCAACGGGGGCCTGCAAATACGGCCACGTGAGCACCAGGGCCCAGGACCCGGAAGAGTCTGAAGTCCCTCATTTTCATCCTGACGGGAGTGGAGGGCCGCTGGCCCCGGGTGGGGGCCTGGAGGCCTGGGGCCTTTCTCTGTGTCGTCGTGCCCCCCGACATCTGGGTCTGTGACGTCCGTCCAGCAAACACACACGCCACCCAGGCTGCACCGTGTCTCCTGCCTTCTGTCCACCCCCTCCCCGTTTCAGAGAAGGTCTCACCTCAATAACTGTAGGTTTAGCTGCAGCGTCAATGGCCTTGTGTAGAGTGAAAGCAAACCTCGGCGTGAGGCCCCTGAGTTCCCGTGGACACGGCCTGTGACCCCCCCCCCCGGCCACTGCGGCAGAACCCCGGGGGCCAGGGAGCACCCCGTCAGCCCGGAGCCGGCGCCGCCCCGGGGCAGCGTGGCCCAGGAGCCCGCGTGCTCCCAGCCAGCCTCGGTGTGCTCCACTGGTGGCATCACTCGCTGCCCCAAAGTGTCACCAGGAGCGGCAGCCTGAACGCTTCCACCGTTGCGGCTCGCAGGGAAGTGGCCAAGGCAGACGCAGCGCACGGGGTGCCGGTCAGGACGGCTCTGCTCACGGGAGAGGGGCAGAGGGGTCAGCGTCCCTGGCGGGCATCACACCCCCGGGCCCCAGAGTCCCTCCCAGGAGCGGACGCAGGCCATCGGCACCCCTCTTGCACTGCATCAGAAGGACCGCGTGCCCTGCGCCCCAGGGACAGGCAGAGCAGCCGCCGGGCCGGGCACCATGTGGCGCACACGCCTCGGCAGAACGCACATGGTGTCTGACACGGGGACGGATGTCCCGCACCAGGGGATGTGAGGACTCTGCCCCCCCCGGCGAGGAGAAGCTCCGGGCCCCTGTCCCCGTCCCTACGTGGCCGAGCGGGGGTCGAAAGTCTGCACACGAGACGGCCTCTCCCAATAATCACCGTGGCCCAGAAACGCCACTTCCGAGAACCCAAAAGAAACGAGAACAGGGTCTCAGAGAGATATTCGCACACGCGCGTTCACAACTCGCAATAGACAAGCGTTGGAAGCCGCCCAGTCTCCATCAATGGGCGACCACATCGACAAATGTGGTGTAGACGCGCACTGAGAGGTCGTTCAGCCTAAGAAGGAAGGCAACCCTGGGCCTGGGGGCTGAACCGCGAGGGCGTCAGGCTAACAGGGCGCCGCTCCCGCGCGTGGGGAGCGCCTCCCACGCAGAAGCACAGCGGGGCCGCCGGGGGCTGAGTTCAGCGGGGACACACTTCCAGTTTCTTGGGGTGAAACGTTCTAGAGTCTGTTACACGACAGCGTGCACACAGTTAACACGACCAAGCCTCACACTAAAGAGTGGCGAGGGTGGTAAATTTGGTGTGTTTTCGTCACAATCTGTTTATTGTCCTAAAACTGCTGTGTCCAGTCCTCAGGGTCCGACTCGTGACTTGCGTGCCGTGTCCCAGGACACTGGCCTGACAGAGAGGCCTCGTCCTCCAAACTGGTGAGGTTTGGAGGGGTTCACGTGGCCAAGGGAATGAAGGCTGGAGGGGGAGTTAGCGTGGCTCACCAGCCGGCCTGTGAATGGGGGGAGAGTTTACTAGAAACCACTAGAAACCAACCTGACCATATCTACATCTGGGACTTCTCACCTCCAGAGCTGTGAGGAAGTTATGTGTCTGTGGATGAAGCCCTCTGTCCTGCAGAGGCTGAGCCGGCTGGCGCTGGCTTTGAAGACAGAGGAAGTGCCTAGGGGTGGGGGTGGGGGTACAACTAACAAC
>NW_027528865.1:391714-416491 GCF_008692635.1 Crocuta crocuta | reverse complement strand
CAGCCAGCCCCACCTGTGTCAGAACCCCCCCCCATGCCACAGAACCCTGAGGTAACAGATTTGTGTTGAAAAAACCATGATTTTGTGCTAATTTGTTGTGGCAGCAAAGAGAAACTAACACATATGGGGCGCCTGGGGGGCTCAGTCGGTTAAGCATCCGACTTCAGCTCAGGTCATGATCTCACAGTTCGTGGGTTCAAGTCCCGCATCAGGCTCTGTGCTGACAGCTTGGAGCCTGGAGCTGCTTCAGATTCTGAGTCTTCTTCACTCTCTGTCCCTCCCCCACTCAAGCTCTGTCTCTGTCTCTGTCTCAAAAATAAATAAACATTAAAAATTTTTTAAATAAATAAAAACATTTAACAAAATTTAAAAAAGGAAAGAAACCAACACAAATACCAAGATTGAATGAAAAACTCTGGACTTCCCCTCAGCCTAACATCTGTGGTTTTATAGATTCTAGCATATTCTCTTCACCTCTTTAGAACCTTGCAGACTAACGAGTGCAGTTGTTTTCAAAGTCTTTCATAATAGCCCCTAATTGTTATACATCTCTTTTCCTCGGTCTTCCTTCTCTTCCTTGACCACAGACACAGTGAGGGAAACTCTCCACAGAATTCAGGATTCAGTGGCGTGGCGTTGCAGGAGGTCGTAATGATTTTCGCTTTGTTTCCAAAATTGACTTCATTGTGGTGCTTACGCAGATGCTGGGAGCTATGTTCGTTTGGGAGCAGCAGATGAAGCCAATGTCTTTGGGAATCATATACAATGGCTCTTTATTGCCTTTGTAACTGATTCCTCACAGTTATTGTGAATGCAGAGTTTGGGTTTTGTATTCCCTAAATGTAAATATGTAAGTGAGGCTAATCTGCCGCCTTTCTTTTTTTTTTTAATAGTTTATTGTCAAGTTGGTTTCCATATAACACCCAGTGCTCATCCCCACAAGTGCCCTCCTCCATCTTTCAATTGGCCCGTCTTTCAATTGGTTCACAGTGCATGGAGGAATCTGCATGCATTTCGCCACCTGGAAGAACTTTACATCATCTGTGAGGTTGGATATTTACCAGCACGCTCTCTAGTCAGCCACAGTGTAATATGATTTTAAATAGACACCAGCCCTTCCCAGCACTTAATTATTTTCCATCCAAGACAAAATCAGTTCATGTCTATTGAGTTGTCTGGTCCTAATCCAGCCTCAGTTTAGGACAGAGCACTTCCCATTTCTTTACCTCCTCACTAATGCAGCGCCTCATCGCCACCAATGGTAGTTCGAGAGAAATCTCCCTATGGAAACTGGAAGGAGCTTTTTGTTTTACATATTTTCCATCTATGTTATTAGGTGCATTTGCGTTTATGTTGTTATATAACTTCCTGGTGGGTTGACCCATTTATCATAGTGAAATGACTCTTTATCTCCGGTTGTGTCTTAACTTCAAGTCTACTTTATCTGATGGTTAATGTCAGTATAGATAAGCCAGCTTGCTTCTGGTTAGTATTTCCATTTATCTTTTCCAACAGTCCACTTCACATTTTCTCTGCCCTTCGGTTTAGGTAGTAAATCTTGAAAGCAGCCGAAGTGTGTGTGGTTTTCTTTTTATCCAGTCTGGAAATCTTTGTCTTTTAGTTGGATTATTTAATCTGTTTATGTTACATAAAATTCACCATCTCTTTGGATTTATTTCTTATTATCTTACTGTTGGTTTTGCTTTCACCCTACATTTATTATTTCCATTTATTCTCTTCATTCTTGCCTTTAAAAAATTAATCAAGTATGGTATATATTCCATTTTGCCCCTCGAATAATGTGGTGGCTATACACGTTTTTATACTTCAAGCCAAAATAAACAATCCCTGTAGAACAAATTATAAACCCATTTTGGAGTCCAGAAGGTGGTCAGCCTAGAAAGTATCAATCTTGAAGCATCTTTTGCTGGCAGGGTGAGGATAAGCAGTGGCAATTTTGATGAATTTTCTGGTTTGTGGTTTGAATGATTCATGTGATAGCAGTCGATGCTCTTACAGCTGAACCCACGTCCATCCACCTGAGGCACAGACAAGCCAATCACTGAGACATCAGGCACACAGCAAGGAAAGAGTTTATTCAAGAGGCAACCAAATGAGGAGATGGGAGGGCAAGTCTCAAATCCACCGCCCAACAGGGGAAGAGAACAAGCTTTTTATAATCATTTACAAACATATTGCTGTAAAGGGTCGGGATACAGGACTATCCATGAGGAAAGGTGGAGCATGAGCATTGAGCAAATATATATATGTAACATACATCCCATGTTCACTTCGGGGTGGAGACTTAAAATCAGAACAAGGCAAAATTCAGCCCCTAATGCCCAGAAGGGGTCATGGGCTTCTCCAAGAGCCGGTGTAAGCCGGATGGGGTCTGGGGTTCCTTATCTTGGGTAAGGAATGCACAACCTTGCTTGTTCATAGGCTAAGACTCTATCAGGTGACCTTGGATCCAGCTTCTGCAGAGACAGCGAGCGGGTTTGTGCGTGGGGTCTGAAAACACAGTAGCCGATTTGGGGGAAACAATTCTCTGAAAAACAAGTTTCAACCCCACACTGCAGTAGGCATGAAAGTTGTCCATATACAACCCATTGTGGTGATTTCTCCAAAGTTTATTATTAAGTCATTCAGCTTCAGCTGGTAGGGCTTTGGGGGAAAAGGCAATTTTTTTTTTAAGAATGAATTCAAAATTTATGAAAAATAGATACAAATAGAAAGGCAATTTTATATTTTAATAATTTTATGTCAGGAGCATGGGAGAAAAAATTGAAAATGTTAAGTAGTGGGGCGCCTGGGTGGCTCAGTCGGTTAAGCTTCAACTTAGGTTCAGGTCATGATCTCGTGGTTTGTGGGTTTGAGGCCCATGTTGGACTCTGTGCTGACAGCTCAGACCCTAGAGCCTGCCTTGGATTATGTGACTCCTTCTCTTTCTGCTCCTTCCTGCTCATGCTCTGTTTCTCTCAAAAATAAACAACCATTTAAAAATCGTTTTAAAAAAAGAAAAGCAAATGTTAATTACTGACAGAACCGTAGCCACTAAGGAGAAAGCTCAAAATCAGGGCACATGGCACACTGTTCAATAATCCACAAGTGTGTGCTATAATATTTTTATTAAAACATAAAATTCTCTCCCTACAATCACTCCCATCTTAATCCAAGATAAAAGTGAGACCAATTTGTTTGCAAAAGAAGTCCACTTTCATTAAACTTGGCCCAATTATTTACACTAGTTCAGCAAGAACATTGATTGACCATACGGACTCTTCTAATTCTGCTTGGCTAGAATTTTTGTAAGGAAATTCACTTGAATTTTTTTTTATTAAGACCTTATCTTTCTGGAACAGTTTCAGGTTTACAGCAAAAATCAGGAGAAGGTCTTAAAATTTCCTATATGTGCCCTGCCTCCCAAGCACCATCTCCCCCATTACCATCACCAACCACCAGAGGGCGCACCTGTTATAATTGAACCTATACTGATCCTCATCATCACCCCAAGTCCATAGTGACATTCTGGGGTTCACTCGTGGTGCTGTACACTGTGTGGGTTTGGACAAATTATGACATGTCTGCATCACTATGGTATCGTACAGAGTATGTCCACTGCCCTCAAAATCCCCCGTGCGCTGCCTCTTTATGCCTCCCTCCCTGCCAACCACTGATCTCTTCACTGTCTCCATAGTTCTGCCTTTTCCAGAATGTCGTATATTTGGAACTAAACAGTAAGCATCTTCTGCAGATTGGCTTTGCTCAGGAACGTGGGTTTGGGTTTCCTTCATCTCGTTCCCGGGCTTGATGGCCCGTTTCTCTTTAGCCCTGAATAACAGCCCATTATCCAGATGGTCCACAGTTTATTTACCCACTCAGCTACTAAAGGGCACATCTTGATTACTTCCGGGTTTGGACAATTACGACTTAAGCTGCTATAAAATATGTGTGTGTGGGTTTTCGTGTGGCCATTCTGATGGGGGTGCAGTGTCGTCTGATTGTTGTTTTTTCTTCC
The DNA here is from genome assembly GCF_008692635.1 of Crocuta crocuta. Lineage (NCBI taxonomy): Eukaryota > Metazoa > Chordata > Mammalia > Carnivora > Hyaenidae > Crocuta > Crocuta crocuta. The sequence continues at coordinate 412,473 of NW_027528865.1, read as the reverse complement.
CATTTCCCGGCTGAATATGATGTGAATCATCTTTCCATATGACTGTTTACACCTCTGTACCTTGTTTGGGGAGGTCGGGATGCTTGGCCTTCTTCAATCAGGTTGTGTGTTTTCTGGTGGTTGAGTTTTAAGCGTTCTCTGCAGAGATTGGGGGTAGTCCTTCATCAGATGCGTCTTTTGAGAATACTTTCCCCACAGTCTCTGGCTCTTCTCATCCTTTGACTCCCACTCGTGAAGACTGAGCAGGCAACAGCCACTGCTGAGTCCCGATCTGCCCCCAGCAGACACCAACACTGAATCCCCAACATGGCACCCTTCCCTGGGCACTTGGGGCTCCCCGTGCCTCTGACTCAACAGGCAAAGAAAGGAGTTATAGTGTTGGCTACAGTGATTGATCCTGACCACCCAGGGGAGTTTGGACTGCTGCTCCACAGAGGAGGTGAGGACGCGAACGTCTGGGATGCAGGACACCCAGGAGGGTGACTAAGGGCCCAGACCCTCCAGGAATGAAGGTTTGGGTCACCTGCCAGGAAGGCACCACAAGAAGCTGAGGTGCTTCCTGAAGGCAATGGGGATGCTGAATGGGGAGCGGGAGGGGGGATTCGACGCAGCAGCTGTGACCACGTGACCACTTGTAGAATGAGGGCTGTAATTGTTTGAGCCTTGCCTCTCGTTTTGTCGTGAATGCCTTTGTGTGTATGCAGACCTGTATCAGGCAAATATCCTTGCTTTCTTTCATCCCTTATTTCCTTATCATGTGACATAAGCTTTATTCACTTTCTATAAGTGATTAAGTAGTGTTAATTTCCCATTAGAAAATTCCATACGTATGTGTAAGTTACGATCTATCAGGAGGGGAGTAAACATCACTCAAGGACTAGCCTTCCTCCTCTGGGGAAGGGATTAGTGGATTTCTGATGTACACAGGATGATTGTATCACATTAGGAGAGATTATTACCTCATTATTGTCTTTATTTGGAGAGTAGGGCAGGTCTAAGGGGATGGATATGGGTGCCCAGGTGACAAGCGGGGAAGTGCAGTGGTTAATTTTGTGTCACTTTGACTGGGCGAGGGGATACTTAGCTGGTGAAACATTATTTTTGGGGGAGGGGGCTGTCTATGATGGTGTTTCCAGTGGAGAGTAGCATGTGAATCAGTAGACTGCATGAAGAAGATGCCCTTACCAGGGCAGGTGGGCACCATCCAAGCTGCTGGGAGCCAGAATGCAACAAAAAAACAGAGGAAGAGAGCATTCGCTCTCTCTGCTTGAGCTGAGACACCCATCTTCTGCCCTAGGACACCTGTGCTCCTGGTTCTAGGGCGTTTGGACTCAGACTGGGACTTAGCGTTGCCCCCCACCCTCAAATTCCCAGTCCATCTATGACACTGAATCACATCACCAACTTTCCTGGGTCTCCAGCAACTAGACGGCGCATGCTCAGACTTCTCAGCCACAGAATCACATGAGCCAATCTTATAATAAATTCCTTCCTTCCTTTCCTTTCCTTCCTATCTAGCTATCTATCATCTACCAATCATCTATCAATATATCATTTATCAATCATCTATCAATCTATCATCTATCAATCATCTATCAATTTATCTCTCTGCTATCTATAATCTATCAATATATCATCTATCTATCATCTATCAATCTATCATCGATCAATCTATCAATCTATCATCTATCAATCTATTATCTACCAATCAATCTATCATCTATCAATCTATTATCTATCAATCAACCTATCATCTATCAATCAACCTATCAATCATCTATCAATATATCATCTGCCAATCAATCATCTATCAATCTATCTATTATCTATCTATCTATCTATCTATCTATCATCTGTCTTCTCTTGGTTTTATTTCTCTGGAGATCCTGACTTAGCAGGATTCCTGTTAGATTGAACAGAGCCGAGATGAACAAGGATTCCAGAAGAGAGTTCTAGTTGAAGAGTCCATGGGGGCCTGGGTAGAGTTTGGTCAGCCAGAGCACCTTTGTCCCTGTGTGTGATGCACATGTGCTTGCACATTTGAAGCCCATTGTGTTTGTGACTGTTTATTTTACACATTAAAAATCGCTTCCATACAACCCAGCAATGGCACCACTAAATATTTATCCAAAGGATACAAAAGTGCTGATTCAAAGGGGAACATGCACCCCGATGTTTACAGCAGTGCTATTGACAACAGCCAGATTATAGGGAGCGCCCACGTGTCCATCAACTGGTGAATGGATGAAGAAGATGTGCTATATATACAATGGAGTATTACTTGGTGATCAGAAAGAATGAAATCCTGCCATTTGCAACAATGTGGATGGAACTGGAGGGCATTATGCTAAGTGAAATAAGTCAGACAAATATATGATTTCACTCATGTGTGGAATTTAAGAAACAAAATAGATGAACATAAGGCAAGGGAAAGAAAAATAAAGTAAGATAAAAACGGAGAGGGAGGCAAACCATAGAGACTCTTAAATACAGAGAACAAAGGGAGGGTTTCGGGAGGGGAGCTGGGGGGGGATGGGTAAATGGGGGATGGGCATTCAGGAGGGCGCTTGTTGGGATGAGCCCTGGGTGTCGAATGTAAGTGATGAACCACTGGGTCCTGCTCCTGAAAACAATACTACACTGTGTGTTAACTAACTTAAATCTAAATTAAAGAAAAAAAAGAAGGAAAAACTCAATACAGTGCAAAGAGCCCCGTTTGCTTTTTGGCGACTTTCTGTTTCGTTTTTCTGCCTTCTGACCTCACATCATAAACGCTTGGCAAACTCCCCGTGGCTTTTCTCTGGATCTGGCCTTTTAGACCCTGCTGACTCGGCAGTGCTGTGTTCCGGCTTCTGTGTCTCCAGGCTCGTGGATTTCCAGAAACTCCGGTGGCTCCACGGCCTCTGTGCAGGGATCCGGGGTTCTCCCTCGTGTTGGGGACCAGCAGATGCCTGGAGGGAGAGCCGCAGAATGTGGGCTCCCACAGCCCTTTCTTCTCTTTGCTTGGGGACCTTAGCCCTGACCGCCCTGCACCCGACAGCTCCCGGCACGCTCTCCCTGCCTTCTCCTGATGCCCTCGGGCAGCGTCAGCCCAGGGGAGGTGACGGGCGGAAATCTCCGGGTCCCAGATTCTCCACCTCCCGCTCCACCACCTCCTGAATACAGATTATACACAGCGCCAAGTGAGAACCGTCGCGGGGCTTCTAGACCTTGTTCGGTTTCCATTACGTCACTTCTGTGGATTCTAGGGTGCAGGGTGCCTCGTGTGGTGTCCGCGGACGTCACCAAAGTCGTCCAGAAGGTCTCAGGGTCCTCAGAGGATTCTTCAGATTTTTGTGTTTTCATTTCCAAAAGAGTTTTTAAAAATCGGTCACCAGTAAAAAAAAAAAAAAAGAGAGAGAGAGAGAGAAGAGCTCCACTCACAGTGTCATTTGCAGTGGAGAACATATTCCTAAAAGACCTTGGATTTTCCCACCACAGATTCACAGTCACCCGGGGGACGGGGGACTGTCTTCAGGGTTGAGGGAGAACTCGTTCCCTTCCGAGGAAATCCCACGCCAGGCAAGCGGGCAGAGACAGGTGCGTCCCAGCTGAGCCGGTGGCTCCCGTGGTGGCTGAGAGGCGTCCGGGCAAGGACTCCTCTGACGTTTATACTGAGGCTTCTCTAAGGGGAGACGACCCTTCACGATTCCGGGCAGGGACTGGAAGGGGATGTGGTTAAACATGATGCAGAGTGATCGCCAAGTATTAATAACGCAAGCAATATTGTTGGGGTGCCCGTCGTCTATTATTTTTTAATGTTTATTTATTTATTTTGAGAGAGAATGAGAGCGAGTAGGGTAGGGGCAGAGAGAGAGGCAGAGAGAGAGAGAGAATCCCAAGTAGCCTCTGATCTATCAGCACAGAGCCCGACACGGGGCTCAAACTCACGAATTGTGAGATCATGACCTGAGCCGAAAATTAAAAGTCAGACACTTAACTGACTGAGCCACCCAGAGGCCCCTCCGTCCTCTATTGTTTAAGAACGTTCGAATTTTGCCATCTACCCAATATCTCTGTCCCCGTTTTAGTATGAAAATAATTACCCACAGCTCAGCCCTCTCGGGAAAGGTATAAGTTCTGGATGTTTCTGGAGAAGGTGCCAGTGTGCCCCTGACCCCAGAGTGCCCCTGTTCTGGTGGCAGCCGGGCCCGACGGTTCCTGGCCTTCACGGATGGGGTCCCCTGATGGGGGCCAACCCAGACTGCCATCGGAGGCTCCCATAACCTCACGGCCCCTCTGTGGCCGCGACGAGGCGCCTGGGAGAGGGGGCACAGACCCCCACACCTGCTTGACCTAACTGTGCCTACTTCCCCGGGCGATCCCGGTCACCCACCCACATCTCAGGCCTTGTCACCACCATTTCTGCCTCTCTTGAATGCTGCCGACCTCCCCCATTCGGGGCGACCTCCCCCGTTCGGTGCTCAGCATTAGGAACCTGGCGCTTCTGGGCGCGCATCTGTATGGGCTCCAGGCTAGCAACGGGCACCAGACACAGAGCAAGCACGCCAGCACAGTGGCCCCTGGTGGTGACAGTGTGACAGCCCCGTGGGAGCAGTGAGCTCGATGGGCAGCTGGGGGCTGGGGAGAGGACACCTAACTTAGGTGACTGTTTGGGCGGCACAGAGTTTTGCGATGGTCGTGAGTGAGAATTCCTGAAGACCATCAGTGGGCACGGGGGGCGGCGGGTCAAGGGCCTCGGCAACTGCTACCTTCAGGTTCCTTAGCAAACACTGTCCCCGATGTTTGCAAGCACTTCTGACAGGGACAAAGGAGGAGGGTGGAGGGGCCTGGAGTGCCGGCCAGAGCCCCTCAGTGCACCCACGGCGACCACGAGGCCTGGGGACCCCCCTCCGCCAGCTCACTTTGCTGTGCAGTGGGTGTGTCGCGATGTCGGCTCACCCTCCCTGGCGTCCGCCACACCGTGGGAGCCTTCAGCCCATGGAAGCTCCTTCCTTCCCCTATTTCCCCACTATTTTATAGCCTATCTTACTCTAACGAGAGCTTAAAATGGGCCACACTAGTGCAGAAATAGCAGCAGCAAAATAGGCCTGTGGAGCAGAGCGATCAGAGAGTCAGGCGTGGGGAGAGCGAAGGGCAGTGCCGTGGGCGGGGGCTCCGGCCCCACTCGCCTGCCCGTTTGGCCCTTCAGACTGGGCCCGCCTCTCAGCTCAGGCCTCGAGCTCAGGCATAGGGAGGCCCTTGTATAAAATGCATGCATTTTCCTAGGATATCTGCTGTATTCAGGTTTTTTTTTTTCTCCAGAGGAATTGATCACTTTGATATTAACACAAAAGCTGAGAACTGAGAAGGCAGAAGGCAAGTGATCCATGACTTTTAAGGGCTTACGAGGGGCGTCATCATTCATGAAGGGGCTTGCATCATCAGCACCCGACTGCCTGGCCCTCTCCTCGGGCCTGAGCTCATCGGGACCCTGTGTCAGGGACTTCCCGCAGAGGCGAAGTCCAGGGCCTGTGCAATTCTCCTGTCAACCACTAGAGGGACACACACCAGAAACACCTGTCGCTGTCTGAGTGGGCCTGACCCTGGGCTGAACGGTCCTGCCTCAGTCACACCTGAGTGTCCCTGGAGAGCTGACCTGCAGTGTGACAGACTTCTCGGTGTCCAGATGCAAGGTAACACAAAGTTTCATTTCAGACCCACCTCCAATCAACCACAGGGAACGCTGCAGACGGGGAGGCTCCCTGACAAGGTGGAGGGGTTTGAGGCTGCTTGGTGACGCGTCTCATGAAGGGGGGCAGTGCCGGGGCTACTGTGTTCAGATACTTTAAGAAAACTGGGGTTCGGGGCGCCTGGGTGGCTCATTCGGTTGAGCATCCGACTTCGGCTCCAGTCATGATCTCACACTCCGTGAGTTCGAGCCCCGTGTCAGGCTCTGTGCTGACAGCTCAGAGCCTGGAGCTGCTTCAGATTCTGTGTCTCCCTCCCTCTCTGACCCTCCCCTGCTTGTGCTCTGTGTCTCTCTGTCTCTCTCTCTCTCAAAAATAAAAACATTTAAAAATTTAAAAAAAGAAAACAGAGGTTTACAGGTAGGATGGATATAACAAAATTGGTCAAATATTGGACACCGCTGGGGCTTGGAGAAGGGTATGTGGAGATTTATGATCCTATTCTCTTTACTTCTGAGAGGCCTGGGCTTTTCCAGACGAACAGGAATGTTGATACGCCTGTGCTTTTCTCCTGGGTAGGCTCACGATCCCCTCTAGCGGTGGCTGGGAAGACAGCGGCTGAGGACCGGCCCGCCTGGGTCAGAATCTTGTGGAAGAAATGCGCCAGGTGCCCAGCAGAGGTCGCGGGCTGGGCCAGCGGGCGGGGGACGGTTCAAAGCCAGGGGATCTTATGTACCAGTTGCTACAAAATGCTTCCAAACTAATTGCGAACATAGGGATGTTTTCTTTAAAAAGAAATAAAATGGATTTTTTTATTTTTCAAACGTTCAAGGTAAACAATCTTGCAGGTTTGTAACTGCAAATTCACATAACTTCCAGCCCACCAAGGACCCCGGGGTTAGTGAGTAACCAGCACACTGAGACCCATGAGCTCGGAGCCCACACGGGCCACGGCATGGAGCCAGACTGGGTGGGTGGCCCGAGCCTCGCCCAGGTCTGTTTCATGCTCTGACCCTGTTGTTAGTCCCTCGTCTCCCTCACTGTCCTGCTCTCTTGTCTGTGTGCCGTTCTGCGCCCCTGTGATGGTCCGTGAGAGGAAAGGAGCGTGAGCAAATACCTAGCATCGGTGGTGTGATTTTAAATTAGCTTCTACTTACGAGAGACCCTGTGTGCTGGGCAGACTCCCACCATCCATGCCGGGCACAAGGAAGGTGGGGGCCACCTGCCCACTCGCAGGAGGACATGGGTGTTCAGGGAGGTCACATGGCTGCACTGGATCCAGGGACAGTGTGCCCTGGGGTCCGTCACCTGAGGGTGGAGGCACGGCGCATCCGCAGCCCACCAAGTACCTGGGCCCCCCGGGTCACCCACGCGGCCCCACGGAGTCACTTCCTGTGGCTCTCAGGGACCACGGAGAACAGTCATGATCTGCTAGTGTTGCACGGGGAAGGAGGGAGACAAGAGCGTAACGAAACCGTCGTCATCAAATATGGAAAAGAGGACTTTCTCTAGAATAGTCAGTTCACTTGGATCTTATGGTCATGGAGTTGTGTAGCTCAGTCTTTCTCAAAGGGGCATTTGCAGACCGAGTGGGGGCGTGCAAGGTGTGTCTGGGATGAGAAAAGTGTAGGGCGCTGCCCGAGAAATTTGTCATATGGCAGGTCTGTTGTTCCTTGTCTTTTGGGGTTTTTTGGGGGGTGGCTTTTTTTTTTTGCAAGGAAAAATGTGAATCAGCAACAATAACAAAAGCTTTAGCAGCCTAGTGACAAAGCCCGCCATTGCGGTGATGATACATCACTGAGATTTCATGGTCCTGAGTTGCATATTCCTAAATCAGTGTTTTTGAACTTCATATCCTCAGACATGGCCTGGGAGGCTTTGAGAAAGTTCTCATTGAAAGTGAACTGGTGTGAGAAAGTGGGCTAGTGTCATTCTTCTGCACGTCGCTGTCCCGGTCTCCCAGCGCCATTTGCTAAAGACACTGTTCTTTTTCCATCGGATGCTCTTTCCTGCTTGTCAAAGATTAGTTGGCCGTACATTTGTGGGTCCAATTCAAGGTTCTCTGTTCTATTCCATTGGTCTATGTGTCTATTTTTGTGCCAATACCGTACTGTCTTGATGATGACAGCTTTGTAGTAGAGGCTAAAGTCTGGGATGGTGATGCCTCCTGTTTTGGTTTTCTTCTTCAATATTACTTTGGCTATTGGAGGTCTTTTCTGGTTCCACACAAATTTTAGGATTGTTTGTTGTCGCTTTGAGAAGAATGCTGGGGCAATTTTGATTAGGATTGCATTGAGTGTGTAGATTGCTTTGGGTAGTATTGACATTTTATCAATATTTATTCTTCCAATCCACGAGCAAAGAATGTTTTTCCATTTCTTTATGTCTTCTTCAATTTCCCTCATAAATTTTCTATAGTTTTCAGCATACAGATCTTTTATATCTTTGGTTACATTTATTCCTAGATATTTTATGGGTTTCGGTGCAATTGTGAATGGGATCAGTTTCTTTATTTCTCTTTCTGTTGCTTCATTATTGCTGTATAAAAATGCAACCAATTTCTGTACGTTGATTTTGTACCCCTGTGACTTTGCAAAAAAGCCCCCAAAAACCTCAAAATGGATAAAGGACCTGAATGTGAGACAGGAAACCATCAAAATCCTAGAGGAGAAAGCAGGAAACAACCTTCTTGACCTCAGCTGTAGCAATTTCTTACTTGACACATCTCCAAAGGCAAGGGAATCCAGAGCAAAAATGAACTACTGGGACCTCATCAGCATAAAAAGCTTCTTCACAGCAAAGGAAACAATCAACAAAACTAATAGGCAACAGATGGAATGGTAAAAGATAGTTGCAAATGGCATATTGGATAAAGGGCTAGTGTCCAAAATCTATAAGGAACTCACCAAACTCCACACCCAAAAAACAAATTATCCTGTGAAGAAATGGGCAGAAGACCTGAATAGAAACTTCTCCAAAGAAGACATCCAGATGGCCAACAGACACATGAAATGATGCTCAGTGTCACTCATCATCAAAGAAACGCAGATCAAAACCACACTGAGATACCACCTTATGCTGGTCAGAGTGGCTAAAATGAGCAAATCAGGAGACTCTAGATGCTGGCGAGGCTGTGGAGAAACGGGCTCCCTCCTACCCTGTTGGTGGGAATGTAAACTGGTGCAGCCGCTCTGGAAAACACTGTGGAGGTTCCTCAAAAAATGAACAATAGAACTCCCCTAGGACCCAGCAATAGAACTGCTAGGAATTCATCCGAGGGACACAGGAGTGCTGATGCATAGGGGCACATGGACCCCAATGTTCATAGCGGCACTCTCAACAACAGCCAAAACATGGAAAGAGCCTAAGTCTATCAACTGACGAATGGGTCAAGAAGATGTGGTTTATCTATACAATGGAATACTACATGGCAATGGGAAAGAATGAAATCTGGCCCATTTGTAGCAACATGGATGGAATTCAAGGGTGTTATGCTGTGCGAAATAAGTCAGGCAGAGGAGGACAGATATCATATGTTTTCATTCATATGTGGATCAGGAGAAACTTGACAGAAGGCCATGGGGGAGGGGAAGAGGAAAAAATAGTTACGGAGAGGGAGGGAGGTAAACCATAGGAGACTCTTAAATAGTGAGAACAAACTGAGGGTGGATGGGGATGGGGGAGAGGGGGAAATGGGTGATGGGCATTGAGGAGGGCACCTGTTGGGATGAGCACAGGGAGTTATATGGAAAGCAACTTGACAATAAACTATATATATTTTTTTAAAAAGTGAACTGGGCTCAAGTCAAAGAACAGGGCAGTAAGGAATCGGAGCCCCCCTTGTGGCTGCTAGAAAAAAGACGCATTCCACTTCATCCCTTTTTCTCTGAAACCACAGTTCTCAAAGGTTTTGATCCTGTGACTCCTTAGCACAAAATGCTGAGGGTCCTGGGGTGCCTGGGCGGCTCCATCCGTCGTTACGCATCCAACTTTGGCTCAGGTCGTGATCTTGTGGCTTGTGAGTTTGAGCTCTGTTTTGGGCTCTGTGCTGACAGCTCAAAGCCTGGAGCCTGCTTTGGATTCTCTCTCTCTCTCTCTCTCAAAAATAAATGAACATTAGAAAAACCTTTTTTTTAAATGCTGAGGATTCCATAGAGCTTTTGGTTTATGCAGAGTAGACAGACAGAGGGATTTACTGTGCTTGATATAAAAATTTAAAGTTTAAAAAAACGTTTATGTATTAATTAAAATTTTAAAAAACAACAAATAGAGCCAATATGTTGCTGGGGAGACTGTTGACAGTGTGGCCACTTTGGAAGCTGGATGGCAGCCTCTTGTACCGTTGAGCATATGTTGATCACAGACCCAGGAATTCCACTGCCAGGTGTTTATCCAAGAGAAATGAAGACATGGCAAATCAGCCTCAGTGTAGGAGTATATTCATATAGAGCATTGTTCACAATAAGCAAGATCGGAGAGACCCAAGTCTCCAGTGATTGGTGAATGGATATACACACTGTGGCACATGCGAACAACAAAAATGAACAAAAGATCAATACAGACACCAACGTGGATGGGCCTCAAAAGCTCCTATCTTTTACATGGAAGGGTCCTAAAATCTGAGAAGAAGTCAAGCAGGGCTCAACGTTTAAGACACTAGCTGAAGGTATAAACAAAGAAGTCGCAGACAAATAAGTACAAATATCCCTTAACCATATGAAAAGATACTCTGCCTCATTTATGAGAAATACAAATTAAAACTGTACCAAGATGGAATTGTCACTTAACAAAAGTTAAAAAAAAATATCTGAAAATTTGTAGCATGCCCTGCTGGTAATGCTGTAGAGAAACAGACACTCTTTCACGATGCCTCTGGGAGGGCAGGTCCCCAGCTGCGGGGGCGTCAGCAACACAGAGGCAACTCGGCAGAAGCTTTACCCTCTGACCTGCCCAGGTTGCTTCTAGAACTCTCCCCAAAGAAACAGAGGGAAAGTATCAAAAACAGCATGCAAAAGGGACAGATAAGTGTATCCACATATACACTTACATTATCAAAACCAAACAATGGAGACATAAACAGAAATCTAAGAAGCTCGGTGGCCTGTGGGGGAGGAAAGTGCTGGAACCAGAAGCGGCAGGGCTGATGCATCACTTCTCTGGGTGTCATCTTTATATAGTTTTGAGTTTGGAATTCTGTAGATATTTCTATAGGATTTACAAAAAGATTAAATTTAAAAGGAAAAAGAAGCAATCCCTAAAAGTTTAAAACAAAAGGAAACACATAAGCTCAAATTCTATCAGACTCATAGCATCACAACATGGAGAAAAATCATTAGTTCAATGGACTTTAAAACACGTTTTTGAATATATATTTCTAACAGAATGTATTCTAATGCTTATTTATTTTGAGAGAGAGGGAGAGTGTGTGTGCAATAGTGAGCTCAGAACCCAACTCAAGACTCGATCCTGTGAACCACAAGATGATGACCAAAGCCAAAATCAAAAGTCGGACTCTTAACTGACTGGGCCACCCAGGTGTATCCCTAATAGAATATATTCTAAGGACAAAAGTGCCTCAAAGAATTTAAATCTGACTTCATTATTGGTATGGCTATTTTGAAACTATTACAGGTATATTATAGGATAAAGCAAATGGTTCTGTTGACATGCTTAGGACCCAAAGTCTTAGCCTAAGAGGACATTGTAAAATGAAAGAAGTTAAGTAACATCTGGAATTATAGTGCTGAATTGAAAATATCAGCATAGGGGCACCTGAGTGGCTCGGTTGACTGAGCATCCGACTCTTGATTTCGTCTCAGGTCATGTTCCCAGGGTCATGGATTGATTCCCGAGTAGGACTCCATGCTAAGCATGGAGACTGCTAAAGTTTCTCTCTCTCCCTCTCCCTCTGCCCATCCCCTGCTCACATTCTCTCTCTCTCTCTCAAATAAAAAAATATATATCAGCATAAACTTATCAGTTTTCTTTGACATAATTTCTTTCTCTGTTTAATAAAAAGATTTAGAACAATGTGACCCAGTAGTATTTAAAAACGAGCATCCCTAGCATGCAGATTGTACTTACTAAATAGCAACGCCATCTTATTATCCTGAAAAATTGGTAAATAACAAGAAAAAACAAAATATTTATCTTGACTATCCTGTGTGGACTCAAGTCCAGAGTAGCCGACTTGATGTCAAAAGAAAGAGTCTTCTCTGTGGGGAATAAGCTTAGGAATTCCCTGAACTTGCACCGATGGGTTAACAAGGCATAAAGAAATAGAAAGCCACAGATTGGAACATCCAAGATGAAGTAAACAAGATTAGATATTCAGGGCAGACGTGCCCCCTATTTAGTACAATGGCAGGAAGCTGCTTTCACAGGAAGGAAGGACCAAAATAGGTAAACAGGTAAATAAGTAAACAGGGCTATGGGCCACTGAAGGGCAGAGTTGCCCAGAGCAGAGCTAATTAGCAAAAGAACGGTGCCTTGTTGACCTTGAGGTAGCAGGCGCTGTCTGCCTTGTCCCCCAAGCTAGCTAAGACAAACAGACATGGCACCTCATGCCTGGCATGAACAGCCATCTGCCTGGCACCAGGACTTTGTCTTGTATTGACCCAAACCCCTAACACCACANAGGCTAAAGTCTGGGATGGTGATGCCTCCTGTTTTGGTTTTCTTCTTCAATATTACTTTGGCTATTGGAGGTCTTTTCTGGTTCCACACAAATTTTAGGATTGTTTGTTGTCGCTTTGAGAAGAATGCTGGGGCAATTTTGATTANACACCACATGTCTTCAAAACCCCCTTTCCCTCATGCCCATGAGTTAATGTTCACGGATTCATTGTCTCTTTGTGCACGTCCATCATACTTGTAAGCTTTCTGATCCTAGTAAAAGTGGAGCAAGGACCCTTCGTTGGGGCTCTTATCTCCTCCAGGACATTAGCCTCTCTCACATTTAATCCTGCATTTGCTCTCTTGCTGGACAAGAGAGAACTCCAGTCCCGTAGTCTACGACACTTCTCCAGTTAATAAATTCAGGGGGAATGACAGATTTTTAAAAATTACCTTTTTGATCCCCTAATGATAGTGGAGCTAGGCAACAGTTATCCATGGACGCTGAAAACACAAAGTACAATATTGCTGATGCCATTATGCTGGCTCAACCAGCTGACAATGCTTGAGCCAACTGTTGTTCAAGTTCACCATCACAAAAGCGAGACAATGAAACATATACCACACGGTCCCCGCCTGTGAGAGATTCTTGCCTTACACACTGAAGCTGAATCTAATGATACTTCTGGAGTAGACATCTATTTGTACCAACTATAAAACACAGAGAAAGGTTTTAAAGTACCAGACAAAGGAGCCATCAAGTCAAATCTAGAACAGGAGTCATTCCAACAGCTGTGTGCCCGGGTCTGTGCTGGAGTGGAGGGGGTGGGGTCCTCGAGGGCAGGAGGTCATGGTCATGGTCAGTGGCGCCACACAAGGGAGTTAGGAAAGGCACACCAAAATGCAAACGGCCATCAATCAATCAATGCTGAACTCTGCTTGTAACCAAAGAAGTGCTGATTAAAATTCATTGAAATGGCACTTCCCTTTGGTCAGTTTGCCTCAGATCCAAAAGTTTGACTCCTTCTCTGTTAATGAGACTGTGAACGAGGCATTCCTGTCAGCTGCTGACTGAAGAAAAAACAGCTGGACTCCTGAGAAAGGGAATTTGATGTTTTTTTTTGTTTAGGAAAACAGCAGTATGTACATTTCCCCTTGAATTCAGGATTCTGACCTCCAAGAATTCACGGTAAAGATTCATGGGCAGAAAATTTTAAAAAGGCATATGCATAAGGCTAATCATGGCAGCACTTTCTGCAATGTCAGACATCTGGAAACGATTCAAATGTCCACCAGGAGGGCTGCTTGGACACGGTGTGAGTCAATGAAGCTTCTTTCTACCGATGAAGGAGAGTTTTCACGCTCGGCTCTGGAATGCTCCCAGGACGGAATCTTTATCGAAAATGCAAGTGGAGAAAATTGTATACAGTCTGCTACTATTTACCCTAGAAAGGGGGGCACGCATGTGTGCATGTATGCTTGAATACACTAAAAAAGAAGAAAATGTTAAACATAGAAGTCTACTTATAGAAAGAGAAGGGACCAGCGTGGAGCAGACAGGGATAGGAGCTAGGTTTGTTACGAAAAATCCTGTCTGCAGATAGGTTTCTGGCACCAGGCAAATATTTTTATATAATTATACAAAATTAATTACACCTACATAAAATTAACAATTAGCAAGTAGCAGTAAAATGATATAATTATACAGTAAAATTACATAATTATATAGGGATGATTCTTTTTAAAAAAATCAATCCTGACTACCCACAATGAAAAGGAAGCAACGAAGCCTCTTTGTATATTAAGTTGGTAGAATAGTGACACAGAGGAAGTCTCTTTGCTGACTTTAAAGCAGTCCTTTGACGGTATATATCCTTAGGATGTTATGCCAAAAAGAAAACAAAAATGTTTTGGAAAAAAATCTTATGCTGATATTAGTAACCTGAATTTTGCTGGTAAGTGATGTTTTTATTCTGAGAGTGTTTTGGTGTACGCTGTAAGAGAAAGCAGCTGTGATGACTTTGACATTGGGAACAGAAATTTTTAGGCTGGGAGACAGAAGATACAGATACAGGATCCATGAGGTCAGTGATATTTACAAGTCTGAAATTGATTTGAAAGTATTGTGACTCAAGATGCATTTTATCTTTTTTTAAAAAAAATTTTAATGTTTATTTATTTTGAGAGAGAGAGAGAGAGAGAGAGTACGAGCAGGGGAGAAGCAGAGAGAGAGGGAGACACAGATTCCGAAGCAGCTCCAGGCTCTGAGCTGTCAGCACAGAGCATGATGTGGGGCTTAAACCCACAAACTGCAAAATCAGGACCTGAGCTGAAGTCAGACACTTAACTGACTGAGCGACCCAGACCTCCCACATTCTATCTTTAAAATACGCGTATTTTCTAGTTCTGTCCACTGACAAGATCTGAAAACAATGGCCTAGATGTGACAGAAGTCCTGGGCACCCACAGCCCACAGGTATTGGTGTCTACCTCCCTGACCTGGAAAACTAGCCAGAACTCCTTGGAGCAATAACTGATTCCAGGTCTGGGGCAGGACATGTTGCACACGACCCCAGAATACTTACATTATCCAAGTTTGCTAAGCGCATGTGAGAAAGGCTCAGGTGCCAGTGTGAATGAGCTCTACCCAAAATGGGCTAATTGGAGCTAATGACCACAATGGGTTAAAATACACAAACAACCTTGGGGCACCTGGGCAGCCCAGTCAGTTATGCATCTGACTCTTGATTTCAGCTCAAGTCATGATCTCACAGGTCGTGGGTTTGAGCCCCGCATTGGGCTCAGTGCTGACAGCATGAAGCCTGCTTGGGATTCTCTTTCTCTCTCTCAAAATAAATAAATAAATAAACTTAAATATATATATATATATATATACTTAAATATATATATGTATATATATATACATATATATACGTACATACACATACATACACACACACATACACACACATATATGAACAATGTTTAAATCTACAAAATCATGATGATGCTGAACAAAGCCTAATTGGGCATGTGTTACGGATGCTAGGAAAGCAACCAATATTTTGAAAACTGGTTTTAAAGAAGAGAAAATAAGATCAATTCTTTTCCCATCCTTCCTATACAAACTACACCACAGGGTGACAGAAAAGCTGGTGAGGGAAACCCACCTTTATGAAGTATTTCAGCTCCAAGTAATAAGTGAAGAAGGAACGATGGGTTGGGAAGATGACGTGTTGTAGCCCCTGATGGGATAACGGTTTCAGGCAATAGCCAGAAATGGCTCCAAACATCATAAAATGAGGGACAGACAGCATAGGCTCCTGATGGATGTAGACAAGTTCCTGTGAAACTCTTATCCCCTGCGTCCCCCCAAGTAAATAAGCCTCTAGCTCCAGCTATCAATTTACAGGAGGAGAAGACATACGGAGGTCGGGGTGCCTGGGTGGCTCAGCTGGTTGAGTGTCTGACTCTTGGTTTTGGCTCAGGTCATGATCCCAGGGTCGTGGGATCGAGCCCTGTGCTGCTGCTTTAGATTCTCTCTCTCTCTCCCTCTCCCTCTGTGTCCCTCCCCAGCTTGCTCTTGCTCTCTCTTTAAAATAAAAAATTAGAGAGAGAAAGAAAAGAAATACAAAGGAAGAGGGGTGTGCTAAAAGACCACACAGGGATGCAATCAGCAAAATCCAGGTTGTGGGGAAACTCTCCAGACAAATGACCTGATTGTGTGAACAGACTGCAAGCGGTTACAGATTACAAATTCAGAGACGGAAGAGACATATTACTAATTGGGATGAAAGCACCTTATCTGGGTCCTGATTTGAATGAACAAACACTCAGCAAAACCATGGGGGCCGTGAGAGCGTGTAGAGCCCATAGAAACTTCACACGCTCACTTCCTTCATCCAGATGTGTTTGTGTTGAGTAAAGAGATCTGATTTTGAATCTTCTAATTGGAGGGTATAAGGGGCCTCTGTCCCTCTCCCTCTCTCTCTGCCCTCCCTTGTTCATGCTTTCTCTCAAAATAAATAAACATTAAAAAATAAATACATATTAATTAAATGGTGATCCTCAACCCTGACCTGAGCGCTGTAGAGGCTGTGCCTGGGCACCAGAATGGCCAGGGCCCTTGCACGGACCAAATAACAAGCAATGATAATACTAAGCACAGCACGCACAGAGAGTTGGGTTCCTCTGAGAACACTCTCTCTTTTTTTTTTTTTTTAAATTTTTTTAAATGTTTTATTTATTTCTAGGAGAGAGAGAGAGAGACAGCGTGAGCAGGGGAGGGTCAGAGAGAGAGGGAGTCACAGACTCTGAAACAGGCTCCAGGCTCTGGGCTGGCAGTCAGCACAGAGTCCGACGCGGGACTCAAACCCACGAACCGCGAGATCATGACCTAAGCGAAAGTTGGACGCTTAACCGACTAAGCCACCCAGGCGCCCCAAGAACATTCTCTCTTTTATGCTATGGACATAGCAAAACCTGTCTCAAGAATTTTGGATATAGTAGTCTTCTGTCATGGGTTGAATTGTGTCTCCCTCCCCCCAGATTCATATGTTCAAACCCTAAAATCCCCCAGTGCCTCAGAATGTGACCTAGTTTGGAAATAAGATTATTGCAGACATAATTAGTTAAGATGAGGTCATACTTGAGTAGGGTGGGCCCCTAATAAGGTTAATGTCCTTCAAATGGGGGGAAATTGGACATGAGACAGAAAGAGCGCGATGTGAAGATACTTGGAGAACAGCACGTGAGGGAAGGTGGCCATCCACGCCTGAGGCGGCCAGAAGCGGGGGCTGGGGGCGGCGCCTGGAAACGGGTTCTCCCCCAAGGCCCTGCCGACACCTTGACCTGGGACCTCCAGACCACGGACAATACATCCGTACTGTCCTAAGCCACCTACGTGGCTATGGCAGCCCTAGCAGACTATCTCGTCTCCAGCCCCGCGGCAGCGGCAAAGTATCCCCGAGAGAAATTCCCAGAGCATCACATGTTCAAAACAGCTTCCCATCAGTGATACGTGCCTTCAACAATAGCCAAAGTATGGAAAGAGCCCAAATGCCCATCAACTGGCGAATGGATCAAGAAGATGTGGTTTCTGTGTACAATGGAACACTACTTGGCAGTGAGAAAGAATGAAATCCTGCCATTTGCAGCAACGTGGATGGAACTCGAGGGTGTTATGCTGAGTGAAATAAGTCATTCAAAGAAAGACAGATACCATATGTTTTCACTCATATATGGAACTTGAGAAACTTAACAGTGGACCATGGGGGAGGGGAAGGGGGAAAAGCAGTTTTCAAACAGAGAAGGAGAGAGGCAAACCGTAAGAGACTCTTAAATACAGAGAACAAACTAAAGGTTGAAGAGGAGGGGAGGCGAAAATGGGGGATGGGTATTGAGGAGAGTACTTGTTGGGATGAGCACTGGGTGCTGTAGGTAAGCAATGAATCACGGGAATCTACTCCTGAAGCCAAGAGCACCTTGTATACACTGTACGTTAAATAACATGACAATAACCTAGATTTTAAAAAAAATTTAAGTAATTAACCCCCCAAAATAAATTTAGCAAGTATAAAACTAGAATTACCCTGAAAAATCCCAATAGAAATGCATTTTCACAATCTAGAATGCTATATTCTTTTTGTTAAGTTTATCTATCTATTTTGAGAGAGACAGAGACAGCATGAGTTGGGGAGGGACAGAGAGAGGGAGAGAGAGAGAATCCCAAGCAGCCTCCACACCATCAGTGCAGAACCTGACTCGGGGTTTGAACTCATGAACCACGAGATCATGACCTGAGCCAAAAACAGAAAGGATGCTTATCTGACTGAGCCCCCGAGGCGCCCTGAATATGTTATATTCTTAAGTGGAGGTTTTCAGCACTGGGGTGTTTGAACTGTGCTGAGGGTTTTAGGATGATTTTCACTCAGAAGTGAAGCTTCTTGGGCCTGAGGAGCTCAGGTGCCACTCCATGGGCTTCCTCTGGGGCCGGTGCCAGCTGAGAACATGGCTTCTGGGGCCGGTGGCCTGGCCTGAGTGGGTTACCAGACCTTTCTATGCCTCCGTTATCCTATCTGCAAAATAGGGCAATGGATAGTTTATCTTCTGGTGTGTTTGTGTGGATTAAATCTGTTAATGTACGTGTGGTTGACTGAATAATGTCGCCTCCAAATATGCCCACGTCCCCATCCCGGGAGCTTTGCAAGGGGGCCTTATGTGGAAAAGGCATCCGTGCAGATATGGTGAAATTAAGGATCTTGAGATGGGCAGACCACCCTGGACCACCCTAACCTAGCCACATGCCTCTGCGTGAGAGGGAGGCCGAGGCAGGACGGAGGCACAGAGAAGGTGGTGAGGGACAGAGTGCCCACCCGTTAAAGCAGGCGTGACAGGAGTCACGGACGGGGCCACAGCCCCAGCGCGGGCAGTGCCCCGGCCACCAGGCCTGTTAGCTGGACGGCTGGTTCGCCCGCTGGCTGGAATATTCCCACCCTGAGCCTGGGGCCATGCAGGGGGGATGCCCGCATGCCAGCGTGAGGGTCACAGAGGACGCAAGGACCGTGTTGTCACTCAGAGGAACTACATACAGCAAAGTTCAGAGCTGGGCCGCCAGCGAGGAGGGCTCGGCGTTGGGCTGGAGGCGGCCAGAGGAAGGGGAATGCCCTGCCCCCGGGCCTCAGAAATCGTCCCCGTTCTGCTGTTCAGGGAAGGCGACATCTGAACGGGGCGGGGGGGGGTGGGTGCTGAGGTGGGGAAGAGGCCCAGGTCAGTGCGTGCAGCCCCGGGAATGGCTGGCGGCCAGGGCGCCGTGTGGACGGCGAGGGGCTTCCTTCTGGCTCAGCAGGAAGGAGGGCAGTGCCCGGCGCTGGTCCAGGAAGAAGGACGTGCCGGCAGCCCCCGCACACACTTGGGACGTGGGCCACACGTTATCACAACTATGTGCGACAGTGAAACCCTCATGCTCAGGCCCCTCTGTCCACTTGAGTCAGGCTCTGGGGGAAACCTTAGCCCGAGCGCGTCCTCAGGTCCATCCCACGGGAGGGGGACAGGCAGCCAGCTTGCAGGACTCTGGTAGGGAGGCGGCCCCGCCAGGAAACCGGGACCCACAGAAGCATCAGAGGGAGGGAGGAAGCAGGCAGGGGCCCCAACCTGACTTGGAAACAAGCAAGGGTCGCCTGGGCGGCTCAGTCGGTTGAGCTTCCCACTTCGGCTCAGGTCATGATCTCACGGTTCATGGGTTCGAGCCCCGCTTCGGGCTCTGTGCTGACAGCTCGGGGCTTGGAGCTGCTTCAGATTCTGTGTCTCCCTCTCTCTCTGCCCCTTCACTGTTCATGCTCAACCTCTCTCTCTCTCTCTCTCTCAAAAATAAACAAACATTAAAAAAGAAGAAGAAAATAAGCAACAATTCTAATATCCTAAAGCAGCCAGAACTGTCAGCTGTCTCT
This sequence comes from Crocuta crocuta, assembly GCF_008692635.1. Classification (NCBI taxonomy): domain Eukaryota; kingdom Metazoa; phylum Chordata; class Mammalia; order Carnivora; family Hyaenidae; genus Crocuta; species Crocuta crocuta. The sequence continues at coordinate 392,741 of NW_027528865.1, read as the reverse complement.
ACTCTGCCCCCGGGACACCCTGCGGGGTGGGGGTGATGAGCACAAGGGCTGCTGCAGAGGTCGCAGGAAGGACCATGGATTTTCCCATCCAACCCTCCTGAGTCGAGCAAACAGAACTCACCACCTCTCCTGCCGAGTTGTGGGCTGAGGGCATGAACACATTCAATTTTCTTCATTTCCCCCTTGAGCTTTAAAACTAATGGAAATTTCATGTTGACTGCCTAATATGGGCATATTTGGGTATAAGATAATGGCATTAAAAAAAACATATCCTGAAAGTTTCAAGTTAAAAGATGTACCAGGGCTGTCCTTGGGCTTTCTGTCACCCCCACTGGAGGCCAAGTGACCCAAGGATCAGGAGGCCACTGTCTGAAAAGCAGTCTCGGAACCCAGCACATGGACACCTGCCTCGGGTGGGTCTGGACAGTATGGGGGGGCCCCTCGTCCACCCCCTGCTGACCACCTGTTGTCTACTTTCTCGTTCGCCCCACCTTTCAAATTTACATCAGGCTTGGGCTCCCGAACCCCTATCAGATTGGAGAGAGGACACAATCAAATGCACCACAGCAGTGGTTTGATTAACGCACTTGCTGATGTTGGTGAAAATTGGAGGTTCTCTCTCGAGGGTCTGGATGGGGACCCGACACAGGAAGAGACCAAGTCACACATTTTGGTTATTTCTTCAAAATGCATTCAAAGTTTGTATTCCATGCATAACACAACTGCCTTCATGTACATGGAAAATGTATTCTCTATGAAAGATTTCACATAAAAAGGTTCCCAGTGAAACCCCAGCAGAGAGTCTATGTGGATGAAGAGCTCAGTCTGGGAGGCGCCTCAGGGGCTCGACTCCTGTCTCTGCTTTCCATGTGTTCTACTTTTGAAGCCACGAGAAAGGAAGCATATTGTGCCTCAGTCTACCCACATTGCTAATGTCAGGATAGTACTTGCATCTATGTCTTAGGACGGTTGGGATGAAAAGCCACAGTCCACATAAGAGACATGGGGTCGTACCTGGACCGGGGGG
>NW_027528865.1:362875-391695 GCF_008692635.1 Crocuta crocuta | reverse complement strand
TGGCTGGACCGGGGGGGTGGGGTGGGGGTGGGGGCTCTGTGCATCACTGTTAGTGAGTCTTAGATTCTCCGAAGATCATCACGTCATCCACGCCTCTCCCAGTCCTTGGCATGCAGCCCGGGGCTCCTCGTGGGACCAACCACAGGCTGACAAGAATGAGTTTAGAAACAAAGCGGTGAAAAGTGGAGGGAAGAAACACACGGAGTCATTGGGTCACATAAAACCAAAGCACCAGGATGCAAGTAAGAGGGCAAGAGCCCAAGACCGCCACCTGCCCGTGTCAGGAACGAGAAGACAATGCCATGGCCATAGACACGGACGGAGGAGAGACTATGATGAAAAAATTGGTGCCAAGAAGCTTGACAATTTTGATGATGAACAATGTTTTTTAAGCCATGTTATTAAAACTGACACAAGAGAGGGGCGCCTGGGGGCCTCAGTGGGCTGGGTGTCCGACTTCAGCTCAGGTCATGATCTTGCGGTTTGTGGGTTTGAGGCCACGTGGGGCTCTGTGCTGACAGCTTGGAGCCTGGAGCTGCTTCGGATGCTGTGTCTCCCTCTCTGCTGCTGCTCTCTCTCGCTCTCAGAAATAAACATTAAAAAAAAAAAACTGACACAAGAAGAATAAAAGTCTGAATAAGCAGCCCAGGCTCTTCCATCAGACCCTCTGGATGTGGGGCCGGAGCACCAGGATTTTCAGACTCTCCTTGTGAGTGTCGGGCTGGCAACCTGGGGCCGGAGGGCAGCCCTTGGTCATGTACAAAACCGTGTGCCTCACAGGCCTTGCAGTGAGGGTGAGCCGCGCTGCAGGCTTGCGGGGACTTTCAGGCCACAGCCAGGGGGTCCGGGGCAGACGGGACAGCTGGTCACCCCATCTACAGCCTGGTACAGAGACGAAAGGGCAAGTGCAGGGGCACCCGAGGGTGCCCAGGTCCTGCCCACACGCCTGGGGCTGTCCCGCCGTTAGCAGGGGAAGTCACACCAGGAAACTCCAGCCCCAGGTGGACTGGGTGGTTGGTACCCTAGCGGGTGAGGGCAGAGAGGACAAAGAGAACCGTAAAAAGAACAATGAGAGGGGCGCCTACGTGGCTCAGTCGGTTAAGCGTCCGACTCTTGGTTTCAGCTCAGGTCGGGATCACACAGTTCACGAACCCAAGCCCCACACTGGACTCTGCGCTGATGGTGCGGAGCCTGCTTGGGATTCCCCCTCCCGCTCTCTCTGCCCCTTCCCCAGCTCATGCGCTCTCTCTGCCTCAAAATAAACAAACATTTAAAGAAAAAATAACCGTGATGAGAACAAGGAAGGGTCACGAAATGGACGCTGTCCTCTTTCACACTGAGGTCCTGGGGTCTCCTCTGGGCAGAGCCTTTCAGCCCCGGCAGGAAGGGCTCTTAACCCCCAATAGCTGGGTCCCAGCCCCAAGATTCAGGTCTGTGCTTCTGGAGCATCCAAAGGCCCACGACCTGAGCAGCTTAGCACAACAGGACAAGTGCTCTCATTGTCCGGAGGCCAGAGATCCGAAATCGAGGTGACAGCTGAGCTGTGCTCCTCTAGGGACTGTGGGGTGGACCTGTCCTTGCCGCTTCCCCCACCTCCAGTGGTAGCCCGCGCTCGGTGGCTCACAGCTGCCTCACCCCTGTCTCTGTCGTCACGTGGCCTTCTCCCTGTGTGCCCGTATCTCTTTTCCTCTTCTTATAAGGACATGAGTCCTTGACATCCACCACCTACTTTCCATCTCTGTGACCGTGATGACTCTAGGGACCTCCTGCAAGGAGGGTCCTGTGGTGTTTGTGGCTCAGTCCCCTTTGTATCATGTCCACAAGGTTGTACCTTTCAATATAAACATACTTTTTGCACAGCATTCTTTTTAATTTTTTAATATTTTTGAGAGAGAGGGAGACACAGAGACACAGAATCTGAAACAGGCTCCGGGCTCTGAGCTAGTTGTCAGCACAGAGCCCGACGCGGGCCTTGAACCCACAAACCATGAGCTCATGACCTGAGCCGAAGTCAGATGCTTAACTGACTGAGTCACCCAGGCGCCCCTCAAATTTTTTTTTTGAGAGAAAGAGAGAGAGGATGTGAGTGGGGGAGAGAGGGGCAGAGAGAGAATCTCAAGTAGGCTCCATGCTGAGCCTACACAGGGCTCAGTCCCACGACCCTGAGATCATGACCTGAGCTGAAATAAAGACTCAGATGCTCAACCGACTGAGCTCTCCAGGTGCCCCCACATCAAATTCCTCATGAAAAGATGCCCTGGGTTTGTCGTGCAGCTTTACATAACCCCCTGCACACTGACGGGGTCTCCCGGGCATTAGGAGCCCCGTGTGAGCCCGTGCCCCCGGGCACAGCCTGGGCACCCACCTGGGGCCCATCTGCCGTCCTGGCCCTATGCTCCTTCTCTGGATAGCCCCCCTTTCCCCTGCTCCAAACCACAGGCTTGGTCTTGCAGCTCTAATTTATGAGCCATTGTGAGCCCAAGGGGCTCTTTTTGAAATGAAAAGAGTGTGTGAACAAAGCCCTAACAATGGGGATTTGATTAAAACACAGCTCCGGCCATTGAGGGCCCTTCAGGCCCCTCGTGAGGGACTTCACACACCTCTCCCGCTCCATCCCACACCAACGGGAAAGATGAAGGTTTATTACTCTCATTTGATAGAAGCCATTAGCGCCCAAAAAGGTTAATTAATTTTCAGAAGGTCACACGGCTGGGTTGAAATGAATCATTTTGGCCATATCCGGGGCGGAAGGGCACAGGCATCACCCGAATTTGGGTAGTAAATCGCCCGCCCCTGAGTCCAGGCCCACGGGGGGAAATGTATGTAACGCGATAATGATGCCGCCAAGGGCAAGGGAGGGGACGGGACCCTGACAGGTGACCAGGCACAATGGTTTGTTCAAGACCAGGGTGTCTTCGGGGAAGGGGGCATTTGGCAGATTAAGGGCTCCCTAAAGCGTGCACTTCCTAATCCTTTGAATTTGTAAAAGTCACCTTCTACAGCAAGAGGAGTTTGCAAAGGGGATGACGTTAATGATCGTGAGATGGGGAGGCGAGTCTAGATTATTTAAGTTGGGCCAATGGAATCAGGAAAGTTCCTGTAAGGGGGAGGCAGGGGCTCTGAGCCAGGGATTGGAAGGGCCCCTTGCCTTGAAGATGGAAGAAGGGACAGGAGCCATGGATGGAGGTGGTTTCCAGGAGCTGGAAAAGGCAAGGCAAGGAATTCTCCCCTAGAGCATCCAGAAGACAGCCAGCTGACACCTTGCTTTCAGCCCAGTGAGACGGATTTGAGGTCTCCTGGGCTCTAGAGCTCTAAGAGAACATCTGGGACATCCTCAGGCACCGGGTTTATAATGTGCTGGAGGCTGGAGTAGCGAGACGATGTAACGCACCTGAACTTGTCACCTTCAGTGTTAACATCAGGAAGGGCTGGGGCACAGGGGACAAGCCGGTCACCCTAGACCTCAGGGCCCTTCAGTCAGCTGAGGTTGGTGTACAAAGGCACCCATGGTCTTTCCAGCATCCGCAGGGGACACTGTGCACATGGCACTAAAGCTGGCCTCACACTGGGTGCTGAAATGGCCATGACCATAATGAGGCTGAGAACAATGTGGGCTCTGAAGAGCTGCCCCGTCCCTTCCTTGTGAGCACCTGTATCTACCTCACGGGTGCCGTGAGCCGCGGAGTCAGTGACCCCACACTGTCACGGACCCATGTGGAGACTTCTCTGGAAGGAATGGGCCACCAGAAATTGAATTGTCGCTCTCTTTGCTATGGGAACCTTTTTAAAGAGAGCTTTATGAAGACCTCTCAATGGGAGGGTTAATGCACAACAGAAACACGTTTGTAGTTCAAGCTTCAGATTCATACATCAGCGTTTTCCTACTGGAGTTCGGAGTTCTGACCATCCTTGCTTAGGTCTAAGAAACAGAGGTAGCTGTTGAAGCCTCCTCCACGGATCCCACGGACCCCAGAGCTGTCTCTGCACCTTCTTGGGCTCCCGGAGGGAGGTGGGCTGCCCGTCAGCTCTGGTGTGGGCAGGGACAGTTACGCACCAGCAAAACCCTAATGGTTGGCTTTCCAGAAAACAGAAATATGCACCCAGGCTTACGCATGTATGTTTGTGTTTGTTATAAAGCTTACTGACATAAAGCGTGCATAGGGAACAACCCACAGATCCTAAGTTACAAGGCTTTATTGTAAATTCCTCCCAACTGTAACCTCAGCGTACATTGTTATTTCTTGCAAAATCCATTGTCGGCTTTTGAAATTCTACAGCCAACAATGGAATCACATCAGCAGGCTATGAATGAGCACTTGACTGATATCAGAGTTGGCATAGAATTCGGCTCACATCATTGACAAACAATTATAGTTCCGACTTGAATGCGGGTTGATATTTTCATTTATGTTAACTAGGAAGACGAAAGATTACGAAGACATGTGTCAAAACTTCATTCATTTGACAATGATGCGAGTAACCTTCCTTGCTGAATTAGATGATAGTTTTCAAATACTGAAAGAATATTTCTCAGTGTTTTGTGCCCTTCACAATGCAGCAGTTCCAGACGGGACATATTCAAGGTTAATTTGCGTTATTAACACGTTTCTATCACTTTATTAAAAGTCTAGATAATCGACAAAACAATATAATAAGGACTGACTTCCATGGCATAAATACTCGCATCAGAGACGATTTTAAGGTGCTGATGTGACGCCACTGATGACTGGGAAGAGACACAGACCAGCATCAGCATGTCTGCTGTTAAGACACAATATGGGCGTAAGTGACCCCAAGGACATAGATAATAGCAAAATGTAGTTAAAAAATTAGGAAGTGATTTTTGAGTGTTTTGAGCTTTTGAGTAATTATTTGCTTTGTTTTCCTATATCATTTAATTTTAAGACTGAAAATTTTCATTTTTAATAATGGCTATGGCTAAGAAGCAGCTTAAAAAATTCCTAAAAACTAAACCGCTGGCTCTAACAAGCTATTACTGGGTAGCCTTGTACAAAGCTAGAGAAAGTAGCCTAAGGTAGTTGACTTGAGCACCATTTTTTTAAAGTGCCTTGTATTCCCTCAAATTCATTTAGATGATACAATCATTCCTTTTAATATAAAGATTGTTTCCCCCAGTCTTTGGTGGAATTTGACCTCAATAAAATTGAGTGGCACAGTATAATGGTGAAGAATGCAAAGAATGCTCTCCTCCGCTTTCCCTTTAAGAAGCTATAAAAACGAAAATATAAAATAAGTTAAACCCACCATAATGAGGCATCACTTCACATCCATTAGGGTGACTATTGCCAAAGCAAACACACAAACCGAGAATAAAGCTTTGGTGAGGATGTGAAGGAATTGGAGCCTGGCCCCACTGTTGATGGGAATACAAAATGGTGCAGCCACTGTGGAAAACAGTATTGTTGCGGGGCGCCTGGGTGGCNAAAATAAAAAAAAAAAAACATTAAAAAAATTAAAAAAAAAAAAAGAAAACAGTATTGTTGGTCCTCAAAATATTAAACAGAGTTACGGTCTGACTGAGAAATTCTACTTCTGGGTCTATCCCCCAAAGAAGTGACAGCAGGGTCTCAAAGGGATGCTCGTAAACCCACGATCATAGCAGCATTATTCATAAAAGCCTCAAAGTGAAAGCAGCCTGGTGTCCACAGATGGGTAAGTGGGTAAACGACATGTGTTCCGTTCATACAATGGAATATTATTCAACTTCAACAAGGAAGGACATTCTGATACCTGCTACAGCATGGAGGAACCTTAGGGACATCACGCTGAGTTAAATAAGCCAGATACGAAAGGACAAATATTGTAGATTCTACTTACGAGGTTCCTTGAGTTGTCAAATTCAGAGACAGAAAGTAGACAGTGGGTGCCAGGGGCTGTGTGTTGGGGGGGACCAGCAGGAGACGGGGAATCAGTGTCTAATGGGTCTTGAGTTTCAATGGTGGCAGATGGATGGTGGTGATGGTTACAGAAAAAAACAAATATATTTAATGCTGTGCACTTAAAAAAGATTGAGATGTAAATTTTATGCTGTATACATTTTACCACATAAGAAAATAAACCCAAGTAAGTAGACTGAAGGAAATAAGAGTAGAAATTAAGAAAAGAGAAAATCTAAGAATATAGAGAAATAAGTTAAACCAAAAAACTTTGAGAAGATCTACGACGTTGGTAACCTTTAGTTAGATGGATCAAGAAAAAGAGACACACAGTGACCAATATCAGGAATGAAAGAAGAGAGAAAATATGGTTTGTGTACTCCAGTGTGTGTTAGGAAGGTAGATCTCATGTTCAGTCTTCTCATACACCAAAACCAAACAGAAAACACAAAAACCAAAGAGACACAAGAACACTCTGGAAGGTGGTGGATGTGTCTATGACCTTGACTGTGAGGATGGCATCATAGGTATTTGCATATATCCAGACCCATCAAACTGTACACATGAGATATATGCATTCTTTGTATATGAATCATAACTCAATAAAGGTGTTAGAGAGCACATCATTGAAACTAAACAGTTTTATGTGGATACATTTCATAAATTAGATGAAATGAATGAATTCCTTGAAAGACAAAAAGCTCCAAAACAGATTTAAAAGGAAGTAGGAAAACTAGATACCTCTAATCAGTCAAGAAGCTATGGGGCACCTGGGTGGCTCAGTCAGTTAAGCGTACAACTTTGGCTCAGGTCATGATCTCACAATCTGTTGGGGTTTGAGCCCCGTGCTGGGCTCTGTGCTAATAGCTCAGAGCCTGGAGCCTGCTTTGGGTTCTATGTCTCCCTCTCTATGCCCCTCCCCTGCTTGTGCTCGCTCTCTCTCCCTCTCTCTCTCTTTCTCTCTCAAAAATAAATAGGGGCGCCTGGGTGGCTCAGTTCGTCAAGCGTCCGACTTTAGCTCAGGTCATGACCTCACGATCTGTGGGTTCGAGCCCCGAGTCGGAGCCGGTTTCAGATTCTGTATCTCCCCCTCTCTCTGACCCTCCCCTGCTCACGCTGTTTGTCTCTCTCTTTCTCTCTCAGAAATAAATAAAACATTAAAAAAACTAAAGTAAATAAGCAGACATTAAAAACATTTAAAGAAACTGAATTCACAATTGAAAACCATTCCACAAAGATAACATGATAACGAATGTTAGCAAATTCCAAGGAATCAAAAAAAAAGCTCTATTTGTAAAAGTTTCATATTAGTTGTAGTAACTAATAAATGAATTTTATCATATTTGCTAATTTTTACAAAAGAAGGTCTACTAGAATCTGGAAAGGGATTGCTTTGAATCAGTATAGATTGCTTGTCTTTCTGCATATCCTAGCAAACAACTGAAAAGGAAATTTTAAAATACCTTCATTTTTTTTTTAATGTTTTATTTATTTCTAGGAGAGAGAGAGAGACAGCGTGAGCAGGGGAGGGTCAGAGAGAGGGAGTCACAGACTGAAACAGGCTCCAGGCTCTGAGCTGGCAGTCAGCACAGAGCCCGACGCGGGGCTCGAACCCACGAACCGCGAGATCATGACCCAAGTGAAAGTCGGACGCTTAACCGACTAAGCCACCCAGGCGCCCCTAAAATACCTTCAAAACACACGAAACACTTAGTGACAAATTTAACCACATAGATTCAACATCAGGATATTGTCAACTACAAAACCTTGCTGAGAGCAGCTAAAAAGGACCTCAACAAATAGAAACACCACATTCATGGCTGGAAGATTTGGTATGAGTCTGTAGATTTAGAGCGACCACAATCATCATCTCAGCAGGCTTTTTTGTAAATTTAACAATCTGATCCTAAAGTGTATGTGGAAATATGAAGGACCTAGAATCGCACAAATGACTTTGAAACAGAAAAAGTTGGTGGGCTTATACTTCCTGACTTACAGCTCTTTATAAAGAGCTATCAAAACAGTATGGCATTGCTTTACAACAGACAAATAGATCGATGAAATAGATGAGCGAGTTCAAAAATAGATCTTCACATAGATGATCAAGTGATTTTCAATAAGGGGTAAAGAGACTTCCATAAGAAAGGATAGAATTTTCAAAGAGTGGTGCTGGAAAAACTGAATATCCATATGAAAGGAATCTTGATACTCTTAACATATAATATGTACAAAAATGAGGCTGTCTGGGTGGCTCAGTTAAGAATCTGACTCTTGATTTCAGCTCAGGCCATGATCTAAGGGTTGTGAGATTGAGCCCCGTGTCAGGCTCTACACTGAGCATAGAGCCTAGTTGAGATTCACTCCCTTCCTCTCTCTTTGCCCCTCTCCCCAACTCACAAGCTTTCTTTCTCTTAAATAAAATAAAATAAAATAAAAAAGTAAAATAAAATAAAATAAAAATACAAAAATGAACTCAAAGTTGATCAGAAACCTAAATATAAAAGTCGATATTACCATGTGTCTAAAACAAAAAACAAAAAAAACAAAGGAGAAAATTTTTACCATCTTAGCATAGATCTTAGATCGGATACCAAAAAACATGGGCTATAAATAAAAAGTTGCTATGTCTTTCATTTTAAAAACGAGGTCTAATGGAAGCATTCACCTAAGAAAAATGAATGCCAGGCTGACAGAAAGCATACGAACCCTCACAGTCGCTTTATCCATGGTGACCCACACTTGGAAATGACCCAAACGTCTCTTCACAGATGAATAGATAGTTACATCTCCATGCAATTGAATACTAGTCAGCAATAACAAATAGAACCAATTACAGATACACTCAAAACATGAATGGCTCTCAAAAACATTTGCACGATGAAAAAAGCCAGACGCGGAAATGGCTGTACAAGTCCATTTATGTGGAAATGAAGAAAATGCAAAATTATCTATAGTGACAAAAGGCGGCAGGAGCGAACATTTGGAAAGAGATGGAAATGTTCATTATCTGTATGTTGTGGTCACGCACGTGTGCACCTCTGCTAAAATTTGGCCAACGGTATACTTTAAATGGACGATTTCCATGGTATATAATCTAAAAGGTAGAGTCGGGAAGACCTGCCGTGTAAGAACAGGGGTAATCTGAATGGTGTGTGTGTGCATGGCGAGGGAATACAGACGGAAAGCAGAGTCAGAAATGGCCCCATAAGGCACTTGCAGGGAGAGAGGGACCCTTCCCGAGGCAGGGCACGGGTCTGCTAAGGGCTCTGGCTGTTTCCNCTCCCCAACTCACAAGCTTTCTTTCTCTTAAATAAAATAAAATAAAATAAAAAAGTAAAATAAAATAAAATAAAAATACAAAAATGAACTCAAAGTTGATCAGAAACCTAAATATAAAAGTCGATATTACCATGTGTCTAAAACAAAAAACAAAAAAAACAAAGGAGAAAATTTTTACCATCTTAGCATAGATCTTAGATCGGATACCAAAAAACATGGGCTATAAATAAAAAGTTGCTATGTCTTTCATTTTAAAAACGAGGTCTAATGGAAGCATTCACCTAAGAAAAATGAATGCCAGGCTGACAGAAAGCATACGAACCCTCACAGTCGCTTTATCCATGGTGACCCACACTTGGAAATGACCCAAACGTCTCTTCACAGATGAATAGATAGTTACATCTCCATGCAATTGAATACTAGTCAGCAATAACAAATAGAACCAATTACAGATACACTCAAAACATGAATGGCTCTCAAAAACATTTGCACGATGAAAAAAGCCAGACGCGGAAATGGCTGTACAAGTCCATTTATGTGGAAATGAAGAAAATGCAAAATTATCTATAGTGACAAAAGGCGGCAGGAGCGAACATTTGGAAAGAGATGGAAATGTTCATTATCTGTATGTTGTGGTCACGCACGTGTGCACCTCTGCTAAAATTTGGCCAACGGTATACTTTAAATGGACGATTTCCATGGTATATAATCTAAAAGGTAGAGTCGGGAAGACCTGCCGTGTAAGAACAGGGGTAATCTGAATGGTGTGTGTGTGCATGGCGAGGGAATACAGACGGAAAGCAGAGTCAGAAATGGCCCCATAAGGCACTTGCAGGGAGAGAGGGACCCTTCCCGCGGCAGCGCACGGGTCTGCTAAGAGCTCTGGCTGTTTCAAACTCAGCCTTTGCCCTCATCCTGGCTCTCAATCCCCCAAAGCCTGGAACTGCTGTGTGTCCAGTTGCCCCAAACAAGGCCACCTGAGGGCTGTGCTCCCTCAAGGGCTGTACATGGATTCTGTCGAGTGAGGGTCCCAGGAGCCCGGGGTCCAGGCTAGGAGTGCACCTCGGGGCTGCTCGGGCACACACACCTGCAGGCAGGTGGCCATTCTCGGGCACAGGATTCTGGAAAGGGTGGTGCTTAATGTAGGGGGTCTTGACAGGGACAAAGAGCCAGAAATGGTGTCCAGACTGATCAAACGGAGGAAAGGAGAGCTAAGAAAAGAATTATTTACAATAAGAGAGAAACAGTACGACCCACACCTGAGCAAAGGTTTTACTTGTGTCCCATGGGCACCGGAAGTGACCGTGTGTCCCGCCAGTGGTGGTCGGGAACGTTGCAGCCCAGAGTCCAGCCTCCCCGAGCTGGAGGGTCCCTGGGTGCCCTGCAGAGCTGTGGGTGGGGGCCGCCCAGGGAGGGGCGGCAGTGCCTGCGCTACTCGGAATGCTTGGGCTTTGTCTGTCTATTAAAATTCATGAGAATTTTATCTTTTGCTTTCTAATGCAGTGACATTTTGTCAAATATAAAAGTAATTGTGTTTTTCATTTTCAAATATTTAAGTTAAAAGAGGCCCCGGGTTTGTCTTCACGTAGACCCATACACTGGGCCAGGACCCCCGGGTCTTAGAGCCCCACGCATGGCCCATGCCCCCCGCCGCACCCACTCCGGGGCCAGCGTGGGGTTCGCGTCCACTCCCCTGCCCACTCCAGACCGCCCACTGCTCCGGCCAGCGTGCCATCGTGAGTGCTCTGCGGGAGGAGCGGAGTGTGCACACGTACCTAACAATGGATGTCTGATTGGAATTAGCTCCCATTTACGGAGTGCCTATTCTGTGCCAGGCGCTGGCTCACACCCCCTCCTCCTACCACTGCGGGGGGCTGTTTGTCACTCTGACATCACAGAGGACACAGAGGCCCCAGGAGACGGGCTTAACGCAGGATCCCACAGCTCGTCCAGGGCTCTGCTCACTGGGCAGCCAGGGCCACCATCACAGAGCCCTCATTCCAGCCACTACTGCTGAGCTCTTGTGGACACTGCGCACGCACACACACACACACACACACACACACACACACACACTCCACAGCATCCCTTTCCTGAGCGCATTTGCCCAGTGCTTTCCAGACCTTCGTGTGACCCTAACACCTGGCAGGACACAGACCAGCGTCTGAAGCCCCTACTCAGACCCCCTCTCCCTCCCAGTTCCCCTCTCTCCCTTGCTTTACCCTATACTCGCCCTGGGGGTGCAGTGTGAGCCGGTGGGCGTCCTGGAGCCGCCCCTGCAGCCGGGAGACACATTCCCATCCACACTGACCCCCCCGCCCCTCGGACAGACACGGGGGTGCACAGGGAGGCGAGGCACAAGCTAGCATCTCTGGTGGACTTTCCTGGGGGCGTGGTGCCACCAAATACGCTGGTGGTCAGAAGGGAGGCAAACTGGGAAGGGAAGCCCAGTGGGGACCCGCACAGCCTGGGCAGCCTCACAGGGTAATCAGGCAATAGCAGCTTGAGTCACAATGGGGGACAAATGGCATGAGTGACCCTGGTTGGGTTTTTTCCTTTGGGGCCATAAGAATCTTGGAACTCAGGGTATTGCCCTCTAGTGGTCACCAGAAGCCATGCAGCTGGCATGGCCACTTCCCCCCAGGGTGGAGATGGGTGAGCAAATACCAGATGTTGCCGAAGTTCCTTCTTTTAGGTTAGGAATGCAAGTGATTTTTCAGTCTACTTCAAACTTTGTACGTTTTGGTTTAAAAATAAAAATCAGAGGCGCTGGGTGGCTCAGTCAACTAAACATCCGACGGTGGCTCAGGTCATGATCTAAGACAGCCCCGGAGTTCAATCCCTGCGTCGGGCTCTGTGCTAACAGCTTGGAGCCTGGACCCCGCTTCAAATTTTGCGTCCTCCTCTCTCTGCCCTCCCCTGTTCACACTCTGTCTCTCTCTCTCTCTCTCCCTCTCTGTCAAATATAAATAAACATTTTTAAAAACCTTAAAAATAAAAATCATATTTAATACAATCCCTATCAAAATACCAACAGTACTCTTCACAGAACTAGCACAGATCATCCTAAAATTTGTGTGGAATCACAAAAGACTCCAAATAGCCAAAGTAGTCTTGAAAAGAAGAACTAAACTGTGGGTATCATAATCTCAGATTTCAAGATATACTACAAAGCTGCAATAATCCAAACAGTATGGCGCTGGCACAAAAATGTCAATGGAATAGCATAGGGAGCCCAGAAATAACCCATGTTTATGTGGTGAGTTATCTTCAATAAAGGAGGCAAGCATATACAATGGGGAAAGACAGTCTCTTAAACAAACGGTGCTGAGAAAACAGGAGAGCAACATGCAGAAGAAAGAAATTGAGCCACTTTCTTACACCACACACAAAAACAAACTCAAAATGGATTAAGGAGCTAAATATGAGACCCAAAACCATAAAAATCCTAGAAGAGAGCACAGGAAGTAATTTATCTGACATCAGCTGCAGAAACATCTTTCTAGATATGTCTCCTGAGGGGAGGAAAACAAAAGCAAAAATAAGCTATTGGGACTTCATCAAAATAAAAACCTTCTGCACAGCAAAGGAAACAACCAACAAAACTAAAAGACAACCCACTGAATAGGGGAAGATATTTGCAAATGATATATCTGATAAAGGGTTAGTATCCAAAGTATGTAAAGAGCTTGTACAACTCAACATTCAAGAAACAAATAACCCAATTTAAAAATGGGCAGAAGTCATGAACAGACATTTCTCCAAAGAAGACATACAGATCGCCAACAGACACATTGGAAAGATGCTCAGCATCACTCATCGTCAGGGAAATGCAAACCAAAACCACAATGAGATGTCACCCCACACCTGTCAGAATGGTGAGACTCAAAACAAGTAACCACAGGTGTCGGTGAGGATGCGGAGAGAAAGGAACCCTCATGCACTGTTGGTAGCAATGCAAACTGGAGCAGCCGCTGTGGAAAACAGTGTGGAGGGTCCTGAAAATATTAAAGATAGAACTATCATGTGATCCAGCAATTCCAATCCTGGACATTTACCCAAAGAATATGAAGACACTGATTCTAAAAGATACATGCACCCCTATGCTTATATCAGCATTGTTTACAATAGCCAAGATATGGAAGCAGCCCAAGTGTCCATCGATAGATGAATGGATAAAGAAGATGTGGTGTATATATTTACAATGGAATATTACTCAGCCATAAAAATAATGAAATCCTGCTATTTAAGAAAACATGGGTGGATCTAGAGGATATTATGCTAAGAGAAATAAGTCAAAGACAAATACCACATGATTTCACTCATATGTGGAATTTAAAAAACAAAACAAATGAGCAAAGAAAAAAGAAGACAAAAAACCAGACTCTTAAATAAAGAGAACGCAGTGGTGGGCACTGGANCATCGTGATGAGTGCGGGGTCATGTGTAGACTCGTTGACTCCCTATATTGTACACGGTATGTTAATTACACTGGAGTTAAAAAATAAAGACCATATTTCCCTTCAAATCTTTGCACGTGGGGACGGCTCAGGAGCACCCACTTTACTCCACCTTGCTCTCCCTTGACTCAGGCAAGCTTCCCTGGGTGCCGAGGCTGTGAACTGACATTGTAGCCTCCCTGCCCTCTTCTCGGGAGTGTGTGGGCTCCGGGGTGGGTGTTTCACACACGGGGCTCATTCGTGGGCACCCACCCTATGTCCCTACCCTGGTATTTCCCCGTTTTCAATTCTCCCTATATTTTCAATTCTGTTATGCTGCCGGGTTTATAACAATTATAGCCAATATTTATCATGTACTTATGACTAATCCAGCCCCATCCTTTGTAAAGAAAGGAAACTGAGGCAAGAGAGTCATGTGACAGCCCAAGGCCATGCAGTGAGTGACCAGCAAAACAGAGACTAGAATGCCAGCAATCAGACAAAAAGCGTTCTGGACAGCTGGGTCATTCACCGCTCACACATACATGGTACGGCTCATGTAACCTGTCAGTAGAAGCCACCGCAGGCTCTTTGTAACAGACGATGGCGTGTCTGCAGCGTCCACAAGAGCCCCGAACCCGTGACCACCCCAGCGTCCACCGACTGCAGCCAGATGAGACTTTGTTCGTGCAACGGATTATCATGTTACACCAACAAATCTCACGGACATAAGGTTAAGCGGAAGAAACCAGAGATAAAGAAACATTCATACTGTATGATGCCTCTTAGAAATTTTCAGAAACAGCAAATGCGGTTCAGAAAATGGGTACTTTTAGGGACGCCTGGGTGGCTCAGTCGGTTAAGCATCCGACTTCGGCTCATGATCTTACGGTTGGTGGGTTCAAGCCCCACATCAGGCTCTGTGCTGACAGTTCAGAGCCTGGAGCCTGCTTGGGATTCTGTCTCCCTCATTCTCTGCCCCTTCCCTGCTCTCTCCCTCTCAGAAATGAATAAACATTAAAAAACATTAAAAAAAAAAAAAGAAAGAAAGAAAATGAGTACCTTTGGGGATGGGGGTGTGGAGGAGCAGGTGAGGGCACAGGGAGGCTGCCCGGGCTCCGGAACGTTCTGTGTGCCGCTCTGGGCGATGGTGGGCACGCAGGCGCGGAGACATCTCTGATCGTCCTGTGGCCTACAATCCCTGCACTGGGCCCTGCGAGTCTTCGGTCAGCAGGACGGCCCCCAAGACGGCCCCCAAGACGGCCCCGCCCTCCTCTGTGGCACCTGTGACCGGCATGGGATTCGACAGGAGGGGCTGCATGGATGAGATTTCGGTTTCCGACTCTAAAACCGGGGTTGTCCTGGATTATCCGAGTGGGCCCAGACTCTCATGATCTCTTTAAAAAAACACTCGTTCCCTGGCTGGGAGGTCTGAAGACTGTATTCATTTCCAATGGCCACCACAGCAAATTACCACAAATGTAGCAGCTTCAAACAATGTGACCTTATTGTTTTCCTGTTTCTGGAGAGCAGACGTCCAGGTGGGCTCTGGGCTCTCTGCTTGGGGGTCTCTGGAGGCGGAAACCAAGACGTGGACCAGATGTTCTGTGCGGGGGGCTGGGGGGAGGGGAGGGTCTCCACTCTCCAGCGCCCAGAATCCCCTCCCCCTCTCCCCAAAGTTTCTTTCCAAAGAAACACAAGGCTGCACCCCTCGACGAAAGCTGGAAATAAATGCGTCCGTTCGGCAGGGCCAAAACCAGTGAGGAACAAACCTGAGGCACAGAGGCTGAGGAGTGAGCACCTCCTGTGTGCACCCTGGGGGCTCACTGCCCCTCACCCCATCCCGGCCCTGCTGAGCAGACCCTGCGTCCTCAAGCCAGAGAATCAACCTCCCCGCCACACGCCATTGCTCCTAGGGCTTGACTAGATGAACGAATACTCATTGATTCACTCCTTCATTCCCTTCCTCCTGACTCCTGTCCCCAGATGTGCAGAAGTGTCTACTTAGCGCAGGTGCTGTGCTGGGGGCTGGGGTCCCCTTCTGAGTAGGGTCCTGTGTAGAATCGCTGCATTTAGCAGATAAAAATACAGGATGCCCTTATGCGGCATGTAAAAAATACAGACTCCGTATTTGGGGCATACACATAGCAAAAATAAGTATGTGCTATTAATTGGAAGTCAAATCTACCCGGGCACTCGATATTTTATGTGAGGCATCTGCCCCCATCGTCACCAGCTGGGAAAGTCACTTTCCTTAGTTACTCTGGTCACTGTGGGGCCTGGCCCCCCCCAGGGCCCCTGCAGGGGACAGCCGATCCCAGGAATAGCCATCTGCTAGGCTGCGGTCGGCTGCCCGTATAGCTCCTGCTGCCGTCCTGCCCAGCCTGGCTGCTAAGTGGCTCAGGGTCCCCTGAAGCCCAGGGTCTCTGACTTGGCCACGCAGTGAAGTCCCCAGGAGCCTAGGGACCTCCTGCCACCCTGGTGCCTCCCCTGGGCTTTGGGCTGAATTGGCCTGGGGGCATCAAGAACGCTCAACGCTTCCCAACGGATTCGTAGTCAGGTTGGAGACCCCGCCTCGGGGGCTGCCCTGACTCAGGGCCCCTGTCTGAGAACAAGCCTCGAATGAGAAGCAGGGTACCTGGCTGTGGTTAGTGGGTTCCGGGAGCGGCTGGGCCTGGGTTCCAGTCCTGCGTCTGCCATTGTCTAGCTGCATGGCCTCGGGCAGTAGCCTCTGCTCTCCGAGCCCCACGCTCCTCTTCCGTCTCTCTCTTGCGCTCAAGGCCGTTGCGAACGCCAATTAGGACAGCAGTTCAGAGTCCCGGACCAGCAGCATCAGCAGCCCCTGGGCCCACGGGAGAAATGCAGAGTCTCTTCTAAATTAGCAACCTGAGGCGGGCCGCAACCTGCCTTTAAATGAGTGCTCCAGGTGAAACAGGTTCCTGCCCAATCACAGGCACAGGTAAAGGTCAAGCTGTAGGAAGATGGATAAATGAGAAATCAGCTCCCAGCCCTGAATCGTGAATCAGGGGACTCCCTGTCACCGCCAGGAGCCCCAGTGTTGCCCTTCCCCTGCTCCTGCACAAGTTCAAGGCTGCTTCTCTAGGCAAGAACTTGCCAATGGCCTCAAGACTCAGATGTCATTTCTCTGGGAGACTAGACTTCCACTGGGTACCGGCCTCACTCCCTCTCTCCAGGGTCACGACTCTGCAACTGCGCCCAGGGTAGGGCTCCGCACCCTGAGGGTGAGAACTTCTGGCCCCAACTGTGCCTGGATGCCCTGGGGCTCCCCTGAACTCTCCAGAATCTGGAGTTGGGGCACACTCCTGGGAGAAAGCATCTCAAGTCACCTCCCAATTCTTTAAGCCCTGCAAGCTTCCTGCTGCCTGAAAATAAAAATGTAGAGTGATTGCCGATTGTGAGCTAGAACCGAAATAACACCAATTTTCTTACTTTGGCGAAGTTGAAATAGCTTCCGTCTTGGCCTGGGGCTTCGGAATCACAGAAGCCCTGTGTTCAGCCCAGATTGGCTGGACCAGTTGACTTGTCTGAGCCTCAATTTTCTCAGCCGAGATAATAGTAATAATTACTATTACGATGATTGGGATAATAGCAGGATTTGTAAGGGCTTTGTCCCCGAGGCACTCTCCGAGGCCGCTCAGCCGCGCGCCAACTTGGTGGCTCCTTAGAATCACCTGGGGAGATTCTATAATGCAGGTTCCCAGGCCCACACAGGGACCAATAGAGCGTCGGGTGGCCACGCCAATCATTGCCCTCCATCTCCCCCACGATTCCAAGGTGCGGCCAAGTTGGGGGGATCCCTGGCCACTGGGCCCACCTTCCCCACCTCCGGGGAACAGCATTTTCCTTGGGGTCCCCCCTCCGTCAGACACATGCACCCTGGGCGTGGACACAGGCACTTTGAGGACCCAGCCCTCCAACATGGGCTACATAAACTGCTGCAGAGGGATCGAACGGAAGTCAACATACGGCGACTTAAAAAATGATTCACTTCATTTAAGAAAAAAAAGAAAAGATGACTTTTTGTTGCATTTTAAGAAAAAGAGCCACAACAGAGCAAGTCTGTGTCATTCCTGGGAGCAGATGGCGGCCTCTGCGGATGGCGGGCGCACAGCCTTCTTCCTGTTCCCTCTCTAGCCTCCAGCGCGGAGGGCTCCACGCTTCGCAAGGCTGGGCCGGCCCGCCATGGGTTCAGAGCCACGGGCCCCCGAGCCCCCCTGCCCCGGCTTCCTGCAATCACGGAACATCTGCTGTGCCCCTCATCCCCAGGGCCTGGCAAGGTCATTAGTCATTGTTTCATCTGGCGATGTCACAAACGCCCCCTCAGTCTCCCTGCTCCAGCTGGTGCTGGGGGGGGGTCCCTGGAGGCCTGAAGGGCGGGGCTGGCTCCAAGGCCCCCTCCTGCTTCTGCATCCCCAGCCACACGGGCCCTGAAGCCAGGACTCTGAGTGACAGCCCATTGGCACAGACGAGCGCCATGTGCCTGGGCAAGGCTCTTCAGTGATGGAGGGGAGGATACAGCTCTCCGGCTGGCATTCTGGGTATCTATAGATGGTTTCTCTCCCTTCGCAGAAGAGAAGGCCAAGAAGGGGTCAGCAGACTATGGGACTCTTGACCTTGGGGTTGTGAGTTCGAGCCCCGTGTTGGGTATAGAGACTGCTTAAAAATAAAATCTTTTTAAAAAGATGGGCCCAGGCAGCCCCTTAGCCCAGAAGACCACTGTGGGGTTTTTGGTATGTATATTTTTGTTAAAGTCCCTGTGTTGATGAGGGCTCTTCTTTTACAAGGAGATCCAAGTCACACTGGCTTGAGCAAAATGAGGACTGGTTGGCTCGTTAACTGAGAAAGCCAATGGCCCAGCTTCAGGCATGGCTGGATCTAGGTGTTCAAATACAAGGAATGTGACATCCTCCATCTCTCTGTGCTGCACTCCTCTGTGTTTGCTTCTGTATATTTAAAATAATTTTTGTTTAATGTTTATGTATTTTTGAAAGACAGCAAGAAACCGAGCACAAGCCGGGGCAAAGAGAGAGGGAGACACAGAATCGGAAGCAGGCTCCAGAATCTGAGCTGCCAGCACAGAGCCCAAATCGGGGCTTGAACCCATGAACCACTAGATCGTGACCTGAGCCAAAGTCGGACGTTCAACCGACTGAGCCCCCCAGGGCCCCAAGTTTGCTTCTTTATTTACTAGCCTACCACTGGGTAACAAATTACAACACATATCTGCCTAAAACAATAAACATCTATTACCTCACACAATTTTTTGTGGATCAGGGATCCAGAAAGAGTGTCATGTTTGAGGTCCGAGGGACTGAGGGCTGGAAGAGCTGTGCCCCGTTGCTGTGGGCAGGAGGCTGCCCTTGCCTCTGGCTGGGACCTCTCCATGCAGCTGCTCGTGTGACCTCACAACATGGCCTCAGGGCTAGTGACCAAGGAGGAGGCTGCACTGTCTTCTGTGACCTAGAAGCCACACTTGCTCTTTTGCACAATCTTCTCTTGCCAACACCGGTCGGCTTCACCCAGGCAAGCAGGGACTGCGTGTGACATGGATACCAGCAGCTGAGAACCATCGGGGGACACCTGACCTGGGAGGCTGGTGGCCTCGGCTTCCTTCTTGGGGCCCGCAGAAAAGCCATTCGAGGCTGAGGCTGCAGCTCCGGCGGAATACCACTTTCCCAGGCCATGCCCGTCGCTGGCCAGATTATTGTCACTCGGCTTGGCCAGGCTGAGCCGTGTGCTCACTGCTCGGGTCAGGAAGGGAGGAGGGTAAACCCAACCCAAGCCACGGAGGATGGAGAGTCTGAGAGGAGGGCCTCCCTGAGAGGGGTCCAGGGGCTGCGAAGTACAAGTTGAAGGGTCAGCCAAGCCTTTGGAGACCACGTCTGCCCTGTCTAGCTGGGTAGTCCTCCCTGGGCCTCAGTTTCTGTACCTGTAAAATGGTACAGAACCTCCTTGTCACCATAATTAGGAAAGATAACGCCTATTGACCATCTCACATAGTAGTTTAGAAACACAGTGAGCCACTTAATAAAGCAATTATCACTAAAGCATAGAGGCTAAGAGCTGGGCCCCCAGAGCCCCTTTCCGGAGTTCAAATCCTAGTCGCTGTGTGACTGTGACAAACTGCCCATCCTCTCTGAACTTCTGTTTTCCAAACCGTGACAAGGAGACATATTACTCCCTGCCTCGGGGGGCTGTTGAGCCGCGGGCCAGGGCGCGGGCAGCGATGCGAGTGTTAGCTGCCTGGCGGTGATTACTGGCCCCATCGCTACGCGTGTGCCGAACGGGTCCTGTGTGGTGTAGGAGGGACCAGATTGCCGTCACGGTCATTTACAAAACTCAGGCTATCGCTTCCAGGGGCTCCATTTGCCCTTCGCCCTGGGATGGTTACCCAAGGTGTCACTTAATCGTAATCAGTGAGGCGAGCGGCTCTCTGATGGGGTCACAGGGAGCTGGAGGAACCGGGTAGGGACTGCACTGTCATCGAGCCGCCCTGCAGAGCCCGGGGGGCAAGACCTGGGGAGCAAGCCCAGGCCGGGCCCCCCAGCTCTTCTGGCTGACTGCTACCTCTGGGCCCCAGGGAGATGGAGGCGGGGGCCCAGCATGGTGGCCCGCCCTGCCCAGCACCGCAGAGGCCGCGTCACCAACCTCCTTAAATGGCCATCCAGGAAACCCCTGGAAATGCTCTCCTGTCTCCTGAGGACGTTGAGGCAGCTCCATGACAGGGATGGACGCACCCTTCTCTTCAGGCTTCGTGGGGGGGAGTCTTCGACAAATAAACAGACCCCCTCTCTGGAATTTTTCAAACCNAAGTGGGGCTCCCATCAGCCCCCGGGTCCTGCAAGAGACCAGAACAAACCAAACCTGGCTGGTGTTAAGTGAGGGCTGGCCCCAGGGAGCCTGGCCACGGAGGGGGGCAGGGGAGGAGCGGGCAGGGTCGTGGGCTTCNGGGGGAGGGGGGGCTGTCCTCTCCCAACCTTTCTGCACACCGATGCTCTGAAACCTCAGGGAAAGTTCTAGAGGAAATACTGCTTTCTGACCAGAGGGGGTGCTATTGCCTCACAAATGAGCCTCCAGAGCTGGATGATAGAACAAAAAAAAACAAAAAAAAAACTTTTTCTCTCTGCAGTCCAAGGACTCTGGGGGAAGTTTCCATGTGCAGACAGCTTCGGAACGGGGCCTGAACCCTGGCGGATCTCGGGCCTTTCTCCTTCTGGTGCCCTCGTTCCCAGGGAAGGCCCCCTCTGGACTCCCACGGGTGTCAGGGAGCGGAAGAGGCTGTGGGAGGGAGGGGACACTGATGCACCGCCCACGACGTGCCCTGCCTCCCACGTACGGGAGTCCCCACCTTGTCCAGGGCAACGTAAGGAGCTGCACTGTACCCCCCGGTCACCCCAGCGGGGTAGCCGTGACTGCCGCAGCCCGCAGAAAGGGCTCCGCGCCTGCCTGAGCTCACGGCCGCCCCTGGCACCGGGTCTCTGTGGCCCCAGCACAGAACCGCTCTGTGCTTTGGGGGCCGCGTGGCGGGGAGAGCTTACAGTCCAGAGTGGCATTTCTACTCCCCAGCTGCGCATCTCGCTCTGTTGGGAGGGGTGTGTGTCTGGCGGCCTGCGTGGGGACGCCGCCTGGGCCGCCTCTCCCGATGGGGCTGGGAGGGCCTCTTAATGCCCGCGCCCCCTGGGGGGCCTGGCCTGCACAGAACCCCTAGAGAAGTTCCCATTAAGCCATCCGTTCTGACCAGATGTTCTCAGTTTCTAAGCCACATCTTTTTATCGCCTAAGAGGGACCCCCTTCCTCATTTTTCTGGAAGAAAAGGAACATGAGTGAGAAGATTCAGCTCAGGCTGCCTGGTTTGCACGGCACGGCTCTAACGGAGGCCAAGGGCCGGGCCCCCGGCTTTAGCTGAGCCAGCAATCAGCAGCGTGGAAGCCCGTGAGTCAGGCAGGGGAGATAGGAGAGGGCGCGGTGTTTTCTCTTCACATTTTTACGCATCAGGAAGAACGAGATGGAACACGGGCCAGGCGGCCGTTAGCGCGGCTCCTCCTGCATCCGCGCTTAGGGAAAAGCATACGTCAAGTCAATGTCCACAAAAACGGACTTTTTTCCGCCGTGGACGGCTCTGCCAGCTCATCTGGTCCGTATCCCGGGGCCTCTGTTCGTTTTTGTAAATAAAACCAATGAGGACGGCTTGTAAAAATGAACATTCTAGGCAAAACTCACTCATCTGATGCCAACTGGAATTAATCGGGCATATTGAAATCCTGGAGGCCTTTAGGTGATGTTCAGGATGGGGGCTCTGAATGGCCTGACATCTGCCCGGTGTGCTCACTCGACCCAAACAGGACTGGCTATCGGGGAGTTGGGGCCACACCCTGGGGCCCAGGAAGGTAGACAAGGCTGCAACTGAGAGGCTCTCTGCACAGTGGCCTTGGGGGGTCCCCGCGGCCTCTGCAGGCTCTGCTTAGCGCATCTGAAATGTATACAGGAAACACCTGTTTTCTGGATCCTTCTCACGTCATCAGCCTTTCTTGATGCTCCCTCCTACCGCAGCTGTGGAGCAAGCGGCACAGGAACACCGTCCACAGCGGCCTCACCCCTGCTCCCCGATGGTGGTTCTCCAGGTCCTCACCTCCAGACCCCACTGCGGTCGCCCAAGAGCGTTCCCCACAGAGGTGCTGACCTCAAGGGAGGGGCTGTCTCTGGGCCTGCTTGGACTCCAGGCCAGTAAGGTCTTCTCCCCTCTGTGGCGGCTGAGTCACGTGACATAGCACGTATGCACCATAATCCAGGTGTTCTTAGCTGGGGAGGGGCCTCCTGGCATCAAGTACGTGGGGGGGGGGCAGAGGTGCTGGTGAACAGCCCACAATCCGCAGCACAGCCCCACCCCAGAGAATTATTCAGTCCCAAGCGTCAGTAGTGAGAAACTGGACAGTAGTGGGCAGACATAAGGTCCAAAATAGAGACGTTGTTGCAAAGGCTACTTTATACCTGGGTTGCTCTGCTGTGGGTCAGAGTAACGAACAGAGAATATAGCAAAGTGACCCCTGGGCAACAGGAAGAAAGCAAGAACACACATCTCTATTCACAAGGTACCTGTGCAAGGTGATGTGAGACGGAAGTCCTTCGGGACAGAGAGCTAAGGGAACAAGTCACCTCTGTCTCAGGCCCTCCCAACCACCGGACCCCTTCCCGACCCAGGGATGATGGGAAGGATCAGAAACGGGAGCCAGGGGGACCAGGAGGGCTGGACCGCCCGCATCCCGTGGGCAGATGCGACTCTTCCCTGCGTAACTCTGCCGGCTGTCGGGCTGTCAGTCCCGCTCGGGCCCAGGAGACCTGGCCTGGCCCCTGGAGGCCCCCCCCCCCCCGCCAGCTCCCAGACCCCACGGCCACCCTCCGCCTCGCCTCCCCTCTCTCACTCGCCCGCTTCAGGACCCGCCTGTCCCACGCGGGCTGGAGAAGGACCTTGCCTGTTCCCTCTGCTTCCAGGCTCTACTTCCAGGACGGAACTCCAGCATCTGCTTCGGGGCAGCCTGTGCAGACGGCGCTGACCACATGCTGGCCTGGCCCCAGGCCCCTCTCTGGCCCTCGCCAATCCTGTCATTTGTATGTGTTTGTGTGATTCTTTGGCGCCCAGCCCTCCCTCCCCCTGGACGGCCAACCTCACACGGGGCTCCATGGGTCTTCTCTTCCCGCAATGATGGGTCAGACCCCTGCAAGTACCTGGCGCAGAGGAACCGCTCGGCACCACCTGGGACCCCCAGGAGGGGGAGTGGCCCACGGGCAGGACTTCTCTGTCTTGGTCACGGCTCTGTGTCCGGGGGTCAGTGAGGTGCCTGCTCTGTGACGGAGCTCACGATGGATGGATGGGTGATCAGTGAATGAGCCAGTGAGTGAGGGAATGAATGAACGAGCGAGTGAGCAAATAAGGAAGAGGGGAAGGAGAGCTGGGGGTAGACAGGCGGCTGGACATGATGCCAGCGCTCTGCACCCACATCCCCTCCTGTGACCGCGTCTCCACGCGTGAGGCTATTAATCCATTTGACAAGCAAGGAAACTCGTGCCCTCTGATTAACAAAGCCAGTGAGTAATGGCACCTTCGTCCCACCTGGGGACCTCGGTCTCCACATTGAGCTGCCTTTTGAAAACCGTTGGACAACCAGGGGGTGAGGCTCCACGCCCGCCCGAGGGGCCCAGTGCTTGCTGCCTCTGTGCAAACGCATGGCATCACACATGAGCTAAAGTCGTCAATTCATCCCTTCCCTCCCCAGCTGCATGTTTATTCTAACCCGGTCTCAGCACAACTGTGTCCTCAGGAGAGAAAGGAGATCCAAATGCCTCCACGCCAAGAGTAATCATCATTTCCTATGAAATCTGAAAAACGCTCAGCTTCCAAGTGTCATTCCATCCTCCGGCCNTGACCCACTGGGCCCTTCATACCCATCAGCAGCGTCCTTGCTGTTGCCGCTCTGGAAGCGGTTGATTTGTTCTATGTTTCAGATATTGTTGACACTTTAAATCTTAGCTATTTCAGAGTACAAATGACAAGTGTGTGTTTGGGCCTTGCTTGCTCAAAAAGAGGGAGAGAGAGAGGGCGGGAGGGATGGGGGGAGAATGAGGGAGAAACAGTATCAGACACGAGGCTTAGCAGGTGTTGGAGGCGATGTTTGAGGAGCGCAGAGCCTGAGCCCGAGAGCGGACAGAGTCCCCCGGCACACTGTGGTGCGGGAAACCTTTACTTAGCGCTTAGTTTTAAGAACCCTGGTAATAAAACAGTTGTGCTTGACAGCTGTGTTATCTACAGCCAACTTTTTAATTTCACTTTGCCAGGTTACTCATTCTTGAAATGTGTGTTCTTTACACCCAGAGGAATAGTTTCTATTTTCCAAACTTCAAGAAAGCTGTTTGAATAGAAAAACGGAGATCTTCGAGCCAGGCCATCAATAGCTTTTTAAATTAAAGTAGAAGAGGCAGTAAGGGGGTCAGGGTGGGGGGTGCGGGAGACGAGGGACGTTCCCGAGGCTACCTGGGCAGGGGGGCGTTGAGGCTTAGGACCTCCGTGGGATGGGATTGCTGAAGATGCTCACAGTCTTTCCCCACATCAGTTCCTTATTTCCAATAACGCGTATCAATGAGGATACTATGCACCCCTCCATAGGCCCCTCCGCCAATTACTGTACTCGGTGTGAATTGAGTAGCGTGGTGTTTGATACACGCAGCCACGCAGTCCTGGGCGATGAAGTGATCTCTCCAGGACCCTCAAGGCCGGTCCCGCACACGATGCCCCTTCTTGCTCCTCATCCCGGGGACATCACGCCGGGGTTTCTTCACCCTTCTCTTCACTTCCATGAAGTCAAGAGTTTGGAAAGGGCCTACAGACCCTTTCTTGTTCCTCAGGCTCCTCCCACACAAATAAGCCTCACCCTCCTCGTCTCCACTTTCTGCCCTTTCCTTGGATTTCACAGCGCAGCACGGTCTCAGGAGCGTCGACGGTGAGGAGAAGCCCCTTCCCCGAGTTTCCCTTCTGCGTTCTGGCATCTGAGGGCGAGGGACGCTGTGCTGGCGATCGAGGAGTCCCAGCTGGGTCAAGGGCAGCCAATCCAACGGTCTCGTGCCAAACCTCTAACACCTGTCTTGGTCTCTCCTCCCCACCCCCCCTTCTGGTTCAGCCTTCCCACCACCTGGGGTGAGCACAACAGCAGAGATTAGCTCACATCCTGCTCCATTTAGAGACTCTGTTGACTGTCCGCTGCTCTACGTGAAATCCAAAGTCCTTAGCAGGGTTTTCAAGGCTCCTCTCACCCGCTCTCTCCCACCTCTCTGAGCACAGGAGTTGACCCCCCCACCCCCCACCCACACACACCGTGTCACCATGCCTCTGTTCCTTGCTTGTCCACAAGGGCTGACCCCTCCTCCAGCTCTCAGCCTTTCCCAGCACTTGTGTTCCTCTCCGGACACATAGTCACTCTCCCTCGCGAAGCTGTGAGCCCCGTGAAGCTGCGGGGGGGGCACCTTTCTCCCAGCGTCCCCCAGTGCCTAGCATGCGCTTCATTCTCCGCAGGAGCTCGACCAACGAAGCTTCGGAATGAATCGACGAGAGCTCTCTGCCCGTCTCTCCATTGTACGTGTAGATTGGCGTGTGCGGTAGCCACCCGTGTATCCGAGATTTAAAACTCATTTGTCCCTGTATTTGTGGGAGTTACACGTTGCTTGTAAAGTTACAGAGCTGACAACCATTCTCAGTGACCTCGCTGTCCTTCAGGGTTTATTTCCGGGGCCTCCTGGGAGAAGGCTCTAAGGGTCCCACGACTTGATAGACATAAGCCAGGTCCTTCTCAGAGGGAAGAGAGGGCAGCCTCTTTCCCACCTTCCTTTTCAACAAGCACATTTGTTAGCAGTCATGATGAGAAGCACTCTTCTGGGCACTTCATCACAGTTCACTGAACACGCTGAGCCTCCGAGGCTGATGTTACTGTTGTCTACACTGAGCAGATCAGGAACCTGGGGCCCAGAAGGGCTAGATCAGTGTTAAAGCCCCCCCCCACCCCCCACAGGAGCAGGACTCCACCATCTGCTTTACACTGACCCTCTGCTTCTACATGTACCCTGGCTCTGAATTCCTCAGCGAGCCGGGAACCAGGCAGGGCAGGGCTGGGAGTCCCCTTCTTACAGCTGGGGACATGGGGGCTCGGAGAAGCGCAGTGATCGTAGCCAAGATCACACGGCTGGTTGGTGGCAGAGTGGGACTCAAATGCGGCCTGTCTGCTCCGTCCCCACCATCTGGACACGTCAGCAAGCTCACTCAGTGCCCAGAGCCTCGCTGTGGGGCACCGTGGCACGGTGGTGAGCATGCGTGCGTGCGTGTGTGTGTGTGTGTGACTTAAATGAGCACTTCACATGCGGCCTGTCTCACCTAAAGGGAGCTGTGCACAATGTGCACCTGTGATGCTTCGGCAATTTCATCTGGAGAATGTTGCTGGCCTTGGACTATTTTAAGCCATTTTTAAAAGCCGCTAATATACCGTTCAACATACATCAGACTCCCATTCAATAAAGTGTTGTTGCCCAACTGGCTGGAAGGCATTAAAGGAAAAAGGACGGTAAATCACAGAGAGAAGAGCCTCGAGAGTTAATAAAAGTGTGACTTTCGGACATGGCATTCCGAGACAAGCACATCCAAGCCGGCATGGGCTGTTGCCCTGGCTTTCTTTTCCAAGCCCCCTTTTTTAAAAAAAAATATTTTTAAATAGTTTTTACTTATTTTTGAAACAAAGAGAGACATACCATGAGCAGGGGACGGTCAAAGAGAGAGGGAGACACAGAACCCAACGCGGGGCTTGAACCCATGAACTGGGAGATCATGACCTGAGCCAAAGTCGGACGCTCAACCGACTGAGCCCCCCAGGCGCCCTTCCAACCCCCTTATAAAGGAAGGCTCTGAATTGGACTTTTAAAATACGATGCTTATACACTGTTTGACTCCTGTTTATATCTCTGAAGATAGAATTTAATTGCATCTATTACTTTTATTGTAAGTATTACAGTTTTCATGACTACGTGTTCTAAAAATAACAGCACTGCGTTATGAGCTGTGCACACGAGCTGACTTCATTTCCTTCGGTGTCAGAGTTCAGCATTCAGATGATGGGTCTTTGGGGAGGGTTTCAGCCTGAACAGAATGACATTTTTATGAAGACCGGAAAAAAAAAATAACCCAGAGTGATCATAGTTGGAGGGGAATTTGGGGGGTTTTCAAGTCTATGTGAATAGCACACATTCTGGAACCCAGAGTGTAGTCAATTAAAGGTTCCAGGGAGAGAGCGCCGAAGACCAAAGAGGGCGCTTTTTGAATTTGTCCTCGTTCAAGCAATTTTCTCTCTCCGTGCGGACTTTGATGGTCTCTCAAGCAGAAAGTAAGCTGGCGAGTGGGTGAGCAGGGCCAGTCCCTCCTCGAGTTCAGCAGACCTTTGCTCTCACACGGCTGACACTGATCTTAACGGGCTTCTATTTTTCCAGCACTAGTATGTGCTTGGCATTGCTATTTCAGGCTAAACCCTAAGTGGTGAGCCCATAAACCCCACATTCCATTTTCTTCCATTTTATATCTCCTCTCTCTTGAAAGTTAAGAGAGAAAGGACTTTCGGTAAAGCCGTTGTTATCCATTTGCTTCTCTGATCTCTGTTGATGGCCCTCGCCTTCTGCGACTCAGAATCCTGTCATTTTCAACATTTGGCAGAGACACAAATAGCAAATAAATCAATATTGCCATGGAGACTATCATTTCTGAGCCAGACTTAATTATGAATTATTAAGAATGGTTCAGTTGAATTAAAAGAATTAGCAGGGCTCCTCTGTTTAATGCAGGCTCCAGTGATGCGTGTTAAGTAACAACTAGGTTCATTACCAAAAGTTAGATTCATTAGGTTATATAATTTGCAAGTTTCTATTCTTAATTTCTTCTAGCCAATTCTAATTATTTTCTTGAAATAGCATAATTAGTGGCAGGAAAAAAAAACACATTAACATGACATGAAAATAAGACATTTTTCTTTCCATTTGGTTACAAAAATCTTTTGAATGTATTTTTTGGCTCATATAGAATGGGACCCCTCTATACACAGATGCACACGACAGAGATGTCTTCTTACATTCAGACACACGACTCACCCACTAAACCTGGGAAATGTTATCAGCAACAGGTATTCTGGGTGAGCAGTTTCATCCCAGCTTTTGGAAAAATCGAAGATTGGCATTTGCCTTTTGGTATCTAATTAAAATTTCCGTGGAATGTCTTGGTGCCTTTTTTTTTCACCCGCATTTCCTTTCACGAGAAAGTAATTGAAGTTCCAAGTGAGCCTTGTGGACCTGACCTTTGAAAACACCCACATTTTGCATGTAGCGCTGGAAATTTTAAGGCAGCCAAGGGAAAGAATGCAGAACCTTTCGGAAATGATTTTAAATTACAGTCCCTAATAGGCAATTGTATAACCTGTTTGTCTTCTCAATGCTTCTGTGGCTTTTGGTATTTCTTATTATGTTGCGTGAGTAAGCATTTAGCTCAGGGAAGACACTGCTTGTTATGAAGCCAGAGAGAGAAACGGACAATTAGTCAGTTGATTTCAGCTATATAAACAACTGAGCTGGAATATTCCAGCCACGAAAAGGAAGAAAGAGGGAAAAAGTG
>NW_027528865.1:348124-362765 GCF_008692635.1 Crocuta crocuta | reverse complement strand
GTGGGGGGGGGGAGAAGGGAGAAGAGGAGGGAAGGAGTGAGACAGGAAGGGGAAGATGGGGGAAAACCCACCCTGCGGACCTAGCAGTCAATTGATGCAGACTCAGCTGGTCAGGTACAATCTTATCGCTATCAGACTTTCTCTTTATTTGGATCAAACATATTCAAAATGGCTTCTCTGTAGCTTTGCCCAGGTAAAGCGGGCAAGGGAGAACTTGATGCCTGGGTTGTATCTATTTATCCGGGAACTTTTCCCCGCTGGATGCGCTATACTATAGCTATAGAGACAGCTTTATCTCTGCATCTAAGAATGGCTTTGCCGTGGGATGGAGGTGCCCCAGTGAACCCACTCCTGGACTTCCAAGATGGATATTCCCATGGTTTCACCCAGATGTGTGGAGTCATTTACCCACAGGAAGGGACAGGAAAACTGTTGGGTCCGCCCCAAAGAAGACCGGAATGAGCAATAAGAAGCACTGAGGTGATCTTTCCCCTAAACTTACAGAGAAAATGAAGCACTCATTTCCTGTAAACTGTATCATTCTAATATTATGACTTTATTGATTTCAGAATCCTCTAAAAACTTTCTAAGAGAAAGGAAGGATCTGGTTGAAAAGCAAATGGTGAATTTAAGAAGGCCACCTTTCCACGCTCTCTTCCTCCATTTAAGAAATTCGAACGGCCTCTCCGCTTTTCCCGACCAGGCTCCGGATCAGCCCCTCATGGCTCAGTGACCTCCTCCAACCTCTGCTCATTTAGTTACCCGACAGCTGCAGGCCCCCCCTCGACTGGCTCAGTCAGAAAGCTCACAATCAACCTTGTTCTCCAAATTAGAGCGGCCTTGAAAATATTTCATTTACAATAAGAGACAAATGCTCATTTTGCCATGTTTCAACAAGATAGCTGAGCTGAGGAGGCACGTGGTTGGATTTAATCGTTTGGTCCATTAGGTGGGTGTCTGGAAGTGTTTTTAATGGCCTTTTCCTTCTTGCAAAAAGAATTACATGGGTCAGCAGGATGGAATTGTGGGGCATGGAGGGGGCTTCTGGAGAGAGACTGGAAGTTCTTTTTCTCCCCAGCTTTATTGATGTGCAGTTGATAAGCACGCATGGTATAGATTTAAGTGTGTGCTGCACTGCTTCGATGTATACATGTGCCATGAAAGGGTTTCTCCAATCAAGCTAACTGGTCTACCCACCGCTCACATATTTCCCCGCTTAATTTGTTGTGTGGTGAGAACACTTAAGATCGACTCTCTCAGCAAGTCTCAAGTGTACGATACACTGTTATTAACCATCATCATCCTGCTCAAGTTCTCCTTGTAGAAGAAGAATGCCTTCCAACGCCAGAGCAGCACCCCAGGAGGCCGTCTCCCCCCGCTCTGCTCTTTCAGGGATCCCACGCAGCCTCAGGGAGCCTTGGGGAAACAGATTTGCATGAATCCCAGGTGATCAGGACACACCTCGAGCGCAGTTTTCTGTCTTCATTTCTGTGCTTATTTTCTTCATTTGCCAAAGACCGTGGTGAATCACGGACGCTTCATCCTAATTAAACCCATGCAAACATATGTGAGCTGAGAAACGAGGTAGAAAACGGGTCCAAAGATGGAAGAGATTTAACCCAAGGAAGAGAAAAGGCAAGGTTATTTTCAGCGTGGGAGCCCTCTTTGACCCCTCTCTCGAGGAATTATTTTTTACATCCACTTATATCTTATCAGCAGGAGGATCAGAGTCCAAGAATTCTGAGCTCCAGGGTCACCATCTGACCTGCACTCCTACATTCCTAGCCTTTCTGCCTTCCGGAAAAGGTCGCAGAAGCTCTCATGGAGAGTGTGTGGCTCTCAGGGGCTCAGCTCCGGGTAGAGAGCGGCGTTTCTGTGCGGAAAGCTGGGCAGGACCCCACTCCCGACAGAAGTGTCCCATGTAGGAGACCAGATAACCCAACTCCCAGGTGGGGTCTCCCCACCCACAGCTCTTCAGACGGCCCCGCTCCAGGTCAAGACCCAAAGCTGAAATGTCAACATTCTCTGATGAGAAAGTTCCAGAAAATCCAGGTGAAATACATTGCTCCCCAAGAAGGAAAACCATCTTTCCAGGCCTTTGCCCCAGAGCCCCACGGGAACCCTCAGGCCAGTAACGTCACCATCATTTACAGTGATACCAGCCAACACCTGTGAAGTGCTCAGGCCACACACTTGATGGTTCTCACCCCACCGTTGTGAGAAGTTGGCGTTTTTATTCCCTTCTTGCAAATAAGGACCCTGAAGGTGAGCGGTTGAGCACTATTAACCTTGGGGACTGTCACCCGCAGCCCCACAGCCTCTGGGATTTTGAATTCCAGGTCCTTCTGAACTCCCGCCTCATAGTCGGCCCCCTGTGCTGTCTCCAGCACCACTTCCAATGGATCCGTGCCTCAGACGTGAGAAACCAAGGCGGGCCTGGCCCCAGCTCCGGCCGCTTACGAAGCAGAGGCACGCGCCGTGACATTCTTGTTCTCCTAATCATTGTCTTATTTAATTTGCCGGCTCCAAAACTGTTGGGGACATCTGAGGCCTGAAAGACCGAAAAGCAGAAGCCAGAGGCTCATCTCAGACGTGAGGACCCAGATGCAAGTGTACTCAGACCACGCAAGACAAGAATAGCTCTTCCAAAACATCTTTCTTTCCAGGCTGGCGGGAGAAGAATTTTTTCCGACCTCCCAGCCTGCCTGGCCTGGTTTGAAGGGAATACTTGAACTAATTAGAAAAGGATCGCGTGCATAGGGCAAGCTGTCTACGTTGGAAACTCGGTGGAGAAGTTTGCATTGGGACGAACGCGCAGTTTTTACGGGCTTTTGTCTTTTAGGGACACTTAAATGCCAAAGCTTTGCAAGGCACGTTGGCGAACTGGGCAATGGAGTGTCTCTTTCCTGCTTCCAGACGGCCAAATGCTCTGCCACAGCCTTGTGCTGAATGAAAATATTTCTAATTAATGCAGCCCCCTTTGGGATGAATTGTTTCAGAGCACGCGGGGCCGCACTCTGTTAATGAGGCGACTTTCCTCTCTGCCTGAAACCTTTGGGCTGTCATTTATCATAGCACGGCTAACTAGACACAAAACCAGATGGCTTCATTTCTTCCTGGGAGGACAGATCAGAGGCTGTTTAAGGGACATCAATAAATACTAGAGGGGACCAAAACGCACCTCGGCTTGAGAAAGGTGCCGCAAATATAAACAGAATATGCCTTCTCTTCCAGTGACAGGCGAAACACAGAAGCAGAGATGGCAGAGCTCTGTAAGGAACTCTGGGGGCGCCCACCCAGACCCCCGTTTCCCGGCTGATGCACCTGCCCCCAGCTGCTAACAGCTCACAGTCCAGCCCTCCTCTAGAAGATTGGCCACCGGCTGACGGAGCCCCACCCGGCAGGTGCGGTATCACCAGGAGCAGGGATTATTGAAGGACGGGAGGCACGCGTGAACACAGCCAATGAGCGTCAGATGTAGAGATCAGATAGCCTAGCTCTCTCACCTCTGGAGGGTCAGGAGGCAGGGAGCTAACTTTGAGGAGTGGCTCACCTCCAGCGTTCTGTGGGCCCTGGTTGAGGCTAAGTGCCCTGAACTCACTTCTGTGCTAAGCTCTTTCCCCCGTGCCGTGCCTGACTCCCTGACAGGGTGGAAAGTGGGTGCTGAGAACAGGCCNGAACCATGAGATCATGACCTGAGCCAAAGTCGGACGCTCAACCGACTGCCCCTAATGTATTTAGTTTTTAATTTTTTAATTTTGAATTTAAATTTGTTTTTGAGAAAGAGAGAGAGTGTGTGTGCTTGAGTGTGGGAGGGGACAGAAAGGGAGAGAGGGAGAGAGAGAGAGAGAGGGAGAGAGAGAGAGAGAGAGAGAGAGAGAGAGAGAATCTCAAGCAGGCACCAAACTGTCAGCACAGAGCCCGACGCGGGGCTTGAACCCACAAACTGTGAGATCATGACCTGAGCTGCAGTCGGATGCTTAACCGATTGGGCCACCCAGGTGCCCCATCTTTAGCTAATTTAAAGGTAAGTAGCCACCTCTGGCTGGCCGTTGCTGCAATGCGGACAGGTTTAGACAGAAGGGCATAGGGTCTGCCAAGACTCAGGGGCCAAACACCTGGGTTCCAATCCCCTTCTCTGAAATGGGAACTTACAACTCCTTTGTGACTTAGTTTCCCCACCCATAACTCAGAGAGGACCTTCCTTATCATGAGGATTCAAGAAGGTGATCCCTGAGAAGTGCTTTAGCTCAGGATTCAGTGCCTCAGCAAACTCCAGCCACTGTTACTTGCTCCAAACCCCCTAGAAGCCCCAGCTTCTAGGACTGGCCTGGTCCAGACCCGTGTGCTCTGTGCCCACGGGAGACGGGCACACGGGTCCTGGGGTTTCAGGTGCGGGGCTGTTCACGTCATCCCAGCACCTGCTACGGTAACTGATTTCTCAAAAACATACTCTATACACTCTCTCTGTAATCCTCACCGCAAGCCAGAAAAGCAGGCATCTTTGTCCCCATCAGAGCGAGGGAAGCAGAGCAAGGAAGGCAGAGCCGGACCCCTGACAGCCGGGCCTCCGGGCCCTGGGCACGGTGCTCTCCCCTCACGCCCCCAGGCCACGCCCGCCCAAACTTCCAAATGCAAGCCCATGGTGGGGGGGTGGGTATGGATCTCCCTCCTAATCTGTGCCCGGGCCAAGCTATGAAAACTGCTCTTTCTCCCACGGCTGCAAGCACAGGGGACCGATCTGTGCACGGTGGCAGAGACCCCTATCACCCTGACCTGCATTATCGAGATTAGGTATGAGAAAACCTACAAAAGAAAATTGCAAAACAGATCAAAAGCAGTCCTGCCCCCTCTCACTCAGCTGGCTCAAATATTCTGGATTTTTTCGTCTCAGGCACTTGCAATACTTCACTTTGGAGCCCCCGCGCCCGCAATCGCCGCCCCAACCTCCCGGGAAGCATGACTCTCCCCCCACCCCCTGCTGCCGAAGGCTGCCTCAGGTGTTCTGGGCTTGGCATTTTCCAAATTTCATCTAATTGTCTTCATTGTATATTTGATTTCCACTTTAGTAGCTCTGAAGAAAACATGTTTCTGCATATGGTCTCTGGGACAACATTTTTGTGGTTGACGAAATCTGGATTCAATATATTGGATAAACTGTGGACCCAGAGACCTTTTTTTTTTTTTGTTACAGCTTGAAACTTTCATTCTAAAGCGACAGTCTACAGAATTGTCATAACACAGCCCTGAGTCCTGAACTCACTTTTCTAGTATTTATTTTCTGGTAGAACTTTAAAAGTACAGTTTGATGTGAAAAAGATTTGGTACCAATTTCTCCGTGTGTGTGTGTTTTTATAACATTTTTTTCTATCATGTAACTTTAATTTTTAGTATATGTGCTGCCGAAGCGAGCATTATCATGTAACTTTAAATCAAGTGCTTGAAAAGAGAGGGGGGAGGCTTTTCTTTTTCTTTTTTCTCTAGAATCCTCTCCTGAAATCAAGGCGCCACCACCCCCACCCCCAACCCCATCCCAGCCAGGCCAGCTCATAGGGAGACCAACAGTGAGAACCCAGTTGTTGTTTAAATTCCCCTGAGAAGTTTCTAGAGGTGCCTCTGCTGGCATTGGTGAAATCAGGGCTGAGCCAGATTGAGCCACACTGAGCAAGAGGCAAAGTGCTAGTCACTTTCATGTGGCACATAAACATTTACCTTCCCAGACGCTGAAACTAATAGCAAAACATCACATCTGCATCAAGAAGGCAATTAAAAGCCCGTTGCAGAAGAGAAAGACGGGGCTTTCCCTGTGCACCCTCGAACAGGACGGAGAATAATGTGTCTCTGCTGCAGGGATGCGTGTGTGCATGTGCAGGGGAGAGGAGAGGCAGAAAATATGCAAATGAGTCGGCGCATATGGCTCTTAAATGCGTTGGAGATGAGATGGAAGGAAGAATAATTCAGGAGCTTTGCTCTAGTAACCTTTTCTGCACGGGAAATAAGAGCCTTTCTCCTCCCTTTTATGTGCGCTGTGTCTCGCTTGTGTTTAGTGGGGTAATTAATTCATTTCTAACATTCCTTGACTTGTAAATCTGGTTTGAAGGTTAGGCGAGGGAGAGTCCCTGGGGCTTTCACAAAACTATTATTAAAGCTGGAGGAAAGGTAGATCGGCTGTGTTTGCATTCGAGAGGCGGAAGGTCTCTTGAAAGGCAAAGAAAATCACTCCTCCATCACCGTGCAACGCACAGGGTTCCCCAGGAATGAAAAGCAGCACCACATACACGCTCACGCACAGGTACCCGGAAGTACGCGGACGCGGGCAGGTGACTTCCACCTGTGTGTGTGTTCGCGTTTCTGGATAAACTAGAAAAAACAAAAACAAAAACAATATTTGGAGACGAATTTATTTAAAAATAAAATGTGGGGGCGCCTGGGTGGCTCAGTCGATTACGCGTCCGACTTTGGCTCAGGTCATGATCTCACGGTTAGTGGGTTCGAGCCCCGCGTCGGGCTCTGTGCTGACAGCTCAGAGCCTGGAGCCTGTTTCAGATTCTGTGTCTCCCTCTCTCTCTAACCCTCCCCTGCTCGCGCTGTCTCTCTCTCTCTCTCAGAAATAAATAAAACATTTAAAAAATAATAAAAATAAAAATAAAAATAAAATGTGTATTTTTAAAATTCATCAGGGGGGCAGCAGTATTCTCTCAGCTGGACGAAATTTACCAGTCACTCCAAACCAACTGCCTGTCATTCTGCGCCAAACTGAGCCATTTTTGAAGGCCAGGGCTGAGCCTTGTTCTTGTTGATCCCAGGCGACTAGCCCAGGACCCGGGCAATCGTGGTGTGGAGAGAGGGAGGCAGGGAGAGAAGGGGCGCCAGCTTCTCTCGAGAGCCCATCTGTTTACACGGTTTACGTGAGGAGCACTGAAGAACCCTGAGTGAATAGTTCGGGCTGTCCTTGCACAAGAAGAGTGGTTGAGCAGACGCTGCAGGTTTCCTGAGTGCTCAAGTCCATGGCCAAGGGCTGTTAAGTGAAGGACTGTAGCTCTCTGCATGGGAAACACTGAATTGTCAGACAGTGCCCTGGGATCAGCCCTCAACCAGCCACAGGGTCTTCCGTCTCAGGAATGATGACCTCAGGCTCTGCTCAGTCTCCCGGGATTACCTGGGGGCTGACGGCTTGTACCAGGTGCCACTTTGCTTACTGGTTGTATTCTGCACCTTCCCGGGTTGGGACGGGGGGTTCCTGGGACCACCTTCCAAATAAACCACTTGCATTCGGTTCCCAGGATCAAGGTCAGCTCCTGGCAGAAGGCGACATAAGACTCAACCTGAGACAACATGGTCCAAGTGACGTCCCCCTGGGGCTGCCCAACGCACCATACAGCTGGCTGTGGCCACCAGATGGGGCCACCAGATGCTCTAGAAGCAGGTGTCTCTTCCTCGTGTTCACCCTCTGCCCCCATGGGCCAGAAGGGGGACGGCCAGGCTGACCGTGGAACCCAAGTGTAGACGGCAGAGTCACTGCCAGTCTGGGAATAAAACCTCCCCAAACGAACGAGTCTCCCCTTGCATAGACCGTCATCGGAATGAGAAGTAAGTGCATACAGCTCCACGGCACTGACTATGGCTGGGTCCCTGTTACTGGTTCAGTTCTCTAGAAGCAGGTGCTGAAACGGAAGTTGAATATGAGCCATTTATTGGGGACCGACACTCGTGCCAGGCAGAGGTGATGCGGAGCAGAGGGGAGAGTTCAACTTCGACCCCGGTTCAGGCCCCCAAAGCTCTGGCTGGCAGCAGGGACGTGGGAAGGAGCAGCGATGCCGGGGGTCCCCATCCATCCGGATGGCCAGGCCTTGGTGGCCTTGCCTGGCGGATGGCCGGGTGCTGGCCACCCCCAGAAAGCGGCAGAGGCCGCTCCAGCAGGAACCGAAAACTCAGGGCGTCTACTGACTGCCTTCCCTGCAGCTGGGAGCCCGGCCTTCCTTGGAGGGGCCCCTGGGGGACTTCCTTCAGCAGGTGGAAGGCACAGCTGGTGCCACCAGCCTGTGCAGCTGGCTCGCACCCCTGGTCCTGCCCACACTCGACCCTGTGCGATTTCCACTTTATGATGGGTGTCGCTGGGCCGGCTCAACTCCATGGCTCCCCAGGGCCAGGACACAGCTCACGAGGACGGTCACAATCTCGTGATCGCATGCTGTCCCACTCACCGGCAGGCATTCCATCGCCCCCAGGGCACGCCAGCAGCTTCACACGAGGCCTAGACTTCCCCAGTGGAGACACCACCGTGCGGCTCCCGGGTGCTGAGGTCCAACTCGGGACGCTCCCACTGGGCTTGTCTCAAACTCCACACGATCCCTTTTCCCCGCTGACATCCCAGCCTCACAGCGTCTGCTGGACCCGATGGGGGGTACGATGGACGTACCGCAGAGCCCAGCCCTGCTCTCCAGGCCCCCCTCAAAGGCCCCCTCAAAGCCCTCCGCTTGGGGCCACTCATCGCACAGACCGCAGGAGGGCCTGGGCGTGGAATGTGCTGCTTCCAGACCTAAACGGGAGTCCGGCTCCTCCTCTGGTGGCCAGGGGTCCAAGGCGCGCACTCTGCCTCCGTCGGGAGGGAACACCCTGGGACGTTTCCAGCTGCAGGAGCCGGTCACTGCAGCGGGGCCCAGAGCCCTCACAGGGGCTAACCCACCCCCTGCCGCCTGCATCTTCTCAAGGCCTCCAGCGGGCCGGCTGCCTCTTGCTCTTTTGGCCTGGTCGACATGATGTCGTCAATGTAGTGCGTTATTGTGACGTTCCTCAGGGGTCCGGATGACCCTGATTTCACCAGGACACAGCGGGGGACAGTCAGCCAGCCCGGGGCAGACCTGCAGGTGCACATGTCTTCCCACATCAGTGCAAACCATGTCGAGACTTCTGTCCTGATTGGGATGGAGAACTCTGCCCAAGCGATGGCCGCCTACCTTGCACCTGGGGCTGAGCTAGCTTGCTCCGCCGGGGGTAGCATGCCAGCATCAAAACCAGTCAGGGGCACCGTACTATCGGGTGGGCTTCTGGTGGTCTACAGCCACCCTCCTAGACCTGTTCTGTCTCTGCAAAGGGCCAGACAGAAGCGTCACACAGAGGGGTGACAGGGACCCTCATCCCGGGATCTTTCAGCTCTTTGGGGTGGCACGGGTCACCAGCCCCTCCTGGGTCGTGATGTACGGGGCTGCAAGGGACAAGGTTTCAGATTCTCCCCTGACCTTTTCTGCCTCGATGACCCGATGTGGGGCCGCTCTGGCCACCCACCATGTCAGTCCTCAATAGGCATCTGGGAATCAGGGAACTCCCCTCCCCCCCCGCCCCCTCNGCCATTGGCCCAAAAGACCCACAATAAGCCGGAGCCTGGCCAGGGCCGCACATCCCCTCCCCGCCCCAGAGGAAACCACGCAGAGGCGTCTGTGTTTCCTGAGCATAAGTCAAAGTCAATGAGGCAGCGTGCTGAGTGGGTCCCCATGGCGCCGTCGACAGCTGGACAGGCAGGGGAGACTCACCAAGTAGCCCGCCCGCTGTGAGGCCGGTGCCTAGGCTGGGGGATAACGCGGCGCTCCGTGCTCTCGGTGAGCCGTGTGGGGCCGTGTTCCCGCAGCCAGGCCCCCTCTCTGGGTCCCTGCCACCTGACTCCGGGCCGTGCTCTATGCTGGTGGTCTACGACTTAACCAGCAAGTTCGGAACAAGAGATTAATGTGCTCCTGGCTTGGAAAATTGGAGGCAAAGGTATTTTCCAACCCTGGAAGGAAAAAAGGATGTGGCTAGCCAGCCGGGATCAGGGCAGAGGCTTAGGAGGAGGCGAACGTGGAGTGGAAGGGGGGGGGGGGTGGCGCCTCCAAGAACGGGGGCCGCTGGGACCCTGTGGAAGACCCGAGCTTGGGCCTCCTGACCCGGGGGCCAGAACACGTGCCTGTTCAGGGCTGTTAAACCCAATGTCCCTCTCTCCCTCTCCCTGCGTGACAGACCAATGAAATTGTTTTTGTGATTATCTCTGAAGAGGAAAGGAAAAATGAGAGCAAACTTGACAACCAGAAGGCGCTTCAAATCGGGCTCCAGCTACAGACGGGAGAGACTTGCAATGACTCTTCACAGCAGCATCTTATCGCCAGGTGGGCCGTCTGATTACAGAGCAGGGCGGCCGGGACGCACCAGACAGTGACAATTGCTACAGAGCCGGCTCTCAGAATGACAGTTCCCACCCGCCCCGCGGATCTAACGAAGCCCGGTGGATAGATAAACCAGCATCCCTACAGTTCTGGTTCTGAAACCAAGGCAGCCCCTTCCTGCGGCCAAGTCCTCAAGATCTCAAAAGGAGCCCGGAGATAAGCACAGGGGGAGAGTGATAGCCTAAGGTGGTGGGTTGGGTTGGGTGTTTTCCCCTTTCCGCCCCCCTCTCCTCCCCACCCCTACTGTGGCTGCGGTCCGTCTTTCTTCACCTTCCAACACCGAACTCACACACGGCGTTTTCCTAGAGCGTCCCTGCACTCACTCCCTCCTCTTTGAAAGCTGAGACTAATTTCTTTTTCCAGGCAAGCTTCTCAGGAAACCTCACATTTGCCATTATTAAAAGAAATGGAAATACACAGACATTTCATTTNTTCAGTGTCTGGGCACTGGTCGCTGGAGGCAGGTGGGCACCGACTGGGCAGAGACAGCCCAGGACCCGCCGTCTGGTGTCTAATCCACCGCGCCCCCCACCCCCCTCGCGCCCCTTCCCTACGTCTATATGTCACTATATGTCAGAGTATATTACCGCACGCTACAGTTGAGTTAAGCTGTTCTTTTTCAGTTTAATTACCAAGCTCCAATTACTGACCTCTTGTCTGTTTTATTAAGATGTTGTTGCAGATAATGAATAATTTGAGAGGGGAGAAATTCCAATTTCCTGTCTAGCTGCCTCTGGGTGAAGCCCTCTCCGGGATGCTGATGAGTCAATGTCTATCTTGTACCCACCCAGTAGGACAGACTGGCTCCAGCCCGAGCCTCACCTCTTGCTCTGTGGCCTAAGATTAAGATAAAAATACCTTGATTATTTCTGTAAAGACATTAAGGGCACCAGGAGAGCCAAGTCACTGCTCTAAGGGTCAAAACCCGTCCCCCCCCAGCAGCCCAGGACATGGGCTGTCCCGGCCACAGGGGCTTGGACGCAGGGGAGGCTGGGTCGACCCAGTTTTCCAAAGGAGGGTAATTTCTTCATGAACTCCCAGGAGAATCCCTCTCTTTCTCAGGGTGTCTGCTCCCTGTGGGATCTGTGCTTCCCTCGTGAGGACTAGTTCACAGCCACCTCAACCTTCTTCCTGACCCCCAGATCCAGGAGGACCCTCTGGGCACAGCCAATCTCATTAACGCTATTATACTTCCCTCGCTGGGCACTCGGACCCCATTTTCACACTAATGAAGTTAGTGCGTGGAAACCAGATTATGAGAAGGAGCAAACGAGATGTGTTTCATGAGGTGAGTCTGTGATGGTCCATTTCAGGCAGGAATAATTGCCTCTTGTGGTGCATCCTCAGATAGTTTACCAAAATGCATTCATTTACACAGAAGGCAGGAGGCAGGCCTGATTGCTTTTATTTCTCCAATTAAGAAACCGGGAACCCTGACTTGGGCTCTAGGGAGCCCGCGCGCTGTAGATTCTTGTCTTTTGGTGCCGGTGTCCCTGGAGGCAGGGGGAGGAAGGCCGGGGCGGCGTGAGCGAGACTGAAGAGACGTGCATGCCTCCGAGGTCCATCGAAACTTCTACTGCACGTGATTGCAGAGAATTTTCTCTGGGCCATGCGTGGGGCTAGTTGTGGGGGCGGGGAGGGGCCTGGAGTCCTTGGAGGTCTTCAGGCTGCAGGGAGGACTCCCCGAACCCACGCTCCCCACTCCTGCTCCATCATCGGCCCCGCCTCTGAGCCTCGCGGCTTAGCGCCTCGCCCGCCTCCTCCT
The DNA here is from genome assembly GCF_008692635.1 of Crocuta crocuta. Classification (NCBI taxonomy): domain Eukaryota; kingdom Metazoa; phylum Chordata; class Mammalia; order Carnivora; family Hyaenidae; genus Crocuta; species Crocuta crocuta. The sequence goes on along the minus strand of NW_027528865.1, from coordinate 350,807 downwards.
GACACCCTACTTTGCACCTTGCCTGCAAACCTCCTCTGCCCATCCTCCTCCACCCAGGTGGCCCCGTGGAAGCTACCGGGCAGGCGCTCCATAGAAACCCGTCAGAGGGAACTCAACTGTTAAAGCAAGAGAGGTTATCTTCTCCGGACCCGGCGGCCAGTCTGCCTGCGTCCGGAACAGGAGGAGCTGGGGCCCGCTCACCCCGGGTCCATATTTCAATACAGGTTGCCTAAGGTTAGGGCTTAAACTTCCGTTAAAAAAAATACATTGGTTGTTTGGCTGCCTGAGATGGCGCCGAAAGACACTAACTAATGAACCCTCAGTAGGAAAGATCCTCCCTTCAGCAAAGAGGGCAGGGAACTCAGACACGGCTTTGACTTACCAGCAAATCTGTACTTTCGACGCTGGGTCTGCCCCTCCCTCCTCCTCAGCTTCGAGGGCATCACTTTGCTAATTATGACGTGCCGGGTGTGGCAGTGGGAAACGGTGCCAGCCTAGGGCCACAGAACGGAACCTCTCCCCATTGGCCCAGATAACCGGTGGCCGGGGCTCTCTGTGCAATGCTTAGCAGGGTCTCTGGTCTCGCCCCCACCCCAATACCAAGAGCACCCCTTCGCCTAGCTGTGATGACCAAAAATGGCTCCAGACCCTGTCGAATGTCGCAGGGCTGAGCGAAAGGGCAAAACCAAGCCAGGTGGCAAGCACGCGGCCACAAATGCCAAGGGCTCCTGATTAATTTGGGCTATTGACGCAGAGTTGACAAACTTGCTATTAAATAGCAAAGCACGTCCCTTGTGCTTCCATCTGGTCTTCTATTCTCAGAACCCACGATCTACCTAATCCAATCCTCTGTCAGATGCGTCGGTGACACCAAAGTCGTTGGCATAGTGCTGACAACCTGGGGGTGAGATACGAGCCCCGGGCCACCCAGCCAGACCGAGGCTGACCCACCCAGCTCGGTAGCAGGTAGGTGACCACGGCGGGAGCCCAGTGGGAGCAGAAGGCTCGGTGGAAACACTCGTAACTGAGGAAATCCTTCCAAGTTCTGGTTCTCATTCAAGAGAAGAAGGGTGCTGGGTGGGGGTGGGGGTGGGGAGGCAGGACCCCACACTCTGTGAACAGCACACATCCAGGCAAATCCTTTACCACCCACGCTTCCATCTCCCTGTTCCCCAGTGGAGACGCTGCCCGTACCATGTGGCCTCTCACACATGGTTTCGGCCAGGCTCTCTGCAGATTATTTATATGAAAGCACCTTGAGGAAGAGAACACTTTGAGCAAATGAAAGGCTTTTTATTATTCTTTGTCTGGGACCCGTCCTTCATAGACCCTGGATGGATACCAGGCTCTGCAGATGGCATTTCCTGTTTAATCAGAGAGAACTCTGGCTCAGACAGCTTAATGGTCTAGTAGTAAGGAAGGTGTCGCATTGCAGAAGAGAGTTTATCATCTGCCACTGTTGACATCTAACAGAGGAATGACTTGAGAAACATTTCTGAATACAGATCTTCAAGGCCGGACTTTAAAGCGATTCTCTGTGCGTTGGACTTACCGGCATGGCTTAGAGAAAAGGAAATAGAGAGCTTACGCCCTGCATTATTTAAATAATGCAATTGTTAGGAAAAATGTGTTCACTTTGAGCTCTCTGAAAGGAAGAAGCCAAACCCAGTTAAGTTTGAATTAGTTGTAGGCAACAGCAAAGACATTTCTTAACTGTTTATTGGCCTAATTGCTTTAAAATGCAATAGAGCGGAGGCTCTCAGACTGGGGCCGACATCAGAACCCTCTGGAGGGCTCACGCCTGGAGTTTCTGATTTGGCAGGTCTCGAATAGGGCCTGAGAATTTGCATTTCTAAGCAAGTTCCCAGGTGATGTTGCTGCTGCTGGCCCGGGTACCGCACTTTAAGAACCGTGATAACGGAGCTACCATGAAGCAAAAAGCTTCTCATGCAGCAGCCGCTGTTGGCAGCCTGTCCATGCTCTCCGAGCCCCTCGCTTCCACGCCTGACGGCAGCCACTCGCCACGGCAGGAACACACTAAGTCTGCCGAGGAGGGATGGAAGGCCAGAGAGCTACTTTCCCCAGAAGCAACGTTTACCAGTTGCAGGCAGGATGACGATGAAGGCCCCGGGTTCCCTACCTCTGGGAGGGGGTCATCCAAGCCGTCTTGTTCCAAGTGTGGTCTTGGCATCAGAGCCCGCTGGGTTCTCAAGCTGCTTATTAACCTGATGGAATGGAATGTGGGCATTTAGAAACTTTTATAGCAATTAGATACATTAATTTTATGGCTGTTAAAGCTAATAATTTAAAACATGGGGATTGTGGGGCGCCTGGGTGGCTCAGTCGGTTGAGTGTCCGACTTGGGCTCAGGTCATGATCTCACAGTTCGTGGGTTCGAGCCCCGTGTTGGGCTCTGTGCTGACAGCTCAGAGCCTGGAGCCTGTTTCAGATTCTGTGTCTCCCTCTCTCCGACCCTCCCCTGCTCGTGCTGCCTCTCTTTCTCAGAAATAAATACAATGTTTAAAAAATTTTTTTTAAATGAGAGTCTCTCTCTCTTTTGAAATATTTTAAAATTTCGAGATTTTATCTAAATATTCAGGTCTTAAGCTTCCCCCTTGAAAATAAGAGCACTGGACCTGCCTTTCAATACGGCCGCAGGCAGCTGTCACTGGGCCCCCACCGG
>NW_027528865.1:325894-348038 GCF_008692635.1 Crocuta crocuta | reverse complement strand
TTTTTTCCCCCCCCCCCCCCCCCACCGCTCCCTGTCGCTTTCCCGCGCTGGCTTTTCTTGCCAATTATCAACTAGTTTCAGGGCGTTTTCCTCAATTTAGATAAATATTTCGTTTTATCATAGTCTCTGTCAAAAATGAGGACAGATAAATCAAGGGAGCTGTACGTTCTGAGTAAAAACTTGTAGAAAACACACGTCTAGAAAGGCATGAAGAGCAATCTTGTGTTTCACACTAGAACCGGCCTCTGAGGGAGTTTGAGTTTGTCTTTGTCTTCCTGTGGCCTGGAGGTGAGATGTCAACTTCAGCCTCCAGGGGATTATCCGCTCAAATTGGCAGCAGATATTTGATGAGACGCCACCGAAACTGAGCGCATCCAAAATGGAGTGAACGTCTTGGGGGAAACCTGTAGGCCGTGTGGAGGAGACACCCTCCTTGACACAGAGGACAGGACGGACCCCTCTCCTCAAGCTCCTTTTTGTCTGACGGGGCCTCAGACTCAGGGACCGGGCTCCTTCTTGAAATCCACCGAGTGGCCTTGGACCCGGTGGCCTTCTTCCATCCATGACCCCCTGTCCTCTGGCAACAAGAACTATATCCTCACTGGCTTGTATGGAGCAGAGCGAGTGATTTTATGTGAAGATCTTTCTCTGAACTTTCTACAGGTCGGTTATCCGTAGTAGTGACGGAAAAACATACACACTTCCGAACATTTCCCGACCCTTCCACCAGAAGGGCCTCAGGACATGATTACACGTTCCAGGGACGGACGGTTGCTGGTGCCGTTGCTCAAAATGCTATCGCTTCCCTTTCGGAATCAGACTACAAAGGAGAGTGCCCTGGTCTCCATTTGCTTCTCTTCTAGGTCCTTTGCATTTTTTATTTCTCACAAAGATGCAGTTTTAAGCCAAAACAAGGGGAGAAAGCCTTCCCTCCAAATCCCGCGAGCCCGTCACCACAGCTGTGTTCCCAACGGTGGCCCCTACGGGGTGGGGGTCCTGGGGTTCTTTCCCACACTCCCTCATCAGCGCTTCTGTGCACTGGGACCATCATTATGGTGTCCGTGGGGGGGGGTCCGGGCCCAGGAGGGCTTGCAGACCCCTTTCGGGGGCATCAAGGTTGTCCTGCGCTCTGCCTGCTTGTTTATTTATTCAGCTGTTACCATCAACACACCTGAACACCTTAATGCAGGCGGCATTTTTTCCCCTTCTTAGGTATTCTTTCCTTCGGATAAATAACCAGGACAAAGAGGAGCTCCAGGATCAAAGGATGAGAGCTTTTGGAGGCACACAAGAAAATCAGCCTCAGGGCTTTGGTGATTTGCTTCATCATCCAGAATTTTATCTGAGAGCATCATCTTCCCGGCTTATCACTATCTTGTCTTAGCTTCAGTTTCTTGTTTTAAAAAATCCAGCCCTCCCTCAAGGAAGGTAATTATGATACCACAAAGAAAGCTGAAAAATTGTGCCAAGGATCTTGGTTCCCAGAAGGAGGGGTGGAGCCTGGAGAACAGAGCTCGGGCTCCCCGGGCACCTGATGCCCGGGGCGCACTTCCCAAGGAGCCCCCCCCACCCCACCCCACCCCCGCCTCCACCTCTCACCACCGCCCACGGCCACCTTTCCCACCGCAAAGCGGGCTCTGACACGGTGACGCCGTACACAAAACCCTCCTTCACTTTCGTTTCTCGTTTCCAGTAACACCAAGGTCACCCCCAAATCAACATTAAAACGACAGAAGACTCCAGAAACCCAAGTCTTTCTGCAGTAAAAGCCTGGAAATTACATTTTATACAATTAAGAAGATAGCATTTTAAATATAATTCTATCAATTCAGCTAAATGCTCTTAAACTATAAGATCCGCTCCCTGAAACAAAGGAATACGTCTCTCTAATCAATATAATTACATTTTTAAATGAAATTTTTAGAGTACCCTTTCCAGGAGGCATGCCAATTGTTTCCAAATGCTTGATTAGGTTATTAATCTCCTTCCCCTCCTTAGCAATGCACTTTGAGGGGCTACTTTATATCAAGTTCACATTAATGAAACAATTAAGATAATTTAAGGTAATATATCATTTCAAAAATATATGATTCCGGATCCCTGAAAGCATCTCGTAAAAGACCCAAGGATCTCATTGCAGAATGGACCATCAAAATAGAATTATGTCTTACTGTATTCAAAGGACTTAGGTACTCTCCCAACTTTGGGTGGTTTTTTTTTTTTTTTGGTTTTTTGTTTTTTGGGTTTTTTTTTTTTTTGGTTTTTTTTTTTTTTGCCATAGCCAGTGTTTTTTTTAAGTAGTTCTAGCTTCTTTTTCCCTTAAGATTTTCTGGATTCCCATGGACCTGAATAATCTCCAAGAAAAGTGGGAAAATTAAATAAGAAAATGTTTCTGAGATAAAATACTCCTACAAACATACCCACTGGTGCTAGAAATCAGATGGTGGGTACCTAGGGGGTAACTGGGACACGGTGCCAAAGAATCTTCTGGAGGCTGGAAACTGTGTAGCTCATCATAAGGACTGATACATACGATTAAAAAAATTACTGATTAAGATTTCTGAGCTTTGCTATTTGCATGTTATACCTTAATTTAAGAGGGCAGATAAATAATAATTAAGAGAAAAACAGGAAAAGCTGTCACAAAGTCATTTGGCTACAAAAAAAGTGACGGAGACACAGAAGGAAGGGCCAGGTATTATAGCCAAGTCCCCTAATCGGGTCCAGCCACACGATTCGTGGGGCCCAGTGCCATGAAAAGGCAGCCCTTTGTATGACAATTGTGAAGAATTTCAAGATGGCGACAGCCCAGAACTAAAGTAAGTGTGGGTTCTTTGGAACTCGGGGAGCCCTATACTCACCCATGAAGCCCGCCCTGTTTGTCATCTGTNTCCCCCCCCCCCGCCCCCGCCTTTTTAAATTTCAGCCTAATATAATTGCTCGTTGCCATGGTTAAGTCATTGTTGCATTTTGTGCCCCTATTAAACGCAAATTAACCTCTGTCTGGAGCTGTCCCTTGGTTTTCAAGGACCTGGAGGGGTCTGTCAATGTGGAGCCGCTGGGTTTCGGGGCTCAGCCCCTCCTGCCTTCCCTGGGCTTCAGTCATAACATCCAGGAGCTGCTGGCTTTGCCAAACAGGTCCCCAACATGCAGTTTTCCCTTAAGCAGTTCCAGAATCTTCCTGGGACCTCTTGCTGACATTCTTCTTTGCCAAAGAGTTGCCTTTAGAGAGGGCCAGCTCATACGGAGCACCTGCTGTGTTGAATGCTCAGCGAAGGGCAGCACAGGGGTCTGGGCAGAAGGCAAAGCTGAGCACCATCCTGGGCGCCAAAGAAGAGGTCCCGACCTCCCCCTGAAGGCCCTGTGAGTCCGTCCCAGGTCCCTGCAGACACATGGGCTGGGCCACGGTGTCCCTTGGAGCACAGCGGGTGGCAAAGAAACTTCTGCTCTTTCCCGGAACGCCAGGACTCCGCCAAGTGGCCACAGCGGCATCCCGTCCCTTCTGTCCGGAGCCTCCCAGGACATGGTTTCTGAGGAAGAACTCAGACTCCATCCGCGACGCACTGGGAGGGTTTACTGAGCAACTACTATGGGCCCGGTCCGGGTGGTGGGTGCCCCGAGTCCCAGCACGACCCCCCCCCCCACACACACTGCTTTCTAGACGGTTTCTGGCTGCAAACATTTTTGGAAGGATTTTGATAATGTGACTTTTTCAGTTATTTGGAATTTTACTCCCAACAAAGTCACACATCACCTTCGTTTGTCATGGCATTTTTCTTAGGATGGTTTATTTCGTATTTGAAGACAGCCTGGTTTTGCTCACTTTATTCTGGTGACAATCCTTCGTGCGAGGAAGCCACTCGAGGCTGCCTAGCTGAAGCCACTGCACCTCGCAGGAGCTACTCAAACGTCCCCTGTCCACCTTCTGTTCATATTTCTACCTTTCCGAGGACTTTCCCTAAGCAGGTGCCTTAAGGGAGCGCCCACGGAGTCTGAGGGCTTAAGGCCACTCCAAGGCACTTACACTTGCCCGCTGAGACACCCCCCCCCGCCCCCGCCAGCACCTGGGGGCCAAGGTCAGCACTGGTGACCCTCGCCCGGGTCCCGTGTGTGAGGAGCCCTCCCTGTGTCCTTCGGGCCCCCGACAGCCCTGACAGCCAAGCCCCTGCTTCCTGCCCTGCCCTTCCTCAGGCTGCACACAACTATAAAATGTCAACTCAATAGAAAAAAAATGCTTCTGCCTTTTTTCATCTGACCCTTTAGCCAAAGCAGCTAATATGAATTATAAAACAATATAATGATTTAATAATTAGATCCAGGACACATTCGGTCCTCATTATTATAATGATTATTTTTCAGTAATATGAGGAAAACATGGATCTTAAAGTAATTCTCAATAATTAAATTAAGGCCAACCTTCCCCTAAAGAACTGTGGCTTTGTCTGGGAGGGATTTAGGAGAAATCCTGATAATATAGTAATAGGTACTCAGAACAGCTCTATGAGGCCGTGCCCGTTTTCAGTAGGACCCAGGGTGGGACACTCCAGTTTTGGGGGGTTTTGTTTTGTTTTGAGAACGAGAAGAACAACAGAGTTCCCAAATGTGTTAATTTTATTAAAACCCAGCTGAGGCCGAGCAGGTCAGACCCATAAGCGTTTTCCATTATCCCCTCTGTGTGCAAGGGCTTTATCATGCTTTCACATTTCAGCTGCACTGGGGTCATTGGACCATCCATTAATTCCTGGGTTCCGTGAAGCTAAATTAGTTTAATTTAGCTGGAGCTTAAATTAGAAAACGTGCCCAATTCTCCCCAGTAAAGGGCAGCGGAGGTGGAGAAAACACTCATCCCCTCTCGCTGTGTCCCTACGGTCCATTCTCTACCCAGCGGCCACCATCATCTTTCTCAAATGGAGATGAGGCTCCCCCTGACTTCTGGCCACGGCCCCCCTCCCAGTCCCCAGGGTTCATAGCCTGCTCACCCCCAGCTTCATTCTCCTTCCTCCTCTCCCTCCAGACCGTAGCTCGGTCTCACACAGCCCTACTTCCCACCGTTGGGCTTTGCCACCAGCCTGAGCCATGCCCTGCTGTCATGGCCGCCTGCCTCCCTCTGTTCGGCCAGTCTCAGCTCCGCAGCCGCCTCCCCGACCCGCCTGCCGGAAGTACCAGCACATCACTCCCTCACGCCTGCCTGGTCATTGCAAGAGAAGCTCTAGTCACCGCTTGTATTTTCTTTCTCTTTCTTCCATGGTCATCCCCCACCGATGGGTAACCTCCACGAAGCTCTTTCTTCTTGGTCAAGGTCATTCCCTCAGCATGAGGACCATGCCCTGTCCGGTCTGAGTAGCAGAGAATAGGGTCATGCAGGGCATAGAGGCCTCACTGTGCAAGACAGGACATATTTCATGCACAGAGGGGACTGTCTTCAGGGTTGGGACCAGGTGTGGTACCACATGGGATTCTGGAGAGCGAAGGGTGAGTAGTGACCAGAGCCCAAGAGAAAGCCAAGGCTGGAGGGGAGGGCCGCTTGAGGAGGGGGAAGACATTCTGCTGCCTGGGGGCAGGAGGTGTGGGGGGCCATCCTCTGGCCTCCCCTTTAGAGTCTCTGGTTTTGACGCCCCTGACTCTTTGCCCTGTGCCTGTAAGACTGGTCTAGTGATTATCACCATTTCCCAGATGAGCTCTGGAGAAGTTACGGACATTTCAAGGTGGCTAAGCCTGAGCTGTGGCTTATGTCCGGCCAGGGTCCATGCGGGATGAGGGCAGGCCAGAGAGCTGCTGTGGGGGGGCTGGGTCTGGGGGCTGGCAGACAGCTTACAACAAGGGATGGACCCTCAGGCCATGAAAAGAGGGGTCCAGCAGGGCAGGGCACCCCCTTCGCAGCCGGGACGGATGACCACACGACCACGGGACTCTGCGGCCGCACTGAGTCTGGGGGCGGCCAACTCGCGACGGGAAGGGCCCTTCCTGCCCCAGTCTGCAAGCTGCCTGCGGAGCCTCTTTGCAGCCTCCTTTGCTCCCATCCAAGGCCCTGCGGCAGCTTGCGCCACCACCCCACCCCCAGGCCACCTGCGACGTGTGCAGGGATCATGTGATTTTTGGGACATCTGAGGACAAAGGCTGGGGGCCTCAGGGCCTCCCCCAGGCCCCCAAACCCACCGGCCAGTAGACAGAGGACCCCAGAGGTGCTGGATCTTCTGGAGGTCACCAAGTTCATGGCGGCCCAGCCCGGCCAAGAGCAGAGGTCTTCTCGGCCAGGCACGCCCCGCCAAGTCACAAAGACTTTACTGTATATATTCCAGACAGAAGAGGAAGAAATTTAGGTTTTTCCACCCTGACAAAGTAATGTGGATTATTTGCAAGAAGTCTGGGAAATTCCAGAAGGCTGTTTTCAAGAGCCGCCCACTTGGCTGCTAGCATTTTGTGCATAACCCCTCATTCAGGTATGGAAGAGGATGTCTTCGGAAATTGCCAGACCCCACGCTCCACTTCTTGGGTGGACAGATCCGGAGACGGAGAGATGGCAGATCCTAAATCCTGTTCTCCATCCCTCGTCCCTCGCGTTGCCCCCAGGCTCCCCCCGAGGGGGACTGGTGTTCCCCAAGTCACCTGCCCCAGTCCCGCACCTGGCTCGAGCTGCATCGGCAGAGAGCCGGCGCCTGCTTTACATTACTCAAGTTCTTCCCAACTCCGTCGGCTCCCCTCCCTCGCCACCCCTATAACGTGCCTTGGCCCCTACATGTCAACTCTGAGATCAAACTGAAATTCCATTCACGGACGTAAATTGTCCATGTGATTTGAGTAAAGTGGGACAAGGCCCGGCTGGTTATTTTTCCTGGATTCTCAGACGGGGCTATTCGCATGTTGGAAGGCACTGCTTGCATAATTGAGCTGTTGCTCTTGGACAACTCTATACATTGCTCCTGTGTTGAGGGAAAATAACACAAGGTCACGAGGGGGAAATCGGTGCCTGGATTAAGTGAATCTGTCACTCGTACCTAAGAACTATTTATAAAGATATAGAAGGGAATTTGTAAAATATACAAATGTAAGAAACCCTGAAACTGAAATCCTTTCTTCCCAAATAACTTAGATGAAAACCAGGGATACTACATGGAATATTTCAGAAGATGGCTACGGTAGAGCATTTTAAACATGCAATTATCATGTCGCTCTGAGAGTTTTATAATGTTGCCATGATTATTTTATTCTTACAACTTCATTTTGTTCTTTGATAAACTAATCTTTATTAAAAACATTTTAAACACAGAAAGGTTCAACTACGAATAAAACAAACACCTATGAACCCGCAACTGGAATTTGACAGCTGTGAACATGTATTCGTTTTGTTCCAAATGTATGTTTTTTTAACTAAAGAAATAGAACTTTAGGATCAAGGAATTTTATGCCACATACTCCCTATCTTGGATTCCCTCTCACAGACCATCTCTGCCACGAACATCAACATCTTTCCAACAAAATCACTATATATGAAATGTGTGTGTGTGTGTGTGTGTGTGTGTATCCCAAAATAACGTAGAGCAAACCTTTCCCATAAACGGCTTGCTAATAAACATTTTCGACTCAGTAGACCATATGGTCTCTACTGTAGCTGTTGTCTCTGCCGCTGTCGTGTACAAGCGGTCACAGGCAATATGTAAACAAATGGGCAGGGATGTGTGCCAATAAAACTTTATTTACAAAGAAAGGCAGCGGGTGAGTTCTTTGCCAAGTCCTGTTACACGGTATTGTGCTCTGTGTATATTTAAATATGTATCCACAGGGCTGGAGTTCATTCATTTTTAACTGCTAATTAGAATTCTACTGTATGCAACGTTTCGTTTTATTTAGCCAGTCCCGTATTGGTAGGCATTATCTTAATGCCTATCATGGCTTTTTAAAGGCCCACTGCAAAATCAAACAGTCTAGCTGGATTTGACAGAGTCTAGCTGGAACGGAGCCACTCCACGGACTCTGAGATTGTTTGGTGTACACTCAAGTTTCGGAGGATGGAGGATGTGGTAGTAACACGATTAGCTCGTGCTCTCATGTGGACATCGTTGCATCATGCCCGCAAGACTCCGGCGAGAGCTAAAACTTCCGCCTTTTAATTATCCATACAATTTTTGTCTCCTTTTTCCATTTGCCTTGGGGACGCGGGAGGACGCTTGTGGGTCCTGGCAGAGAGCAGGTGATCCACGCGCAGACACCCAGGGAGGGCGGGCCGGAGACGTGACCGGAGGCCAGATCCCACGTGGGACCACGGGGGCAGGGGGGCCCCGTCCCGGGGCTGGCACCACAGGGGAGCATGGCCACAGCTGCCTGGTCTCCCGACTCTTCAAGAGAAGTTGTGTGTCTGGGTTGCGATGAATCTTCCCAATTTTCAAATGCAACCAAATCAGCGGGGGGTGGGGGGTGGGACCCCTGTGGCAGCCATGGGACAGATCTGGCTCCAGTTTCCGAGCAGGGACAAGGGATCTGGCATGGAGGCAGAGGACAGCCTCCTTCTGGGGGAACTCAGAAGCCTTTGCCTCTGTCCCTGCTCCAGCCTCCGCCACCTGGACAAGCCTACCAGCCTCGCGGGCCGAGGAGTTTCCAGTCTGAGAAGTGGGGGCCGCGGATCCGCGTGGTGCTGACCTATTTACGAAGCTGGGGTGCTTTGGGAAAAGCAGAAAGGAAGACATTATTATCATTACCCTACAAAACCTCTGAAACGTAATATAAGCAGCAGCTCTTTCTTCCGACAAAGCCCCATCTGCTTCGTTTTAGGGCGTGTGCTTGTTAGCTCAGGCCACACTATCTGCTGTGAGGACCCTGATTCCTCCACGGATTCCACAGGGCCACCTCCCTGGAGCTTGCCGAGTGCACGATCCGGTGTGCGTCCAAGAAAGACTCTCCTTAGTTAGCTCTCTTGCGAGATGTTTATTAGAGCGAGCCCTGTCCTTTCCCCAACCTCCAATAAATTATGTTCTTTCTTCTCCCCGCCCCCCAACTTGGAGAAAACTTTTGCAATAATTTCCCAATGATTTTTCCTTCTTCGTTTTTAATTTCATTAGGGTCCTGGCCAGCTGTGCAGCCCAGGCATCTTCCCAGCCCCTCGTGAGCATCATTTTACACATTTCCCCTAAGATCCAAAGAAACAAAACGAAAAAAAAAAAACCCTCTTATGGAATGCCAGGCTTCCCAGCAGACTGGAGGGGGTGTCTTCCTGCGGGCTCTCATGCAGAGAGGGCTGGGAACATCTCCCTTTGCTCAGAGCCGACCAGAACAGCTTCTTCCAAGGAGCCTGGACACTGGGTCCAAGCCACAGGGTGGGCCGATCTTCAGGAAGATGCAGGTGGAGTCGCCACAGTGTAATGACAACCTAAGGCTAGAAAAATAGAAAACTGGAATGTGCCAGAGCCTCCACAGGCTGACCAAACACTTCCACCTCCTTCTAGAATGTGCCCTGTCTCCCCTCTTGGTCTTCCACTCGGGTGGGGGCCCCTGGGGCAATCGGACGGCACAGACCTCAGGACTGAGCTCTCACTTGGCGCGGGAGGCACGCCAGTCGAAGGGTGCTGGGCCGCAGGACTGGGTGATCCCGGATGTGACTCCCATCTGACGCTGGCTGGCTGGCTTTGGGCAAGTTACTCATGGTGCCTCTTGAATCATTAGTTTCCCATCCATAAAACAGAAACCCTAGTCGAATCCACCTGGGAGGGCAGTTAGGAGCAGCCGCAGGGCCAGCAATGAACGAATGAAAGAACGGGCCAGACCGAGCACCACGGCCAGGTAGCACCTGCCCTGGTATAGATGGCTCACCACGCACCCAGAGTTGGACTCTGACCCGCATCCACAGACACCGCAAGCAGGGCTGCTGGGGCTCGGACGCTCACTGAGCCCATCCCGCACAAGTTGCAGGGCATCTCGGAGAGGGGCTCGCAGAAGGACCTCCTTCTTGCTCTCGAGGGGCACACGCTGAGCTGGGGTGAGACAGACCAGGAGGGCCGGCCCGCAGAGCCAACACTTGACATGCTTTCGGGAACCATAGCTGTTGGATGAGCGCAGGGAGAAAACCCAAAACTTCACTCTAGAACCCCGAGTCCTCTGGGCACTCTCTTGCCCATCAGCCTTCTGTGGCTCTCCGCTGCCTGTGGAACGAGGCCGAATAGCCCAAGGCAGAGCTTGGCACACAGATGTGGGTGGAAGGAAGAGAAATGGCATTCTCTGGTGGGCTTTCCAGGCCCCCATCGGCTCAAAGTCCCCCCTGGTGGTGCCCACTCCGCTGGCCTTACTCATGACCATTCCTGCCTCTTCTGTTCTGGACCAACCCAATGTGGTCCAGCTCCCCTACTGGGGATGGGTTATACTCTATACATGTACATGATCCCAGGTTCCCAAACCAGGGCCACCCCCCCTCCCCCCACCCCGCGCCGAGGTTGGGGACTTGCAGTTACAGAAGCTCCTCCCACTCTAGGGACAGGCTCCCACTTCTTGCCCAGGACTCACTTCTTACTTGTTCCCATTCGTGCATCTTTACTGGTGGTGCCTGCAGACGGACCCTAATCTATCCCGGCCCCTTCTCCGTTTCTCACTTTCTGTCCTGTGTCCGTCCACGAGAGGTTCACTTCTTCTCCCATTAGCTCCCCAGTTCTCTGCAGGTCCGGCCGCCCCCGACCCAGATGGAAGCCACACGCCAAGGTCAAAGCAATCTTCAGGAGCCCCGGTGAGTCACAAGACTGCCGGGCAGCATGTGCACCTTCCGGAAAATAAAAGCCAGCCACAGCAAGGGCTACGAGGAACAGCCGAGGAAGCCATGAGACCAACTGGCTCTGCTGATGACTTCATGGTTGACCTTGGACTTAGCTCTGCCATTTCTCAGCCTCTGAAATCGTCTGTAGAGCATTTGATGGGAAAAGAATAGACAGTCTTTGAAACCTTCAGACAAGAGGCGCCACCTAAATTCTGCACGACTTTTATTCTTAAATGTTTAATTGTACCTCCTTCTGGGATGATACGGCCAATTTCTGAAATACAGCCATAGCAGTAAATTTCCTGTAAGAATTTACTGCCAGATTAATAGTTTTGTAGTGCAGTTATTATTGTTTTAATAAGGAAAAAAAAACATTTGCAAAGGCTCTGCACACAATATATGTATGTTTCAGGGTGAGCTCATGGAGGCAGACAGCCAACTGGCCGTGTCAGGCAGGGAACCAGCAAGCAGGGCTCAAGACGGCTGGGCCATAATGGCCTCACTGGGAGGAAGGACTAAGACACCTTGCTGACTGCTCACTACCTGCTCCCCAGCCCCCAGGAGCACTTCCACCTAACGCCCTTCATACTAATACGTTGCCTTAAAATTCAAAGACCCAGCAAGGCATGGAAAGGCAAGGAGGGACCCTTAAAAGCATATTGCAGGGGCGCCTGGGTGGCTTAGTCGGTTAAGCGTCCGACTTTCGCTTAGGTCGTGATCTTGCGGTTCGTGGGTTCGAGCCTCGCGTCGGGCTCTGTGCTGACTGCCAGCTCAGAGCCTGGAGCCTGTTTCAGTCTGTGACTCCCTCTCTCTCTGACCCTCCCCTGCTCACGCTGTCTCTCTCTCTCTCTCTCCTAGAAATAAATAAAAATATTTAAAAAAAAAAAAAGCATATTGCAAAGTGAAAGAAGCCAGTCGGAAAAGTCTACATGGGTAGGATGCCAACCACATGACATTCTCGAAAATGCAAAACTGTGGAGACAGTAAAAAGATCAGGGGTTGCCTGGGGGTGGGGGTGGGTGGCTCCCCCTTGAACCTGAACTCTAGCCCTACACATGGCGGAAGACCGGCTACTCAGTTGCGAACTGTGTCTGCGAAGATGGAGAGTTCGGACAATGACTGGGCCTTCGCTCCAGCGCTAACCCCGCCCCTGGTCTCCGAGCCTTGCAGTTCGGCCCCAAGCCTGATGCCAGTATTGTTGGATAAACGAGAAAATTTGTGAATGTTTGCAACTTGCCGTCCATACGCCCGCCATACTAGAGTGGTGGGGCACCCGTGCCCCATCACCCTCACCCCAGAGGACTCTGCCCGTATGAGTGCCGGAGGCTTGAGAAACCATGTGAAGCAGCTTAAAAATTCCACCATGATTTTCTTCTCTCTGAACATATGTGATTACTGGTACTTGCGTCCCTCCCTCCCTCTTCTCCTCCCTTCCCTGCCAATCTCTTCTATAATTAATGTGCATCTCTGACTGTGAAATAGCCCCTGCTCACCCTAATCAAGTTCTGGTCCTTTCTAAGCTGGGTTCAAGTGTTCAGCCTAAGAATTTCCCTGAAGCTTTCGAGGGATCCGGTGTTGGGATTTCTTCATAACTGTATTAACATTTCATACGTAGCCTGTAATAAAGAGGGATTTTCTTTAACAATCGTTGACCCTGAGAATGAGCAAAAATTTCTATGGTGAGAGAAGACAGAATAATTGTGGGGGGGGGCGGCTGGGAGGGAAAGGGGACACAGGAGCCTTCTAGATCATGGAAGTGGTCTTCGTTCGATCTGAGTATATGCGGCAGGCCGAATAACGCCCCTGAAAGATGTCTACGTCCTAATCCTCGACACCCGTGAACACGCTGACTTATAGGGCAAAGGGGCTTGGTGGGTGCGATGAAGTTGCAGGTGCTGAAATGAGGAGATCGTCCTGGATTATGGGGTGGGCTCAAGGTCATCAGCAGGCAGGCAGGATGTAAGAGGGAGAAGCAAGGTGGTCAGAGACAGAAAGGAGGTGGACAGAGGCCGAGCTGCTGGTGTGAAGACGGAAGCTGGGGCCACGAGCCGAGGGCTGCGGGAGCCCCCGGGAGCAGGAAAAGGCAAGGAGGGGATTCTCTCCTAAAACTTCCGGCCTCCCGAATAGTCAGATAAGAAATGTGTGTTGTTTGACACCACTCGTTGGTGGTGAATTTTACAGCCGTATTGGATACTAATACAGCGCATCCGTATGTGGAAGGTCATTGCCATACGCACTTAGGATTTGTACAGCTTGCTCTGTGTCAGGTCGGATCTCGGCCTCGGCACTATGGGCCTTGGGGGTGAAATTCTTCTTTGCTGTAGGACGCTGTCCTATGCATCGTACGGTGTTACCCAGCGTCCTGGCCTATGCCTGCTCGATGCCAAGAGCAACCCCCAGCGCCAGATGTTACACCCCAAAATGACCCCCAGATGCTGCCAAGTGGCCCCTCGAAGGCCGAACCAACCTTGTCTGAGAAGCATTATTACTCTTCAATATTAAAAAAAGTTTAAATATACCTCCTGTAAAAGAAGAGAAGCCTTCGTCCTCTGCTAACCCAAGCAGCTGGAGGCCCCTCGCTCCATTCAAGGTGCAGACCAGACTCTTCCCCCGGAGGAAAGCTTCGAGAGACGTGAGGACCTGACGCTGCCCTAGAGGGGCCTCCCGAAAATGCCTACTTTTCCCCACCAGTGTGGGGGCAGGGCAGGCAGTGGCCTTGGGGCAGCCGCGCCAGCCTCTAGAAGGACCCAGGTGCCCGGGCCAAGGCCCCTCAGGGCTGTGAGCTGAGGGAGGACGGGCAGTGGAGGCCTCCCTTCGGCCCTGGGTCCCTTCTGTCTTTCCCGCCTCGGGGCTGCTACCCAGAGCCCTTTGGAGAGGGGCTGACGAGGGCCTGNGGGGCTTTGACGCTTCCCAGCCGGCAGTTTGGGGGGGGAGGGAGCCCTGGGTGACTGATTAGCTGGAAGAAGAACAGGGCCGAGAAAGGACAGCTTTCGTAAACAAGAAGTCTCTGCCCGGCAATTTCCCTCTTATCCCCAACCTTGAACTAATTTTCAGGAAATCTTTCTTCCCCAATTACCTAATTGCTGCTAAGTGACATTTGAAGATCTCCGAGAGGCCCAAGCCGGGGCCACCCCGGCCTGGGCCACCTCCTTGCTGGAGAGCATGGCCCCGGGGCCCGGGGGGCAGGGAGGGAGTGTGGCCCGCCTGGCTCGTACAGCACCCCCCTCAAGCCCCCCACCACATTCCCACCTGATGGGGTCAGCAGGGTCGCCTGGGAATTGGGGGAGGAGACACCAGAAGGCTGGAGAAAACAAGAGACAGACCCCTGCGTGAGGCTTTGGGCGACAGCTCTTGTAAACAGGGACTAGCAGTTTCTGGATGGTTCTGCTGCTTCCTGAAAAGCGACTCAAGGTGGCGCCAGAGCCCTTTCTCAGGCGCAGACGGGGAGCCTCAGCCTCCCTTGTTCTGGGGGAGCTGGTTTCAGGGCTGTGGGTGCCAGCAAAGGGCAGAGGAGAGGGGCCCGTGGCCCCACATCTTTCCTGAATCAGGGAGAGCCCATCTCTCCCTTTCTCCTGGAGGGTGCCCTCAGGCACCCCAGAATGTCAGGAAAACGCTGCAAACACTGATCTCCCGGCACTCGCCCCCGTGAGGGTGCTTCGGTGCCGAGCTCTAACAGTGGAATGAAATGTTCCATCCTTCAGAGGGGCTTCGAGAACGGGGCGCTCTGGGGGGGCTGCGGGGTCAGGCTCCGGCAGATATGTCAGCAGCAGCTGGCGGCCCGCACGTGTTTACCAGCGAGGCCACTTTGCTCGCCTCCTTCCGGGCCGAGATTACATGTACAGAACAGCCCAGCTGTTGGGAAGGCTTTTCGCAGGGTAGTTAACAGACCGTGTCACGGTCCAGCTTAGCGGAATCAGGGGAAAACAGAGCGGCCCTGTCCACACGGCACCTGCGGCCTCCTGGGTAACCAGCACGCGATCCTGTGGTTCGTGGCTCTTGCCCGGGGATGGGGCTGCTGGGTGCACTTGCCCCTGCGGGAGAGCCCTGCGTGGTCCTAACAGCCAGGCTGTCCCGAGTCGCTGGGCCAGGTCCCGTCTGGGAAGCCAAGGGGGGCGAAGAACTTGGTTCCGTCCTGATGTTTGCTATTCAGGCTTCTTGGATTAGTAAATGCTAAAATACATAAAAATGCAGCTGCTGCTCTTTTCATGATCCCGGATTCTGAGGTTTAGGCAAAACGCCTTCCCTGAGCTTGTCACAGGCTCCCGGATCGCCGATCTTGCAGGCTGGGGTTTTCCCTGACCCCTGCCTTTGATGGTTTCCCAAACCGCTCAATGCGGGAACCAAGGGGTCTCAGCACCTAGTGCTGTACCTCCAGGCTTGGAAAGAGGGCCCCTGGACCGGCCGCTCAGGGCTGGTCTCCAGCCCGTGTGGAGAAGCGGGGGTCGGGGCTGGCAGAGTGAAAGCTGGCATCACTTTGCCTGGTGCTGTGTGCCCCGGAGCAAGTCACTGCCCCTCTCTGTGTGTTCTGTTTTCTCACCTATAAAACAGGCGTGATGATTCCACTTCCCTCAGGGCTTCTCAGCCTCGGGACTTCCAGGCTTCGTCGGGGCCATTCCGAGTCATGGGGGCCGCCCTGGGCACTGCGGGGAATCTCCCCACCAGAGGCCGGGAGCACCCACCTCCGCTGACAAGCAGAACTGCCTCCAGACATCGCCAGACATCCCTGCCTGCCTTTGGAGGCCGTTGCAGGGATTCAGAAAGTTACTATGTGCAAAGCCCTCAGAATCGCGCTGTGTATGGGAAGTGCCTGCTTAAGAAACCCGCCCGTGGGATCAGGGGCAGAGGCTCCCAGGAACCCCGCCCACACATCCCTCTGGGTCCCTCCGGGCTGTGATGTGCGCCGGGTCGGTGGGGCCCGACCGCGACGCTGTCGTTTTCCCTGTGAAGTTGTCTCCCCTCCGCAGAAACCGGGTTCCGAGAATCTAACGGGGGCTTCGAGCATCAGCCGTTTTGTCTCCCTTTGCTCATTTCCATCCAGGGCACCCAGTGCTCTTCCTTGGGTCCTCGCCAGGTCCCGGGGGAGCAAATGGCACTCTCCTGGGAGACTGAGTGGCAAAAACAGCGAGTTTCCTGACCAGACCTCGGGGGACCAGCCAGGCTCCACCCGAGGGCACGCGGTGGCCACCTGCTGTCTTGGTCATTCCAAGCCAATTGTGACCTCCTCCCTTTGCCATAGTGGTTGCTCAGGAACCAGGTTCTCCCAAATTGGAAATGTCGAAGCATTTTCTACAGGCCTTTGGAAGAGGTGGGGTTGGTGGCCACAGGCCCAGAGGGTGGGTACCCTGACTGGGAAGATCCAAAATGGCAGGAGATGGGCGCCAGGAGGCCAGCATCACCCTGGGCAGCGAGGAAGGTGCAGGAGGCAGGAAGTGAGAAGAAGACCCCCTGGCTGGGCCAAGGGGTCCCCACGTGTGGTCGCCAGGCACCATTATGGTAGGTCGTCCTGGGTGCCAGCATCTGGTCCCCGTTGGGCAATGCAACGTTGCTGTGGAACCCCGAGGCCCCGGATAGAGCCACGGTTTGCGATCCGCGTCTTCTCTGGTTCCCAGAGGTGGAGGGTGGGGGCGGGGAGAGCAGACGGCAGCTGGCACGGCTCTGGCCCCCGGGACTGGGGCTCAGCCTGGGGCCCTCGATCCGGGCAACAGTGAATATGCACCTGATTTCTCCACAAACAAGGAGAAATCAGTCGTGACAAGACACACACTTTGAGGCGTCAATTCCCCATCATAATTTCAAAGCGAATAAATGAACCAGGGGTAATAAAGTGACAAGTAGGGAAGACGTGGGTCCTTAATGGGGTGCCCTGCACGCTTATCTCGGTTGCCCTGCTGTGGCCAGCAGAGCCCGAACATCGGGGTGGATGTAAATAAACATTAATCAGCTTCTTCAGGGGCAGTTTATTTGCTGAGCCAACATGAATTCTCTTGGCAATTTTTTCCAGATCACTCTTGACGGAGACTCTCGCGGCTTCTCAAACAACTGCCTTTAATGTGCTTTCAAAAGTCTCTCGCTCTCTTGCACGCGCTCTCTGACTCATCTTTTTCTGCAATAACCTCATTAAAAGAATTTGAAAATGGATGGCAAATTGCCGGCTGCTTTTTCAAATAATGACTAGATCTCCACGGTGAGGGACTAATTTTATGGGGGCGAAAAGAAGACCTTTAAACATTTCATCAAGATGCCAAAGTCTGTCCTTCCTTCCTGGGTCCCTTATATAATTATCACCAATCAGACATTTTCTTTCCTGATTCATGGCGAGGCGGACCTGCTCGTTCCTCACAAACTGAACATGGCACACCGTTGACTGTTTCCCCCGGGGCCCGTTGTGTCCTCTCGGGGTGCGTACGATCTGGAAAGGTCCTGCGGTTCTGCGCACGGGCTGTACACAGGCTCTGTGCTCCTGGGCGCGAATGTGTTCGCCATTAGAACGAACTCCCTCGCGACGCACCACGTCCCGTCAAAGGGAGAGGAAACCCATCCACAGAATACACGGTTGGGGGCGCGAGTGAGTGGACCTCCCAGAATGCCACTGTTAAATCACGTCACGGAGCACAAGAAACGTGACCGTTCAAGTTACAGGCGTGTGTCGAGGAAACTGGATCAGGAAATAGACGGGGGGTCGGTGGGTGGGCTCCTTGGATGAATGTACCTCCAGGCTTCCTCTTCCATCTCGGTCATGTGTTGTCTTGGCCCTAGCTGGGGGCCACACAGACACGGAGACTCAGAAGCTCTCCCCCTGGGAAGGTGGGCACCCGGCTGCCTCACTGGGGCCGGGAAGCCAAGCGAGAGGGTCAGAGCCACATTCTGGCCCCTCTTCTCCCAGACTGCGGCCCTCACGCACCCACTCATTGTTTCTTGTTGACAATGAAAAATCGTGACCTTTTTGGTTCTGTTCTTATTGACAGCAAAGGGATGGATCTGCCTAAACAGAAAATAAAACTTACCAAGAATATTTCATGCCCCTGGAGACAGGTGAAGCTAGCGAGACCTTTTGCAATCAACCGAGCCCGTAGCCAGCTTCTGTCACCGTATATCACTCATTCACTCACTTAGTAAGCAGGCTGGGCCCCACGGTGCCCCCAAATCTCAAGTACCTGTGTTCTCACTAAGCTTGGTCTCAGAGTCCCTGAAAAGAACCTACTTCGCTAGGTGGTTTTCTAAGCCAAATGCTTACGATTAAAATGGGGCCTCCCAAAATGTGACCAACGGAGCTTTCAGTCTTATTCTGGGAAGCGTGAGAGGTGTCCCTGGAAAGATCCCTTCTGATCAAGACCCCAAACGTGTGGACGGAGAGGTTCCCTGCACACTCTTGCCTAAAGAGCACATGAGAAAAACATAGTACAACATGTTCGGTGAATAAAAACATACTTATGTACGTACAGCGGTCGCAGCCAGACAGCAGAGCGGGGAAGGGAAAAGCGACTCGTGGAGCCGGGGCCAGGGTAACGGAGGGGCAAGTAGAGCGGGGGGGAGGGGCGTCAAACACAGGTGCACGGGACCGCCTCGCCCCTCCCGCTCCGCAGGACACCGGGGTCACCTTGACGACGCAGGCCGAGTCCTGCTACGCTTGGTAACCTTGCCGATGCGACACACTACCTAGTACGCAGCAGGCACTCAATAACTACTTGAAACTGAACGAGAGCCAGAGAAGACTCTCATGGAAAATCCTCCCCTACTTCATGGCTTAAATGAACTCAACTCGACTCAGTTCCACTGGAAGTAATTCTCCCCGTCTCCCCTTCTTTCCCATTCCTTTCTTCCTTTCTTCCCTTCTCGTGTAGCAGAGAAGACACTACTTTTTTCCCAGTCCTTCTCGCATTCTAGCAACTGGGGGAGACAGACTTCCGGGGAAATCCTACATCCAGGAGGATGTCCCAAGAGCCGAATGCAAAGACCAATGTTTGGTTGGCTCTTCGCCTCCATCTTATTTCTGACGAAATAAGACAGAGAGGTTCGCCACTGATGTAGGAGACCCTCTGCCCACCTCTCTGTCCTCGACAGAGGGCTCTGGATGGGAAGGATGGCTTGTGAGGAGGAAGGTCCCTCTGGGCGGGCATGGGGGCTGGGAAAGGATAATGTGCACCGTGGGCCTGTCGGGCCCTCTTTTACCAGCACGGTGTCCTCATCAGAGACGTGAGAGGTTGGGAACAGCATCCAGACTGTCCTGCTGTGGGCCTCGAACTGGGCTGAGGTCACATGGTTGTGTGAGGGAGAGCCAAGCCTCAACTGTAGGGCCTCGGCTTCCTCAGCACGCCCTCCCTCTCTCTTGAGGAGTTCTCGCTGGTAAGGACCAGCCCCTGCCTTTCATTGGATGGCTCTTCAGATTTCTCAAAGGTCTTCAAAGACCTTGGGAGCCCTTCCTGGTCCAGAGCGTGTCTTGTCCCCAAAGCTGTCTTCAGGCTTTAGCAACCACAAGCCTCCTTCATTGGTCATAACAAAGTCGGGACAAAAACCTCGTTTCCTGAGGTTGCCATGGATCCATGGTGGACAGCTGGAACGAGTGCCTCTTATTCTAACTAAAGTGTAAAGGGTTAATATAATTCCATCTCCAGTACATGAACATTGCAGATGAGGGTCAGCAACTAAGACACACATGCTATGGCAGGATTCTTGACAAGGAGGTTGGCATTCCCTCCGAAATTCTGTTCTTGTTTCCACGTCCCCAAAGGCAATCAGGTCTCCTCTTGGGAACTTCCCACAAAGTCAAAGCACTTCTCATTTGCAAATTATTATGGAACTGAAACCTCTAAAAAGAAACATCATAGGGTTTATGGCAAATTGGAAAAGTCTCCTCCTTGAAAGTGGCTTCTCAAGCGAACCAAGTGAGAACTGTTCTGAGCCACCCAGGAAACGTCAGCGCTGGCGCTTATTTCAGAGCTGTGGCTCCTTCTCGTGAACTCTGGAGGCTGGTAATTTGGGAACTGTATCAATGACCGTTACAGAATACATTTCAGACCATCATTTTAAGTATCATGGGACTGGTTGTTTAAATATTTTGTTTCAAAGTTGCATCCAGCCGTCTCCGCTGTGGATCAGCCCCTCTCCCTGAGATGCATCCTAAGGAAGCTCAAGACCCTTCAGTCAACATGTAGGAATATTGGGAAACACTAGTCCCACAAGGAAATGGTTCCTCAGGGTGCCCCTCAGCCCTCGGAGGAGCAGCAAGAGGGGTTCTGAAGGAAACCCCAAAGCCAGAGGTCTTTGAAAGCCAACACCACCAAATGGGAGATGGTAGAAGGGAGAAGCTGACTGGGAAAGCCTGTGGCCATCTGGTCAACCATTCGTGGCCAGACTAAATTATACATTCATTCATCCAACACGTATATCTGAAGTGCCAACTGCATGGTACGTGCCCTTTGAGGCACTGGAGGGCAGCCGTGAACGGAGCAGGCGTCGCAGGCGCCGCTCGCGAGAGGGGCTGTGGGAAGACCTTGCAAGGCAGGTGAGGAAGAGGCAGAAGGAAGTTACGAGTCCTGTTCTCAAGGGAGCTGCCTGCTTCCAAAGGGAGCAAGACGTGAACCTAAGGGAAGCTCATCAGTATGAACAATTTCCTGATTCAAGGCAGCCCTGGAGAAGACGCTGGACAAATGACCGCTGAGTTCAGGGCCCTCCCCACAGCAAGAGCTGGGGTTCCAGCCAGACCACCTCGCCTTGTATTCGAGCCTGAAAACCTGAAAAACGGAAGAGCATTACTCAACGACAGAGTCCAGTCTCTACCTCCCACATCGGACTACATTTTCCCACCTCCGACATCTCCAACAGTCGTCTCCCACCTGGACTTCAGCAAACGTGTTCTGACCGATCTTCCTGCATCCACGCCCATCCCCCAGCCTTGAGCTCCCCATGTAGAGTCCCAGAGAGACCTCACGACCACTAACCAGATTCTGTCCTTCCCTGCTTGAAATCCACTGAGTTCTCCAAACTTAGACTCAGAATCCAATCCCTCGCCTTGTCTTCACATCCAGCACTTCCTTCCTGCTTCCTCAATCTCACCTCCGCATGCTCACCCCAGGACCTTTGCATGTGCTATCTGTCTACCCAGAACACTCTTACTGTTATTCTGCCCATAACCAGGTTCTTATTATCCAGAGAAGCCCTCCCTGTAGTGACCCCTTGCTTAAAGGAGCCCCTCCTGATTAATCTCTACCTTATTTTGCTTCATTCATATCTGTTTACTTATTAATTTACTTATTTGGGGTCTTCTCCCCCAACAGAATGCAAGCATCTTGAGAGACGGGGTTTTTGCCTTGTTCATGCTGTATCCCCAGCAGGTGGCACCATTCCTAAAAGATAGCAGGCCCTTCAGAAACATCTATCAGAGAAGGACAGGTTCTTTCTAACCTACCTCAGCTGGCAGATTTTGAGGGCCAGGCGGGATAGGCCACAGAAGTGCTTCTGAGCGGCACAGAGCGCTTTGCTGGGGCAGAGAGAGAGGTGATGCCGTGTTGCCAGCTGCGGGGCCCAGCTTTGCCTCCTCTCCCGCGTGTGACGAGAAGCCCCGGTGGACCTGGCCCACAGTGGGTGCATTAGCGACCCAGTGAGGATCTCGGTAGGAGAACATATTTCAGTCTGTCTACACTGCTGGTAGGAGACAAGGGGGTCGTGAGGACAGGTTACCCTTGGCCTAGAACATCTTCCCCGGGACACACAAAGCACGAATGATTGGACTTTCCACTCCCAGCAGCCTCTCTGCTTGAAGGGCAAGAGCATCTCCCCTAAGCCTCAGCTTCCCTTGCTGAGAGCTGCGCTTGCCAAGTAACACCACCGCCATCTCCCCGGTGTGAGCTGCTGGGACCCTACCCTCTGCTGGCACAGGCCTCCAGGCTTCATGCTTCCTGGGATCTTCCCAGCAACCCCTGGGGCTGCACACCCACATCACATGCCTTTGCAGGTGGGAAAACTGAGGCTCAGAAATGGAGCAGGACTCACTCAGGTCCTGGAGTCAAATGGAAGAGCCTGCACTTGAACTTGGGTCTGTTTCCTTCCGGTGCAATGGCATCTTTGCCAGGATTTTCGTTTTTGTTTTTGTTTTTGTTGAGGGTCCTGTAGGTGCAAATGGGCGAAAGCTCCCAGTAGAGACCAACGCCTTAAGTCCACAAGTTTGAGGGGGTTGATAGGAGACAAGCCCCTTTTCCAGGGGCCCAAGTCGGGGCTCTTGATCCCGCCAAAGGAAGGCCAGGTGGAAGCCTCTGGAAGCGACTCCCTCGCAGTTCGCAGTTCCGGTCTGAGCAGGGGCGAGGAGAGCAGGGAACTTTGCAGGGAGAGAGACCCCCCCCCTTGCTCCCCCAGACGCCTGGCTGCGCGCCTCGGCCAGCGGCCGCCTGCAGTTCCTCCCGCGGCCGCGTGGGCGCG
>NW_027528865.1:309811-325475 GCF_008692635.1 Crocuta crocuta | reverse complement strand
GCCCACGGGGCCCAGGTGTGGGGGCGGCGGGAGGGCAGCCAGGCCTGGGGGCCCCGGGGCCGCGGCCGCCTGCGCTCCTAGTCACCCGCCAAGGTCACTGCCAGTCGTCAGGGTGCCCGTGAGCCCCGACTCCGGGCCTGGGCGGTGACACGGCCACGCTTTCCAGCACGTGGAGGGTGTGCGTGTGTGTCTGTCCGTGTGTCTGGGGACAGACAGACGGCCTAACCGCCGGGAGGGGCCCCGGGGCCGGGCNCCGCACTAGCGCCCGCCGTGCACGCGTGCGCGCACACACACGCGCGCGCACGTGCACGCGCACACGTGCACGCGCACACGTGCACACACACGTGCACGCGCACACGTGCACACACACGTGCACGCATGTGTTTTTCTGGGAGCAGGAGAGATGGCAAGAGACAGAGATCTCCTGCTCACCGCCACGGAGGGTTCTGGAAAGCCAGCGTGTGCGTGTATTTTTCTAACGTGGTGTGTTTCTTGGCTGCGGCCGAGGAAACGTTTCCAACAGGGAATGGGGGGGGGCGAGACAGAGAGAGGACGTTTTCTGCCCCCCACACACACACACTCACACGCACACACTCACACACACAATTTTCTGTAAACTGAGAAACAGTGTTTCTGTCTCAGGTGCTGCACACTTAGCGACGGTCCCGATCAACGCGCCCGTGAGCCTTGGTGTGCGTGGGACAGACAGACAGATGGAGCGACGGACACGGGGACCTCAGTTAACACACGCCTCCCGCAAGGAGCAGAGACAGAGCCCGTGAGCGCCGGGCCGCAGGGCAGGCGGGATTCTTCCTTTCTGTCCGGGAGATGCGGGAGATGATCGGCGCACGCATTTCTCGGTTTGCAGGGGGCGAATCGACAGAGACGTTTTCTGCTTATAACCTCACACGCGTGAACACAGTTTTCTTCTTTCCCGAAGTGCATGCGTCCTGTCTGCAGGGCGCCTCCCGGGGGGGGGGGGGGGGATGTTGCCCTTGACGAAAAGCTGCACAGAGAGGAGAAAAGAACACTTTCTACCTGCAGACACAGGTCTCTGTGACCCGAGAATTACAGGGCGCTGGTATCCAGGTGAAGCCTACTCAGTGAGGAGACAGACATTTGGCCTGAGCGTGTGAGTGTGCGTGCGTGCGTGCGTGTGTGTGCACAAGACAGAGAGAGAGACAGACAGGGAGGGAGAGAGATGCACATTCTGCTACATGAAAAAGTGTGCATATATATATACTTTTTTCCATGCTGCAAAAGACAGTCTAATAAATTGGCGGTTTTTCCCCTACACACACACACACACACATACACACACACACACAGTTTGCTGAGTGTGGAGAGAGGGTGAACATGTATTTTTTTTATCTGGTGTGGTCTTCATGGGGAAGGATGCACTTTTGCCCAGAGATTTTTTAAAAAGTGACTTTTTTTTTGGAGTGAAAATAGAGAATTTTTTTTTTTTTGCCGAGAGACAAGCACACGTATCATTTTCTGCCGGCTAAGAAATAAGTGTGCGTTTCTTGCTTTGTTCATTTTTCAGGCATAGGGGCATAGGAACACAGAGAAGAGCCACACTGTGTGTGTGTGTGTGTGTGTGTAGGCTATTTTTTCTTTCTGGAAAAAGAATGTGTCTGTTTTTCTGCTTGCAGGGAGTCGGCTCAGCAGAGAGACTTTTTCCTGCTTGTAACCATACACACACACACACACACACCTTCTCCTGCTAAGAGTGTGTGTGCGTGTGTTCATTAGTGGGGTGTGTGTGTGTGTGTGATTTCTCCCTGGTGACAGGGAACTAGGGAGAGACTTCTTCGAGAGACAAAGAGAAGACGTTGTGCCCGGAAACACACTCGTCTGCTCACTGACACGTCCACAGTGCCGGCCCCACGGGTGGGCCCTACCGTCGTGAGAGAAGGAAGGTGCCCCTGTGTGAGTGTGTCTGCACGGGAGACAGACAGACAGACAGACAGAGAATTTTTCTGCCTGGAAAAAAGATACATATTTTTTGCTTCGCAAGAAAAACCAAAAGCAGTGATTTTACACACACACACACACACACACGCACGCACACACGCACACACACACACACACTCTCCAGCTATGGAAAGGGAGTAGGAACAGGAGGTAAAATGGTTTGGAGAGAACCTTCTCGAAGGAAGAAACCATTTTCTGTCTGGACGGATCTTTGTGAGCCGAGAACGCGCAGGGAGAAGGGCTGCGGGAGGCACACTGAGCGGCGGGGGACACGCTGCTGCCCGCACGTGGGTGTGGAGAGTGACGGGTGCGTGGAGGCAGTTCCCCCTGAGTGTGTGTGCACGTGTGTGTGCGCGTGTGCAGGGGCTGACGTCTCTGGTGACAGGGAGCTCCAGTGCTCGGGGGGCAAGACCGTGTTCTCACCAGAGCCACGCGACTTGTCCAGAGCCCGGAAGTGCAGGCAGAGACGCTGGTGTTCGGGCGTGCACGCCGGCGGGGAGAGTGCGTGTGCGTGCATGTGCGTGTGTGTGCGTGCGTGTGCAGACCGCTGTGCCGGCCTGGAGAACAGACACACACGGATTCTCCTGCCGGGGGAAGAGACAGGCAGTGTGTGCAGAGGCCCCGGGCTGGCGGAGGGGCCCCGCTGCAGGGGTGACGTGTACGAGCCGGAGGCCCAGGGCCCGGTGACCGTGTGCCGCCCGGACGTGCGTCCTTCGTGCGAGAGGGAAGGCGCCCTCGTCCTGGGCGGCACAGCCCGCGAGGGACAGAGAGCTCTGCGTGTGTTAATAGGAGAGATGACGGGAGACCGAGCGGCTGGGGACGCGCCCTGCACACACACGCACACATGCATACACGTGCACATACACGCACACGCACAATTTTCTTCTTGTGCAGAGAATTGATGTGCATGTTTTTCTCTCTGCTCCCTACTTGCTCGAGGAAGCCAGCATTTCCTCCCAGTGAGGACGAGCTTTAGGGGGAGACTCTGACAGAGAGTGATTTTTGCCACAGACACACACACGCGCGCGCGCACACACACACACACAATTTTCTGTTTGCCGAGAAACAGAGATTGTTTTTTCTCCAGTGAGACATCCCTAAATAAGGGAAGTCATTCCCATCTAGTTTTAGGTCCAGTAGAGAGAACTCTGCGTATGCGTGTGAGAGACAGAGACACAGAGACGGAGACAGAGAGAGACAGACATTTTTTCCTTCCTGGAAGAAAACCACGTATGTATTTTTCAGCTTCCAAGGAAAAAAGACCAAGAAGCAGAACCACTTTCCTGGGCGTCTCCCTCGCACGTGCTTTCTTAGCAAGACGGTTGTCTTACTGCCGAGACACAGAGATCTTCAGAGACAGAGCTAGCGAAAGAGACAGAGAGGGAGCGAGAGAGACAGAGAGACAGAGAGGGGGCATTTCTGGTGGGGCCCGTGAGACTCTCCAAAGGCAGAGAAGCAGGTTCTCTTGCATTTCAGGAGTTGCTTCTCCGTGAAAGAAACTGGATGGTTCTCTGACCTGGTCCCGGGGGGGGGGGGGGGGGGGCGCAGAACACAGGGTTTCACTCCCAGGGAAGGACCCCCACCCCCACCCCCTGCTCCCTGCGCGGGGGCCCCGGGCTCACAGGTGCACCTCATCCTCCCGGAGCGCAGGTCAGATGGGGGGCAGCTCTTCGTGCTGCTTAAAACTGTGTCCCACGTCAGGTCAGAGTGGGGGAGGAGGGAGAGACGTTCTCTGTCTAGAGAGAGACACACGTGTATGCCTGCGCATGTGCACGTGCACGCGCGCACACACACACACACTTTGATAAGCTGAGAAATGGGGAGTATGCATAAGTGAGAGAGAAAGACAGAGACAAAGAGAAAGAGACAGAGAAAAATAGAGACAAACATAGAGAAAGCTAGAGACAGAGAAAAAGAGACAGAGAAAGAGACAAAGAGATAGACTGAGACAGAAAGAGAGAAAGAGACAGAAACAGAGAAAGTGACAGAGAGAGAGAGACAGGGACAGAAAGAGAAAGAAAGTTACAGAGATAAAGAGAGACAGAAAAAGAAAGAGATAAAGACAGAAAGAGAAAGACAGAGACAGAAAGGCAGAGATAGAGACAGAGAAACAGAGAAAGAAAGAGACAAACAGACAGGGAAAGGTAGAGGCAGAGACAGAGAAAGAAATCGACAAAGTGACAGAGACAGAAAGACAGGGACAGAAAGAGAAAGAGACAGAGAGGAAGAGAGAAAGTTACAGAGATAGACAGAGACAGAGACAGAGAAAAAGACAGAGACAGAGGGAAAGAGACAGAAAGAAAAAGACAGAGAGACAGAGAGTATGAAAAAGAAAGAAACAGAGGTAGAGAGAAAGAGAGACGGAAACAGAAAGACAGGTACAGAAAGAAAGATGGAAACAGAGAAAGACAGAGACAGAAGGAGACAAGAGATAAGACAGAGACCTAAAGGGACAAAGACAGAAATAGAGAAAGTGACAGAGACAGAGAGCAAGAGAGACAGAAACACAGACAAAAAGAGGAAAAGACAGAAAGTTACAGAGACAGAAAGACAGACAGAGACAGAGATATAAACAGAGAAAGATAGAGATAGAGACAGAAAGACAGAGACAGAGAAAGACCAAAACAGAGACAGAGAAAGCCAGAGGCAGAAAGAGACAGAAATAGAAAGAGACAAAGACAGAGACAGAGAAAGACAGAGACAGAGAGAAAGACATAGAAAAAGACAGAGACAGAAAGATAGAGACAGAAAGAGACAAAGATAGAGAGTAAGACAGAGACAGAAAGATGGAGAAAAGGAGAAAGACAGAGACAGAAAGAGACAGAAATAGACAGAGACAGAGAAAGACAGCAAGAGAGAAAGAGACAGAGATAAGAAGAGACAGAAAGACAGTGATATAGACAGAGAAAAAACAGAGACAAAGATATAAAGACAGAGACAGAGAATGAGAGAGAGAAAGATGGAGACAGAGAAAGAGACAGAAAGAAAAAAATACAGAAAGACAGAGATAAAGAGACAGAAAGAGACAGAGAAAGAAAAAAAAAGACAGAGACAAAAACAGAGATAGAAAAGAAAGAGAGACAGAAAGAGACAGAGATAGAAAGAAGGAGACAGTGAGAAAGACACAGAGATAAGCCGAGAAATAAAAAGACAGATGCAGAAAGAGACTGAAAGAGACGGAGACAGAAAGACGGAAACAAAGACAGAGAAAGACACAGACAGAGAGATAGGGGAGACAGAGGCAGTAAAACAGAGACACAGAGACAGAGAGAGACAGAGAAAGACAGAGACAGAAGGAGGCAGAGGGAGCGAAAGAGAAAGAGAGACAGACAAAGGTCAGGTTTGTGAGCTCGAGCCCCACGTCAGGGTCTGTGCTGTCGGCGCGGAGCCTGCTTGGGATTCATGCTCTCCCTCTCTCTCTGCCCCTCCCCTGCCCGCTCACTCTGTCTCTCTGTCAAAATAAATACATAAACATAAAAAAAAAAAAGATTTTTAAAAAATGAAAAAAACAAGTGATGTGTTCCAATGCTTTGTATTAAAAAAAGAGAGACAAAGAGACAGAGAAAGAGACGGAAACACAGAGACAGAGAAAGATAGAGACAGAGACAGAGAAAGAGACAGAAAGTGACAGAGACAGAAAGAAAGAGAAAGAGACAGAGATAGAGACAGACAGAAAGACCAACAGAAAGATAAAAGAGACAAAGAGAGAAAGACAGAGACAGAGAGAAAGAGAGACAAAAAGACAGAGACAGAGAAAAAATTGGAGACTTAGAGACAGAGAAAAAGAGACAGAAACACAGAGACAGAGATACAGAGACAAAGACAGAGACATAAAGAGACAGAGAGACAGAGAGAGACAGAGAAACAGAGAAAGACAGAGACAGAATGAGATAGTCAGAAATACGGAGATAGAGAAAGAGAGACACAGAAAGAGAAAAACAGAGAGCGAAAGACAGAGGCAGAGAAAGAGACAGAGAGAGAGAAAGACAGAGAGAGAATGACAGAAACAGAGAGACAGAGATAGAGACAAAGAGATGGAAAGAGATAGAAACAGAAAGAGAGACAGAAAGACAAAGAGAGAAAAACAGAAACAAAGAAAAAGACAGGCAGAGAAAGAGACAGAGATAGAAATAAAAAGACAGAGACAGAAAGAGACAGAGAAAGAAAGAGACAGAGAGAGCGAGAAAGACAGAGACAGAGACAGAAAGGGACAAAAAAAAAAAACAGAGACAGAGAGGCAGAGGAAGATGAAGACAGAGACAGAAAGAGACAGAAATAAAGAGACAGAAAGTGACAGAGATAGAAAGTAGGGAAAGAGACAGAGGCAGAGGCAGAAAGACACACAGAAAGACAAAAGAGACAAAGATAAAGAGACAGAAAGAGACAGAGAGAGACAAAAAGAGGCAGAAAAAATTAGAGACAGAGAGACAGAGACAGAGGTAAAGAGACAAAAACACAGAGACAAAGACAGAAAGAGACAGAGAGACAGACAAAGAGACAGAGACAGAGATAGAGAGAAATAAAAAGACGGAGACAGAGGAAGACAGAGACAGAGAGGCAGAGAGAGGGGACTGGGCTGCAGACAGAAACGGACGCCCTTCAGCTGGACAGGGGTGCTGGGAGCAGGTGCGGGTCGGGCCTGGTGACCCTCCCCAGGGTGCCTCTGGGCCCTGTCTCCTCTGGGTGCTCCCTCCCCACGAGCAGAGGCCTGATGTCCTCGAGGGGGGGGGGCGAGCGCAGGCGTCCGTGCCTGGAATTCACGGCTCCCGCCTGGAATATCACATCGCCCTTGAAGCATGCAACTGCGGGACGGGGCGCCCGTGACCCCGCCCCCAGCGCCCTGGGCAGGGCCAGGCGGCTTCTGGCAGCTTCTCCCAGCAGACCCGAGTTAGGACACGTGGAATTCAGGAAGAGCCGGGGGGGGCGTGGGGTCCCCAGCCGGCTGCGTGGCTCTCGCCCCAGCCCGGGCCGCCGCCGCAGGGTCCGTGGGCCCAGGGCCGCCGGGACTGAGAATCGGGGCGTCGGGTGGTGCAGACGTTGGGATGGGCTGTGAGAAACCAGCAGGACTCGGTGACCGGCTCACAGCAAGCCCTCAACGAGCGGAAGCTATTTTCGTCTGTATTTATTTCTATTACAAGGTGCAGAAATACTGACCATCCACCCGGCACTCATTTTCCTTTGTCCCTGTGAATAGAACCCTGATTTTGCGTGACAGTGTGCCCAGCTCCACAGAGAGCGCCGATCCACCTCGGCCGCTGAAATCCCCTGTCCTTCTTCATCTTGATTGGTGTAGGGGGGGGGCATACATCCTACTTTCCGACAAGGAAATGCAGAAGAAAATCTACTAAGGAGCTTCTGGAAGAGAATGTCACCACCACCACCACCCCCCCCTCCAGAATAAAGAGAAATTCATAAAAGAGAAGATTCTTTGGCTGACACCCCCTTCTTTGCTGTTTGGAACATCACTGTGTAAGAACATGATGCCTGGAGCTACGGCAGCCCTATTGTGACTATGAGGACGGCAAAGCAGAAAGACGGGCGCGGTGTGAGTTGTTGTTACATCGCTGAGTTGCTGCCCATCTCCAGGCGGCCAGTTATACACGATGAGTCAATTCCTGCTGCCTGAGGCCCCCACGCTTCGTTCCACGGCCCCACTGCCTACGTGGCCTCTGCTGGGCAATCCCTTTACAGGTAAGCAAAGTGAGTCTCAGATTGGGCCCCACCCGAGGCCCCACTGTTCATAAAGCACAGGCTCAACTTGAACCCAGGTGCGTCTGTGAGCTTGGGCTCAGGGCCGCCAGAGGTAGTGGGGGGAAGTGGGGGGAGAGAAACAGGACAGCCAGCTCAATGAGAATTTCAGATAAAGATTTTTTAGCGTAAGTATGTCCCATGCAGTATTTGGGACATACTTGTACTATAAAATTATGGTCGTTTTTCTGAAATTCTAATGGAACTACACGTCCTGAAGTCCGTTTGTGAGCCCCGCGCGTGCTTAACCCGCCACCCTCCTGGGGCCTGATGATGGGAGAGGTCCTTGACGTGTTTGCTTCCGGGAACTACGGCCCGAGGTTTGTTTAAAATACCTTTCATTTATCCCCACGCTTTCTTTCCTCCGCTGGATTCTCCCGCCTGTGTCTTTCCCCTTGACACAGCGGAGGGCACCCCCCTCTCCACGCGCCTCCAGAACCCTCACGGGGCCAGGGAGGGGGCAGAGCGTGGTGTCCCCAGGGGAAGCTGTCCTGGCGTCTTGCTCCTCCTTGGCAAGCCGGTGGCTCGGGCTGTCCGTGCAGTTTGCACACTGTCCCTACGCCCCGGGTTCGCTGAAGCAGGAAACAGACACTCGGGATATGGCGCATCGATGGGAACACCTCTCTGGAACCACTCTCTCGGTGGCAGAGCCACCAAGCACACGTGCACGGCAGGGAGGCACTCTGGTGCCCGTGATGCCACCTGCATGGAGCAGCCCGCTTCCAGAAGGTTCGTCAGCAACGACCAAGCGTGGGGAAGAGACCATGCACTCTGCTACCTAATCGGACGTGAGAAGTATCGGAGGCTGGAGGGGACACGCGACACAGAGGCGGCCTGGGCTGCTAAGAGGGGTGGGCTTCCCCTCTTGTCACCGGTCATTTGGACAAGGTTCAGTTTCTCCATGTGTCAAATGCGGTAGTAGCTCTGATTCGGGGCTGATAGTCGCGTGGGCATGCGTGGGAGGTGGCCGAGTGTGGTGTGGGGAGTGCAGCTTGGACGGGTCCCGTGCGCACACGCACACGCACACTCACACGCATGCAGGCTCTGCCTTCAGCGCTGAGCCATGATGAGTACGCCTGCCAGTCCCCTTCCTCCTCTCCTTTTCCCTGCCTTCAAACTGGTGGGTCCATGGGCACTTGACATCCCTTTCCCCAGCTCCTCCAGCCAGGGCCCAGGGCTCCTCTGCCTCCCACGGCCTCTCGGTTTGCCTCATCCCAGCACCTACCATGTTGAAGAAGGAGCCTGCTCACCCCCTTTTCTCCCAAACTAGACCCTGAGCTCCATAAGGGAGGAACTGCATCTTAGTCCTCCTTACCCCAGGACCTGACACATGGTAGGTGTCCTGTGGGTTTTTCTACTTGAACAAATGGACGGAACCTCCAGGCGTTTTGCTGTTGGGGGTATCCAAGCTTCCCAGACTTTTTAAACGTCATGGACGGTCACCATGATTGTGCCAGCTCCTGTGGGAAAAGAGAAGACAAGCCTAAGGGATTCCTTCTCTGGAAGAGGAAGCAAGACCAGCACCTATAAAATGAGAGAGCTGTCAAGTGCTGTGTGGTGAAGCCTCACCTATCGGAGCAGGTGAAATTTGGGACTTGAAGGGGTGAGGCATTGGTGTATGCTGAAGTCAGCAAAGGCAGCCATGTGGAAGGGATGAGAAGAACTAGAACAGTGGGCTTGTCTAGTAGGAAAGGAGGGCGTGTCGTGCACAGAGTAGGTGCTCAATAATTAGGAGTTGGTTTGATCCAATAGACCATGTGGATCTGTGCCCAGGAAAATAGTTACTGATATTCTATTGTCAGTACTTATTTATGGGATAGATGAAGGATTGTAGGGATGAATGGGTAGATGGATGGATGGTTGGATAGGTAGATATGTAGATGGATGGATGATTGGATAGATATATGGACAGATGGATGGATGACTGGACAGATGGATTGATGATGGATGGATAGATGGATGGATGATTGGATGGATGGATGGATGATTGGATGGATGCATGGATGGATGGATAAATGGATGATTGGATGGATGGATGGATAGATAAATGGATGATTGACTGGATGGATGGATGGATGGATGAATGGATGTATGTTTGGATGGATAGATAAATGGATGATTGGATGGATGGATGGATGGATGGATGGGTGGATGGATGGGTGGATGGATGGGTGGATGGATGGGTGGATGGGTGGATGGGTGGATGGGTGGATGGATATGTGGACATATGCATGGATGCATGGATGGATAAATGTTAGCTTGGGAGGAAGAGAGGGCATTACAAGTTGGTCCCAGCAAGTCATAGACAAGGCAAGGATAGTGAGTGTTAGAGGCAAAAAGAATGTGGCTCTTCTGGGCTGTCCAAAAAGGAGAAGCCACAGAACTCCCCCCATATCTCTGTGTCTGGATGGATTGGTGCGGCGAGGGATTTATAGTTCCCTCCCTGGCATAACCAAGTCAGAAGATACTGATTGTTGCCTCACTGAGGGTTTAGAGCAACCTCCAGCCTGGAGTTTGTTTTCCAGGGGACCCGGACCCATAGATTCTCTGACTTTGCCCCTTGCGAGCTCTGGTGGTGGGGGGAGGGCAGAAGAGCTGGCCGCTGGCAGAGTTTTAAGGAGCCTCA
The DNA here is from genome assembly GCF_008692635.1 of Crocuta crocuta. Classification (NCBI taxonomy): domain Eukaryota; kingdom Metazoa; phylum Chordata; class Mammalia; order Carnivora; family Hyaenidae; genus Crocuta; species Crocuta crocuta. The sequence goes on along the minus strand of NW_027528865.1, from coordinate 315,124 downwards.
GCAAAGCAGAGAAGCATTAATGGACTTTATCACTTTGTCAAGAATTTAAAATTGCAGTCATTTACATGACTTCATTTTAATTGCTGCAATAAATAATTTTTGGTTAATTAGGATGCATAAACTTATATATCATTTATTAACAAAAATAATTTGCAGTAAAAATTGATGTGTTTTGCCTTTGGGCACGCTCTGTAGTCTTTGGAAACTCTAAAGAACAAACAATGACACCAATACTGAGAGGAGGCTCCCGCGGACACAACCGAACAGTGTTTCTAAGCCTACTACTGTGTGTCTGGCGCCATGCTGGTGCCAAGGAGCCACAAACAGGGGAGAGTGCGGACCTGACGACAGCCAGAACCTTCTCTGGGAGAACACAAGCGACCTTGCAGCCGCGTTAGAGTCTTCTTATAATTTGCCAACTGTGTGCCTTTGTGCAAGTTACTTAACCTCTCTGTGCCTCACTTCTTCATCTGCAGAATGTGTCCTGATAGGACCTCCCTGGGGAAGGTGTTGTTAGGATTTGTAGGAGAAGGGCCTCAAGGGACATAAGGGCCTTTAGGTGACTGGACATTGATGTCTCTTTCATCTAGTGACTGTAACCTGCTGTTCCTGGGGGATCTGATTCCCTTTTCTAGGTGTGCCTGGGGCTGACAGCCCACATCTTTAGGAAGCGGTACATCTCAACCCTAAGTCAGTCAGCGTAACCCCGACCATAATGATTAGCGGAGGGATGAGCATGTGACCCAGACTGTCCAATCAGAGCTAATTCCAAGAATTGCTAGAGAGATCAGGGGACAATTCCTTTCCCCTGGGAGCCTGAGACGCCATTAGCCACCTGGGGCCATCTTGGCACCAGCATAAGCAGCAGACCCAAGAGAGCTCTCCCAGTTCTGTGATGATGCCTGAGGGACTGGATCCAGCCATGCCTGAAGGTAGACTGTCCCTTGGCCTTTCAGATTGGTGAGCCAATGACATCCACTTTGGGCTTAAGCCGGTCTGAATTTTTCTTCCAGGGGCAACTGAAGTCCTCTTAACCAATAAAAATGTTTAGAACAACGCCAGGTTCGCGGTGGGGTTTAACCATTCTAAATTAAATTAGGCTAAAGAAGCAAACTGTGCCCCTTAAAGTGGCTTCCTGTCTGCTTAACCTGATCATTCCGTGGGTAGTGAGTGACCCTGCAATTCAGGGAGTTTGTATCAGTTCGGAGCAATGAGACGAACATGAAGTAGATGATAATTCAAGCCCAATAAAATCAAGTGCTGAGCCTAAATAAAATCATATAAACTGAGTGTGTTGGAAGATGCCTCCAAAGAGTTTATTATTATTAATAATAATAAACTGATCCAGAGAAAGGAGAGATTAGAATTGGCTAATGTGACTGAGGGGACCTTCCTGAAGATAGTGGGCTTCTCACTCGCTCAGTCAACCACACTGGTTAAACTTAGTGCTTGGAGCTCCCTGCCGACATACCGCATCCTCAAAACATCGTGGGGAAGAACACTCCCATAAAATAGGTGCCGTTTTTTTATTCCCATTTTACAGATTCAGAAACTGAGGCTCAGAGAGGTTAAGTAGCCATCTTGGGAGCCAAGATGTAAGTAACAGAAAGTCAGCTCCAAGGGAGAAAGCCGTGGCCTCGGATATCGGAAAAGCCCCCGACGCTGAGGCCCGGCCGCAGGCACATCTGACTCGGCCCTGAACGTCATCATCGTCGGAACTGTGTGTCTCCACCTTACAGCTCCTCCATCCTCTCTGAGGCCTCTGCCCAGGGGCCACAGGGGCCACCGGAGGTCCAGGCTTGGGCCTCTTCAGTGAGTGGCCAGGGAGCGAGGGCCGCGCACACAAGCTCTCTTGAGAGGCCGAGGCCTGAGCCTCAGGGGCCTGGGAGGGGCCACGGGTCCTCGCTGCCCCCACTGCTGCGCTGTGACTTGCCCCACCCCTTCCAGCTGGTCCCGTCAGCTCCATGGACGGACCCCCACGGACTGAAAGCAGGGGAGAAGCAGATCCCAAGGAAAGCAAGGAAGCTTGGCCGGGAGCAGGAGAGTAGGCGTGGGCGCCAGCGCCAGCTCAGCGCCAGCCCCGCGTGGGGAGGGCCATGCCCTCGGCTGCTCTCAGTTGCGCCTGGTCCCAATGAGGAAGGTGGCCGGCGACTGCTCTGCCCCCACAAAAGGGTGTTGAGGGACCCTCCTTAGGTTCAGGCCAACCTTCGCACTAACAGCGGGGGGCCAAGTTCAATTTGGGTCTGGGGATGAGGCCACCTGACACCCACGGTGGGGAGGAGGGGACGGCAAACGGGGCCCCTCTCACCACTAATGGCACCGACTGGCCAGTGGCCGCCGAGGTGCCAGCCCTGGCCCGTCTCCTTAGCCCCGGAGCCCACATTCCCAGCATCTGTGAGCAACTGCCTCCCTCTGCACGACTCTGGCTGGGGGAGAGGAGAGCCTAGGTGTGCGTTTTATCACCTCCGTGAGCGACTGACCCCGGGAGGAAGAGGGGGCCCTGACCCGGGAGCCTCTGGCTTCCCCTGCCCGGCTCGGGGGCCACACAAAGCCGCTGCTTTCTCCGGGCTGGAGCTCTCACGCCCAGAAACGGTCCTCAGCCAAGGATGGTGGGAGGTGATGGATCAAATCCCCAGTTTCCTTGTCCCTCTGGAGGGCGGCTCTGGGGACCCTCTCCTTCCATCTACCAGAGGTTCCCCCCCGAGAATGAGTTTTGGTCACTCATTGCCATGACCTTTCTGCTCCCCTTCCCACTGCTTGTCCTTGTCCTCCCCTCCCCTCCCCCTCCGCTCCTCTCCCCTCCCCTCCGCTCCCCTCCCCTCGGGATCTCCTGGGGTCACCTCCCAGGCCGGCTGCTCAGCTCAAAGCCTCATCTCCAGGTCTGGTCCTGGAAGGTCCCAGGCTCAAGCAACGAGGTCCAGTCCCTCCCCCCACGCTGAGCCGGTCCGGTCCCTCCCCCCATAGTGAGCTGGTCTGGTCCCTCCCCCCACAGTGAGCTGGTCCGGTCCCTCCCCCCACAGTGAGCTGGTCCAGTTACCCCCCCCACAGTGAGCTGGTCCGGTCCCTCCGTCCACAGTGAGCTGGTCCGGTCCCTCCGTCCATAGTGAGCTAAACGGTGCCCCCAAAAGATATGCCCACATCTGAACCCCAGGAATCTGTGAATGTGACAGTGTTTGGGGAAAGGGTCTTTGCTGATGTAATAAAGCTACTTGTCTTGACACGTGATCACCCTAGGTTATCCAAGTGAACCCTAACCCCCTGGCAAGTGTCCTCATTAGAGCGCAGCATAGAGAGGTCTGATGCACACCAGAGAGAAGGGGACATGCAGGGGTCGCAGCTACAACCCAAGCGGCCCCCAGCGCCACCAGAAGTTGGAGGAGGCAGGAAGGTCCTCCCCCAGAGCCTTCAGAAGGAGCACGGCCCTCCTGACGCCTTGGTTTCAGACTTCTGGCCTCCACACTGTGCGAGAATAACTCCTATTATAAGCTTCTCAGTGTGTGGCCATATGTTGTGGCCGCACCGGGAAATGAACTCACCTGTCTTGCAGGCTGCTCTACCTCCCCACCTTCTGGGGTAAGGGTACTGGGGTTACATCGTACTCAGGAGCCTGGACTCCATACGGAGGGGGAGCCCGTGAGCCACTGAGGGGTTCCCAGCAAAGGAGGAATACAGCTGCTCCGTGCCTTTAAAGGGCCTCTGGTGACTGTGCCAGACGCAGGCTGGGCCCAGAGTGGGCGTGGGCTTTCAAGCTAGGAGCCTGGGACCCGGAGTGGTCCCTGACACCCTCGAGCCCTGAAGGCACACCCCTCATAGGCAGGCTTTGATGACTGTGTCCCAGGCACATCTATAGAGTCAGGCATCTGTTCTGGGCCAACCAGAAGCTGGGGAGAGAGTATCTGGGGTGTCAGCCCCCAGTGGCCCTGAGCAGCCCCTAACAAGGATTCCCGTCATGGAGGTGACCTCCCCCCTCAATCTGCTTTGGGCCAGAAGGAGCTAGGGAACAGCTTTCCAGAAAACCTGAAACCAAAATGCCAAATTCCTTCCCTCCTCACCAAGGTCACCTTCATCCTGCCAGTCTTACTTCCGAAGTGATGATCCTTCCATTGCCCGGGTCCCGACCGGCCTGAACCCGGGTGATAGAGCCCCTCTCACACACACCACTGGGGAGAAAGACAGTGTGTCCTTTGACGTGCAGGCAAATGTCCTTTCTGTGGAACACATGGCCTTCCTGTGGCCACCATCGTGGTCCAACCGACTGGAATGTATTCCTCATTTACCATTTCAGCCAAGGAATGGCTTCTAGATGTTCCTTACTGTCTTTGATGAAGTTCTTAAGGGATTAGTTGTGTCTCCCACCAACCTCAGTGCTTTCCACAAGAGAAAGAAAAGGAAGGGATGCCAATGACCCAGTGTCCATGGCATCAACAACTTTGGGGTGGTTTGTCAGCTCTCACTGACCTTCCCCTTCCCACTTCCCATCCCCACCATCAAGACCATTAGGGGGGCGCCTGGGGAACTCAGTCAGTCGAGCATCTGACTCTCGATTTCAGCTCAAGTCATGATCTCACAGCTCATAAGTTGGAGCCCCACGTCAGACTCTGAGATGACAGCAGACAGCCTGCTTGGGATCCTCTCTCTCTCTCCCTCTCTCTCCCTGCTCCTCCCCTGCTCTCTCTCTCTCTTTCTCTTTCTCTCTCTCAAAATAAATAACTAAATAAACATTAAAGAAAAAGACCCATTAGGGCAACGGAGGCACCCACGACGAGGGGTGAGGGGCTGTTGATGGCAGGTGTTGGCATGATCTTCAAGAACACTTCCCCACAGAACCTGGGGCCCCTGGGGCCTCCTTGGTAGCCCCCAACCTGAGTTAATGAGCCACTAGATGGGGGCACATGAACACTCACCAAACGGGAGGACAGTCCAGCGAGGGAGAGAGGAAAGGAACCTGTCCATGCAGCCCAGCAGCCAGGCTAGATGGCTTCTCAGCCCAAGGAGACTGTGTTCTGTCCCCAGTGGCGGCCACTCCTCCCATCGCCCAGGCCAGCTCCAGCCTGAACATCCCCCTGGCTTTCCCGGAGGAATTAGGAAGACACACGCTCCTTTTCCACGAGCATCGGGTGTCTGGGAACATGGTTGCCGTGGGTTTCTTCGGTAGATGAGTGGGGAGAGCCAGTCAGGCAGCAGAAGCGACCAGAGGGGTCCCGGGGCCAGGGTGGGGCTGAAGTTGGGGCTCAGTGCTCTTCTCTGACACCTGACCCCACTGTGGCTGGGCCCAGGCCAAAGGAGAAAATTGGGTCATGGGGTGGGTGGGTA
>NW_027528865.1:244098-309735 GCF_008692635.1 Crocuta crocuta | reverse complement strand
GAGGCACGGGGTGGGGAGGAGTGAAGTAGAAAGGTGTGGACCCCCCCCTTTGACCCAGGGCCTCTCCCTTGGCCACTTGCTGCCTCAGTTTCCCGCTCTGGGACTTGAAGGGCTGGACTTGGTCTGAGTCTGCTAAAGGGTCCTGTTGCATCCAGAAATTGCATAAGGAAAACTTGTATTTCCTGTCCAATTCTTTGTCATCTTTCCGATGACGTCCAGAGAAATCTCAGCCCAATAAATCTGTGACCCCCGAGGCCCTTAAACCTCGCTTTGGAGCCAAGCAGGCCTTGGGCTCAGAGTCCTCTCCAGGTGAGGCCTCGAGCCAGTTTTAGTAATATTTTTGTTTCCGTATTCTTCTTTTCATGGCTACCGTCTATTTAATATGGCAAGGAGTAATGATTTTCCACCTCTGTCCCTTCGTAAAGAGATCTATCAGGCTTCTTTTAAAGGGGTGAATTGATGGGGCACCTGGGTGGCTTAGTCGGTTAAGCGTCCGACTTTCGCTTGGGTCATGATCTCGCGGTTCGTGGGTTCGGGCCCCGCGTCGGGCTCTGTGCTGACTGCCAGCTCGGAGCCTGGAGCCTGTTTCGGAGTCTGTGACTCCCTCTCTCTCTGACCCTCCCCTGCTCACGCTCTCTCTCTCTCTCTCCTAGAAATAAATAAAACATTAAAAAAATTTCCTTTAAAGTGGTGAATTGATTTAGAAACAAATTTCGGGAAATCACGGCTCTGAGAGTCAGAGGGAGCAAGCTCAAAGAGCGGTGGCCCCGGGTCCAGCTAGGCGGGCGCGGGGAGCGCGTCTGCCCTCATCTCGGCTCTGGAAATCAGTCCCAGGTCCCGAACGGGCACGTGAAGTTGAATAATGGGTGAGCAGGGAGAGATTTTTTCAATTGATGCCCTACGTGTGTGAATGTAAGGGTGGGTCAGGAAGGAAAACCCCGTGGTTGAAACAGGTGAGGGATCAGTGACACCAGCAGCCTTGAAGAAGGGCCTCAGACCTGGGCTCTGGGCCGGCGACGCCAGGGCTGCTCACATGGCAGAGGGCAATGCCTGCCAGTCCTTAGAAGAAAACTGCCCCCTCTTCGGGTTTTGTCTGCAGCTGCCCCAGGGGCTTGCCCTCAGCCCTCTTTCCTCTGTCCACACAGGCCCTTCTAGAAAGGGAGCCTGCCCCTGGTGCAGTGTGGCCCATGGTCACTCCTGCGCCCCTCATTTCCTCTCCTCGCCTCGCCCCTTACCGCCTCCTCTGGGAGAGGTGAGCCTGGAGCTGGGCCTGGAGCCCTGTAGGGCAGACACCCAACTGGGGGGGCGACAGCCTCAGGAAGAGAGTGGGTGTGGCTTCAAGGGTGGGTGGTCTTCAGATTGGAGACAAGATCCTGACTCAAGATGGCCCCATGTCCAGCCTTCGAGAAGCAAGAAGTCCCTTGTACCTTCCAAGCAATCTGCACGTGGTGGGGACACAGGCTGGAGAAACACCCCCAGGGGCCAGTTGGATTCTCAAACCCACCTTGGCTAAAAGCCCAAGTCTACCTCGAGGGCGGATGGAGAGTAGTTTGTACAGACAGACAAACGTCCACACACAGACACACCCCCCGCCCAGCCCCACCACCCGGCACGGCTGCCTTGAGGACCCCGGGAGTGGAGGACATTTGCAAAGCAGCCAAGTCAGCCTAGTCCCCTGTTCTTTCTAGAAACTTAAACCACTGACTTCTGTAGCCCAGGTGTGGCCCATCATCCAGGCCCCACGCACGCATGGGCTCTGCTTCCAGAAAGGACCACTTCTGAGAAAGCCCTCGATCATCAAACCATGACCGCCTTGTGGAAGCTCTCTTGATGCAGAGGGCCAGTTATGTGGCAAGACATTGGGCAGCTAATCCTGTTCCCCAAATGTTGGTCAGTAAATCACGGAGAAGATGGTTCCCAGAGCCGTCTGCTCCTTGCCCAGAGAAGGACCAGGCCTCCGAGCCAAAGCAAGCATGCAGGGAGTTAGATGTCCATGCCGTGCAACTGTCCCAGACTTCTGTCCCAGCTCTGTTCAACCACCCTTCATGTGTGTGCACGCGCGCACACACACGCGCACACGCACGCTCTTTTTTTTCCTCGAAAGAACAGACCATTTACCTGGGAAAAGGTTGCACACCTAACGTGTAGTGCTGGGCTGCCGCGGAGCCGGCGGGCACCTGCCGGGAAGCGCCGGCTGAGCTGCTGCGTCGCTCACCACTTGACTTGATCATTGACTCTCTTATTGTACTTGGCTGTTTGCAGGCTCCTCCTGCCCAGCAAGGTAGCACCTGAGCTGTCAGACTAGGGCCGGAGCTGGAAGGGGATGGCGATGGCCCTGCCCACCCAGCCCCTCCCTCGCAGGGGACAGAGCGGGTCCCTGGGGCAGAGGTGGGAGGGGACTGTTTGCTCTCTGGTCTCTGTCCTGCTCCTACAGCTCTGCACGTGGGGGCTCTCCTCAGAGCCCTGGCCTGTCGCCTGCCCCTGGAATATCTTTCTAGCATCTGACGCAGGCCAGACCCAAAGAGCCGGCTATAAACCCAGCCAACTCCGGTTTCCAGGTCCTCAGCCCACAGGCCAGGAACCAGGAGGGGACCAGAGCGACGGGCAGGGGAGGGGCTGTTTCCTCGGGCCACGTGGATACGACCCTGCGCTCAGGCCACAGAGTGCGCCCTCTCCACTCCGCTTGGCCCCGAGGCTGCCCGGGGAGTGGGCTGGGCACACATGACCAGAGACCACTTGGTTAGGGCTCTGCCAGCCTGGAACCTAGCCCCCCGACCCCGAGCCTGGGCTCCCGGCCTCCACGCAAGCTGCCTGCTGTCCCTCACTCTTCCTGGGTCCTGCCCACTCACCCACATCAAATGACGGGTGTGTCCCGTAGGCCCCTGCCTTGGTGGCGCTCGAGGCCCAGGGACCAGAGGAGGGTGAAGGAGCACCACCGGGCCGAGGCACGAAGGAAGGACCGGCCTCGCCTCCTGAACGGAACTCTGGTACCAAGACCTGAGAAGGAAGGAGGCTCAGGGACACGCGGCTCCAGCTCTGGACTCAGCCAGAAAGCGGGGCTGGAAACACAGCCTCTGGGGGACCGTGCGCCCCGAGCCTGCGGAGCCTCGGGGTTCCCCGAACTTGGCTGTCCGCACGCCGCCTCCGCCACCCTACCCTTCTCCTCACCACGCCTGCGCTGCAGGTCACGGGGTCTGTTCCTTTTAATCAGCTCTGGATGAATGTCCTTTAAAAAATGTAACCTGCTCCCAAGCAATACTACCCACGAAACCCCAAGTTGGATGCGCTGTAAATATTTTCCAATATCTGCTAAGATCGGTAAACCCACAGCCACGAAAATAAAAAGCCTCTGCAGCGTTCCACTGGAAATCTCCCCCACCCCTGGGTGTGCAGACCTTGGTTTGGTGGTGCCTCTGAAGCCCTTAGGCAACACTGGCCCCAGTAGGTGCTCAATAAAGGCGAGTCCCATGCGAGCTTGGCTCGGTGTGGGAAACATCCTCTCTGGAAGCCTCCCTATGAGAACATCAGCACTAATGTCAGAGGGAAGAACAGTACCTGGGGCACAGGAGGCACTTGCTAAATACCAGCAGACGAGGGGTTGAGGAGGGAGGCAGAGAGAGAGGGAGGACTCCTCCTGTGCGTGGCTGCTCCCGGGTCTGAGTCCGCCAGACACCAGAGGCCCCTTGGTGAAGGCTGTGTGGTTTCTTTCCGAGGATGCTTTGAAAAGGTCAGATGAGACCGTTCAAGTCTCCCAAAACCATGCTAGTGTTCTAGAACTCTGTGGAGTGCGAGGTCGGTAGTCTGCATTAATAATGGATGTTATTAACAGGACCCTGAGTCATTAAGAAAAGGTTAAATGATGCTGAGCGTGTTCTGTTAACTAGGGCAGGGTCTTGGGCAGGTGACCTGCATTGCCGTCCATCAAGAGTACAGTGAGGAAGACAGTGCGGGTGTTCGGCGTGGCTTCTGCCACCCTTAATGGGGAGGCTCCTTATCCAGAACCCTCTGCACCCCCGAAATGCCAGACTTGCAGAGCCTCTGGACAGTTTTGCTGAGCTCTGACATTCCTTCACCGTGCTTGCTCCAACTATTGATTAAAATCCGCCGCTTCCCTTATAGGGCATTTTCTCAATAATGCTAATTTTAGTAATTCATTAAGTTAGGCTTGACAGTGTGTCTGCATCTAACATGTGTAATGAGCCAAATCATGAAATTAGATAACGCATGAGCTCCACGGCGAGACAGGTAATTGGCCAAGCATCGCCGACTGACTCGGCACACAGCTGTCAGGAGGCTAAACCCCCGCGCGCCGACCCCGGCAAAGTCCTCGAGCTGCTCCTAACTCCCATCTCAGAACCGGAATGAAACTTTTACCACTAGGACGAATGAGTCATCTTGTTTTTGAAGCTCTTTATGTTAGAAAGACTTTCTGTCCCAGACCATCATTATTCATTTCAGAGTTTAATATCCTGAGACATCAGGAAGCTTTCCACAGTATCTAAACTAAATTCTTTCTTCTGAGGCTCAGATCCATTTCCTTCTGAGAAGATAGCAAGCCGCCAGCCACAACTGTCTGTGATAAGCAGCGATTCATAGATTTTCGGGACTATCTGATCCAGACCCCAGTTTCTGAAGGGAGCCGTGTGCGTAGGTGGGCAAGTGTCTTGCGCAAGACCACACGGACGGCTGGGCGCAATGCGGGCTTTAGAGTCCCCGGTCCTGCGCCCCCGCCCAGATCCACCCCATCGCCATGAGAGGAGATCAGAGGAGAGGGATGGGAGAAAGCGGCGGGTGTGTCCTTTGAAGGACCAGAACAGCTAAGTCACAGGGAAGGAAATGACCGTTGGTTTTGAAAGCCTACGAAAGGCTGTCTAGCCTCACTCATAATGAGAACAAAGCACTCGAGGCATCTCTCTGACGGGCGTGATCGGAGATTTGGGCCACATCTCGCTTTGCCTGGCATGGGGACACCTGACGCCCTCGGAGGCTGCGACTTCCTTGACGCCACTGGCAATATCCATGCAGACCAGAAACGGACATGCCTTTTGATGTGGCGACTCCATTTCTAACAATTCATCCCACAGACATTGTCTCCCCTCATCCAAAGTTCCTAGGGGGCCCCAGAACCACAGATGGGCGCGATGAGGGGCGGCGACGAATGGCGGCTCGCCCGCACAGGGCTCTGAGCCATCCAAGAATGGGTCCGTCCATCGGCACAGATGTTGAACTGTCTTCCAAACAGCTGCTCACGGAGAAAAGCGATGTATGGAAAGTGCATGTGAGATGCAGCTATTTGCATTAAAAAGTCAAAGGGGGGTCATTACGCTAAATATGCATGGAATCTGCATGTGCGTGGATGTCCCCAGAAGGTAGAGGGAGAGTGGTGCCTACTGCTGCATCTGCACAGGCGGCTGGAGAGCCAGGAGAGGGCGGAGACTGATCCTCCTCGGCTCCTTCTGTCGTTCTTTGGAGGCGTGTCTGTGTGTGTGTGTCTTTCTCACGCGTGCAGTACGGACTTACGTGTGTATCGATGGGTCATAGCAGAGCAAGCAGATCATAGCCTTTAACACCAGCCTGGCCTGGCTTGAGGGCCGGCTCCACCATTTCACCCTCCTAGCATCTGGGACTCAGTTTCCTCACCTGTCGAATGGGGGGAGCCCTGAGAGGCTGCCAAGGCAGGGCACGGCTCCTTGGGGAGCACGTGGGAGCTATGGCTTCTGCAGCTGCCTTTGGAGCGGCAACGGGTGACTCCCTGCACGTGAGTGTTCCCAGACGGCGGAGGTGCCCCGCGTGATCCTGTTTCAAGAGTCAGAAGTAGAACACGCAGATCTGGCAGACCTGCTGAGCGGGACCTCGGCTGTACCCCAGGGGCCTCCCGCCCCACTTTGCCCGCCCCTGAGCTCACCCAGGGACCCCCGTGTCCACACCCTGCCTCTGTTTGCTGGGTCCCAACATTCTTCCCTTTCTGTCTCACAACTCCGTGGAGACTGGTGCCGGGTTACGGGACACTTAAGAATTCTCGGCAAACCACTGACAGTGGCCGCAAAGGGCACAACCACATTGGAAACTGACAGTTTCTGGTTAAGTTGAAGACCCAGGTACCACACGGACACAGGGATTCCACTCCTAGGAATTTGCCCAAGAGGAATGAAAACATTGTTACAACAGTGTTCAGAACGGCTTTATCCATAAAAGCCCCCAACTGGAAACAACCCAAGTAGCTATCACTAGGGCAGCGGTAAGCAGATCGAGAGCCATGCAAACGATAAACTATATTCATGCAGGAAAAAAATAACAACTGCTGATACGCACAGCCGCACGGATGACCCTCAAAGCATGATGTTCCGGAAAGAAGCCAGACGTGAATGCAAATGTCTACATAGGCCCACAAGTTTGAGAACAGGCAAAACTAATCTGTGGTCCTAGGAATTAGAGTATTGGTTGCCTCTGGGCCACCAGGTTGAGGTGGGGGGAGAACAATTACCTGGGAAGAAGATGGGGGAACGTTCTGGAATGAGGGAGATGCCCTATGGCTTGATAAGGAAGGTGGTTATGTGGGTACATACCTAGGGGGTTTCGGACTGCTGTACATGGAAAATGTGAGCATTTAACTCAGGGTGAATCTAGCTCAAACGATCCAGAAAGGTGGGGGGAAAAATACTCCACATTTCCCAAGGCCAGATTTTTAGCTGGCTTCTCCGTGTCTCTTAAGGTTCTTTTTCCAAAAAACTTTTAATGTTTATTTTTAAGAGAGAGAGAGAGAGAGAGAGCGTGTACGTGCAAGTTGGGGAGGGACAGAGAGAGTGAGAGACACAGAATCCAAAGCAGGCTCCAGGCTCTGAGCTGTCAGCACATAGCCCGACGCGGGGCTCAAACCCACAAACTGTGAGATCATGACCTGAGCTGAAATAGGAAGCCTAACCACTGAGCCACCCAGGTGCCCCCAGTGTCTCTTAAGTTTTAAATTGTCCTAACTCTGGAGGCAAACACCTTCTTGGGCCCTCCTGGCCTCCAAACGCACTCACGTGACAAGTGCGTCTCCGAAGCACTCAGCCGCAAAAGAAAACTGAGAATAATTTAGAGCGCTGTTGACGATGTGCTTGACATGCATGGAACCGTTCTGCGTACATTAACACTTCTACTTCTACTGTTTTACTGCCTAATAAGGAAGAAGTTATGCATGCCATTTCTTAGACTCGGAATTGCTGGAGCTCTCTATCGAGGCCAAGGAAGATCCGTGTTATCAGCGGTGGAATTTCGTTTGCGGGGAGAGAGGCACCCCGGAGCCCGCTTGCTGGTCTGATGTTGGGAACAGCCCTTGGGTGACGGCCAAACCACCTTTGTTGCTAGCACAGCCGCCGTGCCGACTCCTCTGTGAACCTGCTGCAATTGGTCCCCACCTGGCCGCTCATTTCCGCTTCTGATTGTTGACTTACCCTGACCGTCCTCAGTCTGCCTTGACTCTACATTGTGTCTCCTCCTTCCTGACAATTCCAAAGAATTTTCCCACCCTCTTGCTTTATTAGGACCTCACAAGAGCCCAGGAGATGGGGGTCATGAGCTTCTTGTACAGAAGGGGTGGGGCTCTGGAGGCTCCTGCAAGACCCTGCAGTGTACACAGGTGAAGACCCTCAGTCTGTCACCTCCTCCCTCATCACTCTCCGGCCCACTCCCTCTGGCTCTGCAGATGATCCTTTGTGCCCCCAGAAGTGTGCCCCAGGGTCTGCCTCACAATCTCATGGCCTCCCCGCATTCTACACTGGTAGAGCCCATCCAACGTCCTGGACGGTTCACCATTCAATGTGAGTGACTCTCATAGCCCCTGCGAGATCCTCACCTCCTTGGACACTGGGCCCTCCGTGTGAGTGACTCACGCAGTAGTTCAGGGCCGAACTGATCTGAGGGAGGGAGACGGGGAGAGAGGACGCTCGATAATTCGGATTGATGGATTGATTGGCTCGCACCCCATTGGCAATCTGTTTTACGAGACTCCTGGGGCACACACTCTTCCTGATTAGATTTTTGCTCCATCAATTAAGGATGCTGTGTGTGAGCCTGCTGCATCAGCGAAAGATCAAACTCTAAATAATGTTTAATGCCTGGCCCTGGAAAGCACACTTGCTGAGCCTGGATCCCAGGCTGGGGAGGCAAGACTGTGAAATGTCAAACACCCCGTGCAATGCAAACACACTGCGGAGGGCCTGTGCGAGTCAATTCAAAGGACGACCATTAGCATTTGGGTGAAGGTAGTGTACTACTGACAGGGGATGGGCTATGAGGTGTCTGCTCAACTGCAAGGTCATGGTGCCTTCATCAATCTATTGACTGTTTTCATCCCCAGAGTCGAACAGTCACATGTGCCACCAAACCAAAACCCCCACGGTAAACTATCTTTAGCACTCAAGTATAGCTTCCCAGCTGTCGGCAGGGACAGTGAGGGGGAGGGCGGAGGCAGGTGGCTCTGGAATGGCTCCTCGGGTCCCGACCCTCTGCAGAAAGTTTCCAGCAGGTGCTTAGATTTTGAAGTTAGGGGGCTGACAGCCATCCCCACGGAGGACGCTAGGCGGCCATGCCCAGCTAGGATGGCAGACGTGCCCCAGCCAGCTGGGCCTGTCTGCACGGGCAGGGGCAAATCCATGCCAGGCCACCAGCCCCTGGGGATCGACTGTTTGTTATTTTTCTTTCTAGGTCATTTAAAAAATCCATATGCTGGGGCCCCTGCTGCAGCCCTTTGGATGGGAAACGAGCCTGGTAGGCTGACAATAAGCCCCGCCCCACCCCAGACCTGGCTCCGCCCTTCGCTCCAGCCAAACCTCCACCTTAGACCAGGGCAGCCCCAGCCCTGAGCAGCCCGTCTTTGCCATCACACCAGGCCGGACCTGCCAGGCCCACAGAGGAGCAACATGAACGTGCCCGTCAAGCAGCCAACATCATTAAGTGATCCGAAGCAGTAAATTGGATTCCTGATATTATAAATTAAAAATTATGCTAACTTTTATCTCACAATGCTGACCCTACATGCAAAACCACATTAAAATGCGTGGAAGGAGGTGAGGGAGAGGCTGGTCAGGGACCCAACAAGCGAGAGGCAGCAGCTCTCTCCACCCCTCCCCCATGCCGGAAGAAGATTCCAGAGAGTCCTTCCCATGCAAATTTCTGACACCGGATAGGAGAGCTAATACCAACAAGGAAACAGACTCTGACTATAAATAACATAAACTTTCTTGGCGCCTCTCTGGGTTGGGGCTGCAGGCACCTGCTAGGTGGGGGGACATCCGGTGGGGATTTTCTGAGTCTCTGGTCCCGGGTGGCCATGTTGGTTGCTCCCCTCACGTTTTCCCAGGGCCTTCCCCAGTCCAGGTGGCTGCCCTGTGCTCAGAAATTAGCCTGGGGGGCTCCCTGGAGCCCAACACGATCTCTTCAATAACTTTAATTTGAATTTCTTCCCTACAGGGGCTCCTGGGGGGCTCAGTCAGTTAATGCTTCTGACTTCGGCTCAGGTCATGATCTCACAGTCCACGAGTTCGAGCCCCGCGTCGGGCTCTGTGCTGACAGCTCAGAGCCTGGAGCTGCTTCAGATTCTGTGTCTCCCTCTCTCTCTGACCCTCCCCTGCTTGTGCTCTGTCTCTCTCTCTCTCAAAAATGAATAAGCATTAAAAAAAATTTTTTTTTAATGAATTTCTTCCCTACATTCACAGGGTCTTCAGTCTGCGGGAGTACATGAGTGAGGAGCTCCGCGGTCCCTGCCGCGCCTGCTTCCAGCTCTCAAGCCTCGGCGGTTCAGTCGTGGGGGATGTGGGCGTTCTCTGGGACCCCGCCCCACCAACTGACCCAGCTCTAAGAGGGGGTAGCCAGGCGGGGGGTACGGGCCGGGGGGCAGAGAAGTGGGGGCAGCCCAGGGGGAAGACGGCCAGCCCGAAAGGGCACACGGCTTGTCTTAGGCTCGGGGTGCGGGGACACGGGGCAGAGGCAGCCCAGTCCCAGCCACAGAGGACAGCGTCTCTGCTTCTCAGAGCAGCCAGGCTTTCCTCCTCACGGTCTCCCCTGCCGTGTCATGTGCGCGGAGAGGCACACACGCCACAGGGCCTCACGGCGCCTCGCGCTGTGTCACCAGCTCCCCTGGCCTCCCCATCACGAAACCAGATGACAGAGATCTCGGGGGCCACCTGTCACCGGCCCCCCAGGAAGGGCAGCCACGTTCTGACCGAACAGCGTCGATCCGCATTCCCTATTGGGTGAATTTGTTAAGTGGAACCGTTGGGAAAGTACCTCTTAAATCTGGCTTCTCACACTCGCCGAGGCTGTGGGATCGCCGCGTCCGGAAGCTGCAGAGAATGACCGCGTTCCAGGGCAGGATCCTGTCGGGCGGGTGACCCACACCCCTTCATCCGGACCAGCGGGTGACTCCAGGGTGGAGCTCCTGGGGAAAGTGCCGCTATGAATGTTTAGCGCTCACCCCGTGACAAACGTACGAATGGACTTGTTTGCGGCGTAGGCTACCTGGCCTTGGCATTGGGCCGTCCACTAGGCACTTGTGCAGCTGGGAAGATACCCTGGACGGCTGGCTGGCTCATCATTCAGCGCCCGCACCCATGCCAGGTCCCCAGCCCCCTCCCCCAGGAGGCCCTCCTCCTCCGGCCGAGCCCTGAGCATAACGTGTGCATTTACTTTCGTGTGTTTGTTCAAGGCCTGACTCCCTCTTGAGCCGTAAGCACCATGAGGCCCGGGAGCTGACTCAGCCGTGTTCTCTGGCTCATCCACTCCATCCTCATTCCGGCTACGTGCACGCATGCGCCGACCCCCGTGACTCAGCCCTGAGCAAGACCGCGCCCCCACCGTGCATCTGGGAGCCCAGTGCCGCAGGGAGACTTTAAGCAAATGGAGAAGGTGTCGTGGGTGCTCAGTGCGCAGGGAAGAGGTGGAGAGAAAGGGCCAGGGGCGTGGGGCTGGGGTGCAGAGCAGGAAGGCCAGGGCGGCCACAGCAAGGCGGGGNCCGGGCGCTGGCCACACCGAGCCGTGCCTGCCAGGACGCTGGTCCTGGTGAGCTCTGCTGGGGACGCGGGGGCGCGGGACTTAGCCGGCCAGCGCGAGGTGCTGCCCCCCGGGGTCGCCGTCTGTTTGCACTTTCTAAAACCGTGTCAGGCGCGGCTGCGGGACACATCCCTGCCGTCAGGCCTGAGGCGCTGGCGAGAGGCTGTGGGTGCCGGGCCTGTGCACATGGCCGCTCTCCCTGGGAAAGAGCCCTGAAGATTAAACAAAGATGACTCGTTTGGGCCAAGCACACCTGGGAGGCGAGGCCTCAGGATACCGTATGTCAGGCCTCACAGCTCCAAAAACGAGTTTATCTCCGGCTCACTGAGGAAATCCAGGCAGAGGCCAACATTTGGTTGTTCGGGCCGACTGCACGCACAGGAGGGAAGGGCTCGGCACCCCGGGCTGGGAGCCGGGAGAGCCTGCCTTCTCCGCACTGCGCACTGTGGCTTTTCAGCGTGCGGATTGAAAACCAGCCCGACAGTAGGTGAGCCGGGAGCAAAGGTGGAGTCAGTTGGTGTGGGGGGGGGTCCCCTCCTTCCCTCCAACCAGCTTCTCTCTTTCTCTTTCAAGAAACAAGCCAGGGTGCCTGGGGGGCTCAGTCGGTTAAGCATCCGACTTCAGCTCAGGTCATGATCTCACGGTTTGTGAGTCCGAGTCCTGCATCGGGCTCTGTGCTGACAGCTCGGAGCCTGGAAACTGCTTCAGATTCCGTGTCTCCCTCTCTCTCTGCCCGTCCCCTGTTCATGCTCTGTCTCTGTCTCTTTCAAAAATAAACATCAAAAAGAAAGAAAGAAAGAAAGAGAGAGAGAGAGAGAGACAGACAGAGAGACAGAGAGAGAGAGAGAAAGAAAGAAAGAAAGAAAGAAAGAAAGAAAGAAAGAAAGAAAGAAAGAAATCAGTGGGAAGCATTTAGTTCATCAGATCTTACATTTTTAACCAACCATTCGATCATCTAAACCTCTATCCTGATAACTAGCATTGTGTTTATCTGTATATTCAACTATCCAGAACTTGATCCACTCGTTCTTCTAACCGTCTGTCTGACCGTCTATCCTGACCCACCTGTTTATCCGTCTGCCCTTCCTTCCATCCCTCCATCCACCTGACAGCCGGGTCCACTGAGACACAGACCTGCCCCCTCAGCCGCCCACGCCTGCTTCCTTCCGCGCACCCACCCTACAAACATGTATTTTGCCCCCGTTGTGGGCCAGACACTACTGTGGGGGACGCAGGGTCGCATGGAACAGAGCCGGCCCTCCTGGAGTTTTTTCCTCGTGATAAAACCCAACAAACGTTCAATGACTGTTTTGTGGCTGGGCCTGGAAACACCGACACAAAAGACGTAGCCTCGGCCTGCAAAGGGCCCCCAGCTCTGGAGGGAGAGACAGACGCACAGCCGGCGGTTGTCTCCGAGCGCCGGGGACGCCCCGAGTCTGGGAGTCGTCACAGAGGCCTTCTGGCTCCGGCTGGCACGTTCCGGAAGGCTGTCGGGAGAAGCGAGGCGAGGCCTCTGGACGGTGAGCGGTAGTGACGGCGGGAGACACCCAGCCGGGCCCGCCTCCCTCCCCGCTGCCAGAACAGCTGGGGACACACGGTGGGAGCTCTGTATGTGCTCAGGTTGTCCGGTGGCAGCGAGAAAGGTCTGGGACTTTTCGGCAACTCCGCAGTCCAGTCACATTTTCAGCAGAATGCAAGCATGCTGGGAGGCACGACCGGGGCGCCCAGGTGGCTCGGCTGAACATCTAACTTCGGCTCAGCTCATGATCACACGGTTTGTGAGTTCGAGCCCCGCATCGGGCTGTGCGCTGTCGGCGCGGAGCCCACTTGCAACCCTCCGTCTCCCTCTCTCTCTGCCCCTCTCCCTTTTGCATGTGCACTCTCTCTCTCTCTCTCTCTCTCTCAAAATAAATAAATAAATAAACATTCAAAGAAAAGAGAAAGCACAACAGTTTGCCCTTCTGTAAAATGGGGATGATCATAGCCCCTGCTGCATAGGCTCAGGAGCAGAATCACAGGTTTCAACACGGAGATTGTCTGCCACCTTAAGAGTGTCCCCCATGTTACTTAATCATTAAAGTTAATGACGTCTGATCATGAATAATATAATTAAATAAGACCACACGATAATAAGCACTAAAACTTGATCTATTAGCGGCACACAGCTATCATTATATTTTACTACTGTCGTAACGCACAGCCGTTCATTCCGCGATGCTTGTCTGCACCCAGCTTTGCAGAAGGGGGTTTGCTCGGGGAGCCCAGGGGACGCCTGTGCGCTGCTTTGGGCCGTCTCTCCCTCCGGAAGCCTGTCCACCGGGCGGGTGGGCGGCCGCCACAGGCGCCTCGGCCCACAGCCACGGCCGTGGCAGGTCATGCCATCGTGCCTGCGACCCATGCATTTTGCTAAAACCTTCTGGGAAACTGTTTATACTTTCAGCTAAATGACGTCTCGGGGTAAAGAGTTTCCGTAACAACTAACGGGCAGCCCGCGCGCACCCACCACCGTGTCTGGGCACCACCGGCTCAGGACGCGCGTGGGCTGCGCTGACGGCAGCTCCCGCGGGCCGCTCCGTGCTGCCGGGGGTGCGGGGGGCCTGGGGGGCAGGCAGGGCTCCCAGCACCCGGTGGCATGAGCCCGTCCCCGCTGGAAGCCTACAGAAAGCATTCCTGGACCCAAGGCAGAAGGACCACCCAGCTGTCCCTTCCTCGGCCAGACAGTGGGGAAGGTTCACAGCACAGGGACACGAGTGCATAAATCAAGGTGTCAGTGCCCCGCTGGCGTCTCCCTCTGCCCCGTGCTCTGCAGGGGGAGGTGGAGGGGGGTCACAGCAGTGAGAGCCGCACTGCGTAGAGAGGGGACCGGCTGTGGCCGACATGCAGTAAACAGGCCAGGGGTGACCCAGTCTTAACCGGAAGCCCGGGTGGGGGGTGGGGAGGGGCTCTGGCCCGTTGGGGTTTAGTGTCCTGCGTGGAGCCCTCCTGAGCTTGGCTCCCGCCAGAGGGGAGAAGTGTCCCTCAAGTATTTCAAATGCGGAGATGAGCGAGCCGGTGGGCGCTTCTGAGGAAGGACTGAGGGCGCGTGGAAGCCTGGGAGGCGCCCGGCAGATTTCCACGGCCACCGAGCAGCCACCCTGCTCTGACCTTTCCTGTCTTGGGAGCTGTGTGGTCACCACCCAGGCCAGGTGGCCCTGTCCCTGACTCAGAGGCCACCCGCCACCTTCCTTCCAGGTCCAGAGCTGCCTGGAACCGCTTCCGCGGGGAGAGGGAACGGCCCGAGAGAACCCTCCCGTGATGACCAACCCCTCGGAGACCTCTGCCTCCTCATGTGTAACATGAGGAGCTTGAGAGAGATGCATCCAGACTCATAAAACGTCACAGCTGCAAAAGGCCCTTCATGAGCGTCGGCTCTGCTCCGAGGCCTCCCGAAGTCATCCGGTCACAGACGCAGTCATTCACTCCCTCAGCTGACGTTTCTGAGCACCTACTACGCGCCAGCCAGCGGGGTGGCGGTGGCCGTGCGGGGGCGAAGGCGCAGGTCCTAGTCAGGCAGGAGGCTCTCAAGCAGATGAACGAAAAGAACGAAACTGCAGACCAGGATAAGGGCCGGGAGGAAGCGAGGTGGGCGATGTTCCTGGAAGGGGCCTGTTTCAGACGCTGGGACCTGGGGCAGCCGTAGCCAAGCCAAAGATGGAAGGAAATGACAGGGGGTGGCCATGGGCAGATTCGACTCAGAGGAAACAGCACGGGCAAAGGCCCTGTGGTGGGAACCAACTAGGAGAGTCCCACCAGTTGAAAGAAGGCCAGAGTGGGTGACACGGGGGCAGGCAGAGACAAAGGAGCGACCACCCTATGGCCACGGTCCCAGTTCTGGTTTCTCTCCAAGTGAGGTGGGAGCCCCGGAGAAATTCCGAACCCGGTTTCGACTTTAAAGTAGATGTGGCAGCCAGGGAGGCATCGATCCCTGGAGATTCTGAGTCAGCCGCCCCCGGGCGGAGACACGGGTCGTTATTTCTGTAGGGCTCACTGTTCCAGCCCAGGGGGACTCTTCTGGGGCCTCCCGCCCCTCAGCCGTGGCGATGGGGAAATCGAGACCCTGAAGGGCCAGCGTCGGTCCCCGCGGCAAGCTGGGGCTGCTGACTTCTCAGCATCTCTGTCGGCACCGGCAAATCCGCGCCTACAGAGGCGGGACTCTGGAGGCCGGAAACTTTCTGATCCTCTGCTAATTGTACCTTGGGCGGAATATGGAAGAAAGGAGCTCAGAAAGGACGGGTGTCAGTGAGCAGCACAAAATTGGGCTCATGAAAGAAAAATCAATTTGTGCTCCTTCTCAGGAAGAAGGCCGCGTGTGGCCTGAATTGCTCCTCTGGCTTATTCGGTTTTGCCTTCAAATCAGAAAATTGTGGTTATTACACCCCCAGGATTGATTGCTGTGGAGGCAGCTCCGGGTCCGAACCTCGCTCTTTGTCTGCTCCTATCTGAACGCAGCTCAGCTCTCATTTCCTCCCTGGTGGGCGGGGGCATCTCCAGGGTGGTAAGCAGAGAGGGCAAAGGCTGCGGGTCTCCAAGGGGCGATGACCCGGCAAATGGCCTTCCTGATGCACTGGAGCCATGATTCTCTGGGTTTGACATGTGCCGACACACCGCACGCACGGGGGGTGGGGGGTTGATCTGAGCCGCCGGCGGGCTTCCTGTCCCCAAGGCTGCAGAAGGCGGGTCCCCACCCTCCGCCGTGGCAGTAATTGCCCATTGATCATCTTCAGGCTTTAACCTTAATCCCCTTTAGCCTCAGCAAATAACCCCTAATTCACAATCACCTGAAATGCTATTGATTTTTTTTTTAATTTAACTTGCAGTAAGTTTCCACCCACGCAGCCACGCAGAGGGAAGAGAATGATTTCAGGCTCCCTCCCCAGAGCCATTAACACACCTCCCAGGCCCCTCTCCAAAAAGTCCCTATCTCCCAAGCACAAAACAAGCATCATCATCATTATTATTATATTTATTGTAGCTCAACAACCTTTCAAATCCCTAATAGCTCCAAGAACAAAACCAAGTCCCTTGCGGGCATTAGTTTTGCGAAGAACGACCACTTTGCCTTCTGTGTGCTGTGGGAGGTGGGCGTCCGAGGGCCAGCCGGTCTCCCCCCTCCCCGGCTGTCCTGGGCCAGGCAGCCACGTGCTCTTGTCCACATGACCAGACTAGAGACGCATGTGGAACTCCCCACCTGTCCCCTCACATCGAGGCCACGCACAGACAGGAAGCGACTCTGCGCCGGGCTGTTTTGCAAAGCTCTGCCCTCCGTGCATCAGCTTCAGAGATGAAAGAGCAAGCAGGCACTGTTACCACCGCTGAGCACTCAGGGGCTGGATTCACCCATAAGTCAAGTCTTCCCTTGTCAGTTANCGGAAAGCCTCATGGTGGGAGGGGGCGGGGGATGCTGTTTTGGAATCTTGATGCCTCTTGGCTCCCCCACGGACTAGCTGTCCCAGGTCGGGCCAGGCCCTTCAGCGCCTCTACAGTTTGCCTTCCTCACCTATGAAACAGAGGTAAGAGTGACAGTGCTGTGTAGGATCACACACACACACACACACACACACACACACACACACACACACACACACACACACACACACACACACACGTACACATGCATACGTACACTACCTGCATGTGGACATGTACATACATGCACACAGATGTGCACATATATACACATGCCACACACATCGTACATACATGCACCACACACATAGGTACACTCCACATGCATGTGACACACAACACACACCACGCACACATATACACACATACACACATACACCACACACATATACACACATACCCCCACACCACTCACACATAGGTATGCAGCACACACATGCACTCACACACATACACACATCACATGCACACACCACACACATCCACACATGTACGTACACACACACTCACATGCACACATAAACACACGCACAGATGGAATGTACGAAACCGGTCACCTGAGTAAGGGCTGTGGCTTGAACCAGTGTCCCCGTAAGATGTCACCACGTGGGGGAAGCTCGGTGAACGGTACATGGGACCTCTCTGCACTATTTTTGCAGTTTCCTGTGAATCTATAATTATTTCAAAACGTAAAAGCTGTTTTCCTTGAGGCCGTAACAAGCCCTGCGTCGCCAGGTTTGGGGCAGGATTTAGGGCTGAGTCAGCGCTGAGCACTGAGTGCCAAGTCTGCATCCGTATGTGTTTAACGGGACTCATCTTTGACCTCTTGGTCTATGTATTTAAACCACCAGTGGCTCCTTTTGCCAGAAAATCAGAATGGTGTTTGTTGAAAGGGTGTCTGTCGAGCTTCGCAAAAGAGAGACTTTTTCCTCCTGCGATGGCTCATTATCCTCCAGGTTAAGCATTGCTAACTGCACGACAGGGTCGCTGGCAGAGGTCAACACAGTCTGATCGGTTGTGCTACTTGTTGCTTGGCTCCAGGGAGGAGGGCTGGAAGTGGACCCACAGAACCAGACCCGAGAAAACTCTGAGCAGGGGCGGCGGGGGGGGAGGGGGTTGTGCAGTGCAGGGGCTTGGTTGGTGTGGCGCTCAGCGTCAGCCCGTTTTCCCGGCCGCCTTCTAGGACTTCATGTCTCCTCGGAGTCTTTGTAAGGCAAAGTCCCTCGTAGACACAAGTGAGGTTCTGACTTCATTCTGGTTCTCAGGCTCAGACCTCGTCTTTTGCAGAGATTCCCCAGCCTCGCTCCTGATTCTGTGGGTGCATGAAAAGCGCAGCTCCTGTGTCAGCCCTTACAGTCTGCTGGGGTGTCACAGGCCGGGCTAAACCCAGATCCGGTGCAAATCCCGCCACTGCTGTGTGACCTCGTGCAGGGTCCTTAACCTCTCTGGGCCCCAGCTTTCTCTTCCACAGACAAAAACCCTTCAGTGTTAACCCAAGGGGAAATGGGTGAGGGTTTCACAGAAACCCTCTCCCCTCTAAGTCTGAAATTATCTAAAAATCAAAAGTAAAAATGAACCCAAACACTTCCTTTGGTTATCCGAGGACTAGAGATGGCAAATGCAAAATGCGTGGCATGTGCTTGGTGTTCACCAGCTTCTGTGTGGAAGGAAATGGCCCACCCGTGGCATCTTTTCCCCTATTAACCCCCTGTTGTGACCTGCATCTCAATAAAAGGATGTGTCCAACTCTAGGCGATGGTAGCAATGAAGGAAATCGGGGAGGAAAGCACATCCTTGAGACCATGGACAGGGGGCGGTTTCTCCCCTTGAGATCACAGCCACGACCTTAAAAGCAGGTTCCCGGGTCCCAGGTTCACCAGGGCTGAACTTACTGCCGCTTCTCACTCTCACCAAGGGTTAGAGGCCACCTTCTCCCCAGGGCCACACCAGGCGAGAGATGGCGGCTCTGGCTTAGGACCCGTCCTGAAAGCCAGCGGGAATAAAGGAAAGCTCAGCGTCTTCCTGTGGCCGGTCCTCCAGATTCCCTTTGGCAAGCCCGCCGCATTGTGTCATTCTGGAAGGCGGGGGAAGGTGAAAAATACCTTTCATCCATTTCCGCTATTAAAGCAGGAGGAGTCCTTGATTATATTTACGGGGAGATTTGGCGACGGAAAGGCAATTCAATTAAACAAAAGCAGGGCACAGGGGAAGTTTGGAGGGAGGGTCGATGGCCAAAATGCTTCATTCAAATAAAAGTCCGTCCCCCACCTGGCGACTGCAGAGAAACTGCGTCCAGCATGAGATTTACAGCCCTGAACGTTGCCTCCGCTGGGTAATAAACTGTGTACTCTAATCAATACTGGCGCTGGGCTGCCCGCCTGCAGCATGGCCGCCCATTTAGCAAAGTCACTGAGTAATGGAAAACGCAATCAAGTTGTATAATGAATCTGGGTAATTGGATGGACTAGGCAGAATGGTCCAGCGAAATATATTCAGTCCGGCACATTAATTAAAAGCTTGACACTCCCAGCACCATCCAAAGCGCCCCATTAATGCTCTCCTGAATCCAAAGGTCAGACGCAGTGGATGAGTCACAAGACAATGTTATCATTGCCCAACTCTGGGGCCGTTGCAATGGGCACATCCATGGGGGCATGGAGTTACCCAGAGGTCTCACCTCGGGGGTGCCCCTGGGCACCACTGGGCAGGATCAAGGGGCGCGCAGCTGCATGCGGGGGGCGGGGGGCGACATATCTCATTTCACCTGCACAAGGAGCGGCTAATCCACGATTCCCCTCATCATCGAGCTCTGCAGGCGTATGCAGATGAAGCGACTCATCCAAGGTCAGAGGTCAGCAGGTAAGGGGTCAGATCTAGGCCATCTGGCTCCAGGGCCATAACAGACCACTTATTTCATTGTGTAAAGCAAAAGATCAGAAGTGACGGCGTTCCCTATAGGAAGGCGAGAAGCTGTGTGTCCTTGGGTAAGCTGCTTTGCCTCTCGGGGCCCCGTTTCACCTGTCTGTAATTGAACAGACCACCTCATCTCTGGGATTCAAAACTGCTTCAAAGAGATGAAGGCTGTCAACAATTCCGAGGGAACCTCCACCCAGACGCGACCACTAGGCTCTGTCTGGAAGCTGATAAACTCACAGGCCAAAGATGACACAGGGCTTCCCTTGACCTTCCTGGAGTAAAGAGCCCTCAGAACTGCTCACTTCAATGAGCATGTGGACACCCTGGCGGCCAGGAGGTGTGCGTTGTCTGGATGAGCTTTGACATTTGACCCCAGGGTCTTCGGTCCCACCTGGCTCTCCTTGAAGACACAGACAGGTGCTCCTTGGTCACACCACATCCCCAGAAAGCCCAGGACTCAGGACCAGCGGAGTCCCGCCACCAGCAGCCGTCTCCAGTGCTCCCCACTTGTGGGGCCCCGATTAGCCCCCAAAGTATGTACACCCGTAACCCCATTCCTCAGCTGGGGGGTCAGAGGCTCAATCGCGGCAGCCAGCAGGACAGCCCATTCTTCCCTGTCGGGCCCGCTGTAGGGGCCCCACCTTCTCGGGGCTCTGTGCCTCCCGCCCTGAGAGGGTTGCGTGGAAAGAATGTACAAGACATTCCATTTTTCCCTGAAAAACGGAAGCGGTGCCAAGAGTCAAGGACCGGCCACGTCCTGTGACAGGTCAGCAATTTAACACTATCCTTCAGAATTACTGACCTTGCACTCTGGACTTAGGGACTGCACTTCTAGGAATTTACCCTCCCAAAGCACTACGTGTCCACACTGCAAGAGTCTCCCGGGGCAGGATCTGTGACTCCCACCCACACCCCCAGCTCACGGGGATCCTAACAGAAATGAAGGGGTGTCCCACCGTGAGAACACCACACAAGGGGGCCGATCTGTATTCCTTCATTCAACGTGAGTGTTTCCTAGGTGTGAGCTGCGGGCCGGGTGCCAAGCTGCTGACCAGGGCCGACGGACCGCACCCCACTAATCTGGACTAATCTGGACTAATATGGAAAGATGTCCCAGAGAATCCAAGGAGAAAATTCTAGGGCCGCCCCACTGACCGCCACGTGAGGGGACCTACTATACTTGCTATAATGTAACATACACGTACACATGTGTGAGTTTATCTGGAAAATGTAACCTTGGGGTAAAGAAGATGGGAACATGTTTTCTTTGTATTGTGTCTCCTTAATTTGTTTTTGCAGCATCATGAGCAGNACCTGAGCGAAAGTCGGACGCTTAACCGACTAAGCCACCCAGGCGCCCCATCTATAATTTATAAAAAAGAGTTTGAATTTCAGGGCACCTGGGTGGCTCAGTCAGTTAAGCATGTAACTCTTGGTTTTGGCTCAGGGCATGATCACACGGTTCATGGGTTCAAGGCCCACATTGGGCTCCACACTGACAGTGCAGAGCCTGCTTGGGATCCTCTCTCTCCCTCTCTCTCTAGTGCTCTGTCCTCCCTCCCTCCCTCCCTCTCTCTCTCTCGAAATAAACAAATAAACTTAAAAAAATTAAAAACTTTTTCAAAGAGTTTGAGTTTCAAACTTCTATGACCGACTCTGAAGTCAGTGGATGAGGTGGAACTCCTCCTTGTTCTTGGAACAGCCCCGCCCTCTGGAGCTCTGAGTGACCCACACTCACGTCGGAGTTCAGCGGTTGACAAATGGCAAGGGGGGAGGGGTGAGCAGCAAGGTGCTGTCCTGAGGCTGGCTGGCCCTGGAACCTGGGCGGGTAGGACCCTGGCAGGAATATGCCACACCTTGCCAAGTCCCCTGGGCTGACTTCTTTCAGCCTGTTCTAGCCACACGGGCACCCTTTCAGTGTCTGGCTTTGTCCCCTCAACAAGTGTTCACTAGGCGAACCAATGAATTCTGTTTCCATGAGGCTTTGACATGGCTTTGGCTTCAACAAGCCCATGCCCTGGGGGAAGTACTGAGTGGCCCTAACGTGTAAGCACATGAATGCATGCATCCATCCATCCACCTATCCATCCACCCACCCACCATCCATCCATCCATGTATCCATGCATCCATCCATCCACCTGCCACAAGCATCCATGCATCCACCTATCCATCCTTCTATCCATTCATGCATGCATCCATCCATCCATCCACCCATCCACCTATCCATCCATCCATCCACCCACCTACCTATCCATCCATCCATCCACCCACCTACCTATCCATCCATCCACCCACTTATCCATCCATCCATCCATCCATCCATGCATCCACCCATCCATGCATCCACCTATCCTTTCTTCTATCCATCCATGCATCCATCCACCTACCTATACATCCATCCATCCATTCATCCATCCATCCATCCATCCATCCATCCATCCATCTGCAAGTATGAATCTCTTGCTGCGTGCTGGGCACCATGTTGGGTTTGAGGGGCCTGGACAATGAGTCCATCGCATGGGACTACCCCCACAGGCCTAAGCTTGACAGTGTTGCCAGTCATCAGGAAAGGGGCAGGCTTCCCAAGTACAGTGGGCATTCAGGGAGAGACTCTACCCCCACCCACCACAAAACAGGTAGGTTTTGATGGCAAAGGAAGACCGCCGAGGAGCCTGTGGATTTTCACGAGCTCCTCGGGACTGGAATGTAAAATCTGGAGCTGCCTGGATGTCAGTGGGGTTTTCTATCACTGTTTCTGTTGCTTCTCTGCTAACACTGAGTGAGATTCTCCTGGGAAGTATTGCCCACTCCCTTCTGCCCTACACAGGCCTTCTGTGCTCCTGACCCCCCGGCCTCCATCACCTTATCTCTACAATGGGGATGGAGCATCACGTGTGGGCTGTGTCCTAAATCCTACCTGTACTTTGTCACTGTTCCCCTCCCAGCAACCCCTGCACAGGCTTCAGGTTTGACCCTCCAACCCCAGTGAGGAAACTCAGACTCTAAGAAGTCCATGACCAGTCCACAGGCACGCAGCAGCTAAGTGGTAGACCTGGGATCTGAACATGGTCCTGTCCGACTTAAACACCATTCCCTTGACCATCCGCTTCCTCCCAGGACGAGGTGAGGATGTGCTGAGCTGCTGTGTGTGAAGCCAGGGCTTGGCACAGCCAGGCTCAGTCACAGCTTCCTTCCTTCCCTCCGAGGTCCGGCCGGGGGCCATGCCTGCCCGTGTCCGGTCAGCGTGAAATATACCACGGATGACTTCACCCCCAGCCCCGGCCGTATCCGGGATGTGACCTTGGGGACATGCCCAGAGGGGACCCCCTCCCAAGTTCCAAGTCTGTGCCACACCTAACCCTGGGCAATGGGTTCCCCGTGTTTTCACAAAGCCCCCTGGGGGACCCTACCAGATGAATGCAGGAGTCACCTCCACTTTTGGAGAAAACTCGTAGTATTCCATCACAGTCTTATTCCTTAGAGCATGGGCCCTGGTCCTTGAGAGCAGATGCGGGGAAGGAGAGAGGGAGAGAGAAAAAGGGGGTGGGGTGGGGACCACGATTGTCTCAAAGACAATGGGAAGCGGAGCAGAGGAAGCCTGGCCCCGACTTCCCCAGTAGCTGAGTGGGGTTAGGGAGACTGACAGGGGTCAAGGCAGCATTTCCCTTCTGCTTTCCTGAATCCCAGGAGCCACTTGGCAAAGGGCCCTGAGGTTCTCCTGGGCCCATCCCTGAGGCCCTGCAGCCGGGCGAGAAACCTGTGACAATGGGCGTCCCCTGAGGCCTCCTTCCTTCTTCCCCACATGCACTATTAATAATAATTACACCGAGCATATTAAAAATAGTCACTTCCTGAGCTCTTGCCGTGCCCGGGGGATGGTAATTACCGCACTCAACGCTCACAGCGGCGTTGGGTCACGTGCACTTTCAGATGCACAAATGGGCTCCTGTCCAAGAGCGTCCAGCGAGAGGTGGCGGAGCCGGCACCCGAGGCGTGGGGAATGGGGACCCACGGCCTTGCGCCCACTCAGTTCATGCACTTTTTTCAGTTACTTTAGTCACCTGACTCCTCCAAGGTGCCAGGTGCGGGCAGTGCCAGGGTGGTCTAAGCTCTCCGCCAAGGAAAACCAGCTCCAGAGACCATTGAAAGAAACGACTGGCTACACTATCAGGGGAGGCCAACCGCCGTAAGATGCAAAGGTGCCAGGGGGCCCAAGGAGACCCCCAGGGCCCCTAAGCCATCTTTGGAAAAAAACAGAACCATCCAGAATGAGGTGCAGAGTGACGTGTGCTCTGGGGGAGGGGAAGGAGAAACCTCAGCATTGCGTGAGGTCCTAAAAGCCCTGCCATCTCCTCCCGGGAACAAATTATTGATTACCGACATTATTCTAGCGATCCTAGCCCGGAATTCCTTTGCCGATTCGATGCTGATGTCAAGGCTCTGGTGGATAAATAGCCCTCATCTGGGGGAAAAAGACACAGAGCATCTGCCTCTCTTTCAGGGAAAGATTTCCAGATACGCATCGCATCGTTACTGCCACGCTCCATTAGAGAGAGGAAGTTTAGACGATTCCAGGCCCTCAGGATTATGGAATGCCGCCATTGTTTCAGGGGGAGATAAAGTCATCTTGCTTTTGTTTGTTTCTTTTTTACTCTTAAAATTTAGTTTCCCACTAGCAGGTTGGATCAAAACTCAACCAGCAGGCACACACCTCTCCCACCCGCCTCTCTCTGCCTCCGCCTCCGCCCCCCACCGTACTTGGGGAATAGGCCCTCCCTCCCTGCACCCCCAGCCCCCTCTTACCACCCTTAATCTGACTGGGTTGAAATGTAGGTATTTATTTATCTTTTCCTACCATGATTAATGAAGGACTTCTAGAACCATCACTTTTTATTCCTAAGGGCTTCGTACAGAGCCTTATACCACAGTGTTGCTCAGTGATTGTACGATGGCCGGAAGGCAGGATAGAAGCCTTGCCAATAATTAAAGCAACGCTTACGTTCTAGTGGGGAGATTCCTCATCTCAAAAGTGAAAGCAGCAGTCACATCTTTATTGGGCCTGTTATTGCCTCCACTTTACAGATAAGGAGGCTGGGGCTTGGGGAAGTGAAGTAAAATGACCCAGTGCCCACAGAGGCTGTCTCCCGATGACCAGAGCCCACAGCCTCGCCACCTACACAGTGAACAAGAAAGACACTCCAGGTGGCGCTCACGTCTCGAGGGGGACAGAGCTGGGTCCCAGAGACCCAAGCCCATAACCTCCTCATCCACCAACTGTCACTAGGTGAGGGTAACACAAGGGTTAAAGAGTGGCTCCCTGAGGCCTGGGTGCAGGAGCAGACTAGACAGTTCTGGATTCCACTCTCATGATGAATATTTGCTTTGATTGGCTCAGAGTCGCCCTAATAGCTGTGCAACAGTGACCTAGCCCAGTGACTCTGTCAACACGATCCTCCCGTGAAAGGACAGCCTGGATGAGGAGTTTCTGTACAAGAACCAAAGACAACTCCGATGTTGCGTCTCTCTGTGCCCCCCGTTCTCGCGGGCGTCTGCAGGAGCTGGGGTGTGTCCTGGGTGGCCCTCTGGAGCACCGGCCCGGAGCTCTGCTCCCCGACAAAGGGGCCTGATCCTCGGGGGGAGAGAAGGCCGGTGCACGGTGAACCCATAGCAAGGCTGTGTCGTCCACGCGGCCAGCGACAAGCCGCTGTGGGGCCCCAGACACGCTGCGTTATGTTTTCATGTCATTATTTCTGCTCTTTCTCCTGACAGCTTTGTTTAGTGACAACACAGACCCTGGAAAAGGTAAAAGATTCATCCGGAGCACATTGTTAAGGCCCACTAGGAAAAATCCACGGTGTTTCAGTGAAAAGAATAGGACCTGGGTTGGTCAACTGCTGATTCGCGTTTGTTTTTAACTTGGT
This sequence comes from Crocuta crocuta, assembly GCF_008692635.1. NCBI lineage: Eukaryota > Metazoa > Chordata > Mammalia > Carnivora > Hyaenidae > Crocuta > Crocuta crocuta. The sequence goes on along the minus strand of NW_027528865.1, from coordinate 284,421 downwards.
GTCCTAGGGTGTCGGGCCTGATGGACCGTCTCTTCTTCTAAGCCGCATGTTTTACAGATGGGGAAACAGAGGCCGTCCCAGAGAGGCTTTCTCACAGGGAGAGCAGGGAAGCAGAAGGAGGCCAAGATGGTCCACGCTAATATGTCACAGTTGGAGCCATCAGAAGGAACTCACATTGAGCTTAATATAGACACAGGTGGTTGCATCTAACAGTTTTGCAGATGTGTGTGTACGCACAGGTTAGGACACACCGGTCCTCTGTCACCTGTTCTAGAAGCCCCGCGGCCAGCAGCACACAAACTCAGCCCCCAGACCTCAGTTTCCATCACTAACTCTCCAGTAAAAGGACTGGGACTTTTTGCAGCAATACCTTATTCTGCCAAGTGCCCATCGACGGATGAACGGATAAAGAAGAGGCGGCGTATACACACATTGGGGTATTACTCAGAGATCAAAAAGAATGAAATCTTGCCATTTGCAACTACGTGATGGAACCGGAGGGTATCCTGCTAAGCGAAATTAGTCAGAGAAAGACAAATATCATATGACTTCACTCATAGGAGGACTTTAAGATACAAAACAGATGAACATAAGGGAAGAGAAGCAAAAATAATATAAAAACAGGGAGGGGAACAAAACACAAGAGACTTAAATATGGAGAACAGACAGAGGGTTGCTGAGGGGTTGGGGGAGGGGGAGGGGCTACATGGGTGAGGGGCTTTAAGGAACCTACTCCTGAAATCATTGTTGCACCATATGCTAACTAACTTGGATGTCAATTAAACAATTAATTAATTAATTAATTAATAAAAAGAAGTAGCTTATTCTACACAGGAATACACAAGATGAGCCCGGGGCATCTTCTTGGAAGCAAGGAAATGTTTAAAAAAAACACACACACACAGCAGGAATGGTGACCAGCTACCATGATGGGGCCACACCAAAGTGACCCAGGAGCCAGCTCGAGACCTCCCAACGGTCAAAACTGGAACCATTTGAACGATAAAATAAATAAGGCGGTATTGGGTTATAATCCAAAGTTAGAATAAATATCCATGAGCCCATACTGATTAAATAGATGCTGGAACAAATAAATAAACTGGGGAGGAGAGACAAATTTCCCATGAAGACGATTCCCAAACGGTTTATGTACCTTCCAGCTACCAGGAGGCGGGGTGTGTCTCCACGCCCCACGTGTGGCTTACGCGGTGACTTCCTTCCCAAGAGGAGAGCAGGGAAAGGGAGGGAAAACCAGGAGAATGTCACAGTGGAAAACCTGATAAACAGGACCTCAGTCAGGGGGTTCAAGGCCAACGTCAATAGCCATCCATCAGGTAGAGAGCATGGACCCTTGATATAATGTGATGCAAAGGGTACCTTCCGTGGTCCCCTGCCCCAAACCGTCCCCTCAGTCTGGCCACAAGAAGAATGTCAGATAAGCTCAACTTGAGGGACATTCTAGAAAACAGCTCACAAGGAAAGTCTGAGCAAGAACCATGGAGAAGAGGCGCCCAAGGAGATGTGACGACCCCAGGTCATACGGCGTCCTAGGGGGCCGTGGAGAACCGGGGGGACCGGAAGGGAAGGAGGACATCACTGCTTCTGCCAGTGCGATGCTAACAGGGGACGGGGGTGTGGGGCGCACGGGGCCGCTCCATGCTTTCATCATGATAATCGCATGAATCTAAAACTGTTCTAAAATAAAAATGTCATTTTTTAAAAATTCCTCCCCTCCCGTTTTGAGCCAGGAAACTGTAGCACGCTGAATAATGGCCCCCCAAAGATGCCGGGTCCTAATCCCTGGAATCTGTAAATGTGACCTTATTTGGACAAAAGGCCTTTGCGGAAGTGAGCGAGGAGCTGGAGATGACGTCATCCTAGCTTACCCAGGTAGACCCTGCATCCTCGTACGCGGAGACAGAGGCCAGGCCCACACAGGAGAGGAGCCGTGTGGCCACCAAGACCACCGAGGCTGCCGGGACACGAGTCACAGGATGCCCGGAGCCCCCCAGACGCCCCAAGAGGCAGGAAGCCTCCTCTCCGAGAGCCCTCTCGATTTTAAACTTCAGCCCCAGAACTGTGACAGAGTAGAGCCCTCCCGTTCCAGACCACCAGTGTGTGGGCCACAAGAAAGGATCGAGCCACCCATCTTGTCCAGGAGCCCCGACCGTGACAGTGGGTAGAGCAGGCAACGGGTTACAAGCGAAATACAACGTGCCGCACATGGGAAGAGGTAGGGACAGTGTGAAATGGGGGGGGGGGTGGTNGGGGAGAGGACCCAGGCACAGGGAACAGCATGTGCAAAGACCCTGAGGCAAGAGGAAGGGCCTGTTGAAGGAGCCGCAAGAGAATGGGGCGGGGTTTACTGGGACCCGCAGGACCCGGTGCCGTCACAGGGTGAGGGGCCCAGGCGGGCAGCTGCCAGCTGTGTCGTTTGCTGACGGACTGGGGGAGGCCGCAAGGGTGCTCAGCGAAGCCATGACGTAACCGCCGGCAGGGAGAGATTTCAGAACCGCAGCCAAACACCTGCAGGCCCGTCCCGGCGGGGCCGCACTTCCTGGGCGACCGCTCGGCTCTGCCGTTGATTCGAGAATGCAGCGGCAACAGTCTGTAGATGAACGGCCACGCCCGAGTCCCAGTAAAAGTTCGTTCGTGGACACAGAAATGTGGATTCCATGTCATCTTTCAGATCATGGAATCTTCTTCTTTTGTTTTTGTTTTTTTTTAATCAATCACCTGAAAGTGTAAAGTGTAGAGCTCATGAGCCTTAAAAATACAGGGCAGGGGGTGGGTTTGGCCCGAGGGCTGTTGCAGACCCCCTCCCCGCCCATAAAGCCAAGTCCTGAGGCAAGTGCGCTCTCTTAAAAATGAATAAAAACATTAAAAAATTTTTTAGGTAAGAATTTTAAGATCGTGACCGCAGAGCATTAAACCAAGTGTGGGGTCCTTCTAAGGGAGGCCCCCCATCACTGCGCGGGTCACAGGCCCATGAAGCAGCCGCTGCCCGGACGAATGTCCTCGGACAAGTCCATCCGCCTCCTGGGCGGTCAGCGTCCTCGCCCACGACGCACGCACTGGCCCCCTGGGCTGCGGCACAGCCTACCCAGAACTGGGCGGCCTGGGGGAGCATGTGGGCCCCCTGGCAGCTCCGCGGGCCCGGAGCACAGGCTGGTCCGGAGTCTTGCCGGGCTGAGATGGGGCCGCCGGGCCGGCCTCCCTCTAGGAGGCTCTGGTGAAACATCCGCTCCCAAGCGCCTTCCGTTTCTCACGTTTGTAAGAACGAGGCTCCTGTTTCTCTGCTGGCTCTTGGCCCGGGGCCTCTCCCAACACCCAGAGGCCACCCACGGGTCGCTGCCGTGTGGCCCGCCCTGTCTCCAAATCCTTCTCGAGTCAAAACCTTCTCAGGCTTTGGATCCCTCTCATTTCAGTCTCTGACCTCTAGACACAGACTTACCAAGCCCACCAGACACCCTCCCTTGTAACCAGCTTGCTGACAGCAGACTGATGACCTTTGTTACATCTGCAACAGCCCGTGCCAGTGACGTCACCTAATCCTGGTGTGACGGCATATTACATTCCTGGGTCCTGCCCACACTCGAGCGGANGGGGGAGGGGGGGGGGGGGGGGGAAAGCTACAGTTCTGTGTAGCATGGGGCCATAAACACAGACTTATCAGGCAGGTGGTGAAGATTAGCGATAATGTATGCATGATGGCTCAATGTATGTGTCAACTTGGCCAGGCTGTAGTGCCCAGCTGTTAGGTCAATGCTACTAGATGTTACTGGGAAGGCATTTGATAGACGTGATGAATATTGACAATCAGTTGACTTCAAGTCAAAGAGATAGCCGTCAATAACATGGGTCAGCCTCATCAAATCAGTTGAAGGCTTTAAGAGCAAAAACTGACATTTGCTGAAGAAGGAATTCCTTTTTTTTTTTTAATGTTTTCTTTATTTATTTTTGAGAGGGAGACAGACAGATGGTGAGCAGGGGAGAGGCAGAGAGAGAGAGGGAGACGTAGAATTGGAAGCAGGCTCCAGGCTCTGAGCTGTCAGTACAGAGCTGGATGTTGGACTCGAACTCACAGACCATGAGATTATGACCTGAGCCAAAGTCAGACGCNGCCCCCGAGGGAGAAGCAATTCTGCCTCAACACTAACAGAGAAACCCTGCCTGAGTTTCCCTTCTGTCCTACAAATTTCAGACTTGCCAGTCCCCACAAATGCATGAGCCAATTCCTTAAAGTCTCTCAATAGATGATACATAGATGATAGATAGATAGATAGATAGATAGATAGATAGATAGATAGATAGATGAAGGAAGGAAGGAAGGAAGGAAGGAAGGAAGGAAGGAAGGAAGGAAGGAAGGAAGGGAGAGATATAGATATTTCTCTGGAGAACCATGATGGCACTCGGTATGTAGTAGGTGTTCAGTGAATGGCTACTCTATTTTTTCTAGTGGATTCAGCCAGTATTTATCAAGAGGCTATCACATAACAGCCGCTTCACTAAGTGCCAGGAGGAGGGCTTGGGGGTGAAAAGGCCCAACATGGCCTCTGTCCCTAACCTCCGCCTCCACGCTCGGATGTTCTTGGCTTCCTTCCATGATGGGGACACTAGCGCTGGTGGACACTTAACTGGAAAAGTTAAGTGGCAGCTGCGAGGGCCCCTACGTGGCCTGAAGTCCACAGTCTTGGCTGCTACACCACACCATCTCCCTGAAACACCATTCCCTCGCTTTTTCACCTTGCGGGTAAGTGCAGTCACTGCCCCACGTCACAGATGGGAAGGCTCAGATTCGGACACGTCCGCAGAGGACGCTGGTTCCGGGCCAGGACCCGACTGGTCACATTCCCCCCGGGTCTCCCTTTGCTAAGTAGAGCCGCGATTGCTGGCGGCAGAGCAGAGAGATGGGGAAGAGTGTTTGCACCCGTCTTATTGAGCCGCGCCTTTCCAGAAGCCTGAGGTCCCCCCGGCCATGTGTCCCGCTAGATGACTTAGAGCTGCTTTTGGAATCATTGTCTCTGTTGTGTTTCTCTTGCCTTACTACAGCCCAGGACGCCCATCTCCCCGAGCCAGGAGTCCCCGCGGGGTGCTGGGAAACCGTCTGAAGTACAAATATGCCTGGATATTCTCTTGCTGCTCCATCTGGGAGACGAGGGCCACTGCAGATTTTCTAGGCCACGTGCAGTCACGACACAAAGCTTATTTCTCCCGGAAGGCTTTTTAGGTCGTTGAATCAAACCTCTCCTGTTGACTTCGGTTCCATTACTAGGGGACGGTCTCCGCGGGGAGCCGGGACTACGCTCCATCAAACACATGCCAGGAGCAGTGACTTGGGGCAGAGCAAGTCTTCTGTCTGGCACTAGTCACTGTACGTCAGCAGGCCTCTGCTGCATAACAAACAGGCCCAAACACCAATGGCTTGAAACCATAAACATGTATATTGCTCCCAAGTCTATGGCTGAGCTATAGTAGTGAGTAGCTCTGGACTCAGCTGGACTCACGCTCCAAGGTCAGATGTCAGGTGGACAACCCCCCGGTCTTGCCTGGGTTCTCTCACCTGTTTGGGGTTGGCCGGCTGCCAGCTGGTCTAGGGTGGCCTTGGCTGGGTAACCGGTCTCTTCTGCACGGCAATTCTCATCCCCCAGTAGAATAAGCTACTTCAGGCTTATTCCACGGCAGCCGGGCAGGAGTCCAAGAGAGAACGGAGCCACACGAGGCTTCCGGGGGCCCGGGGCTGGCACGGCATTAGTTGTGCCACTCAGTTGACCAAAGCAAAGCCCCAGGCCAGCTCACATTCAAGATTCAGGGGAGCCTATGTCTTTGTGGGACAAGCCAGCAAGTCAGGGAGCTGACCCTGCAAATATAGGGTGGGGTTCAGAATGGCAGACCTTTCTGCAGTCAGTCCGTCTTGCCGCCCACTGGTTTAGCTTTCGGTATCTCTGCTATTCAGCATCCGTTTCCTCTTCTCCACGTCATCCTCCGGGGACAGTTCCCTGCTTCCCGCCCTTGCACGCCATCAGGCCCGACTGAGTCCAGAGCCCTCAGGACTCCAGGAAGTAGACCCTCCCTCTCTGGGTGACAGATCCCGAGAAGAGAGTAACGGAGGTTAGAAACGGCTGGATTCACTCAGTCCAGCAGCGAGTCTGATGTCACCGTTCCTGCTGCCAAGCTGTGCCCACACCTTCTCCGTGCCAGCCTTCCAAGCGCTGGTTCTAGGCCCGTTCCAGGCCTGGTTCTTCCGCCTCCTCATCAAATCCTTGGGCCCCAATTCCTTAACAGACTTCCCAGGCCCTCTCACTGCCCGTCCCCGACCCCCGTCTGCTCCCCACCCTCCAGCCCACGCAGCCTTCCGGAAGCATAGATCCCGTGATGTTACTCCCCTGCTCTTGGCCCTCTGGCGGCTCCCAGCTCACCCAGAGTCCAGGGTCCCCCCCCTTTCAGCCTCTAGGCCCCACGATGCTGCTGCTGACCCCTGGTGACCTTTGGCTCAGAGCCGCGGCCCCCCAGGCTCCGTGCCCCCCTTCACACGGTGTGTCTCCCTCCTCTTCTCTTCGGAGAACGCCACACCCCTCGATATTAACGTGCTGCTTGTTTCTGAAGGCGGCCGGTGCCGGGGTGGCCTTGGGGTCTCCGTCACCATCTCTGTGGCTGAGCGCACGGGTGTGCTGGCGCTTTCGGGACCTTCAAAGGCTGGGGTGAGCCGGCTCCTGCAGACACCTGCACTTTGCGGGATTCTTCCCGGGACGACCCGCTCCATCCAAGGGTGTGTGGACTTCGCGTCTAGGCCTCGGGGCCTGGTCACCCTCCAGAGTGGTGGCTGTCATGGTGACCTCTGCGGCTGAGTGTGTGACACCCACCTGCTCACACTCTTGCCTACGCTTCTGCGGGTGACTTGAGTTCCCCGAGATTTTGCTGCAGGCTCGACCTCGGTTGCTTTGACCTGAGGGTGGCCTGAGGCTCGAGAAAGGGGCACGTGGAGGTGCCGGAGGCTCGCGTCCATGCCGCCGGGCTAAGACGGGCTCTGGTAGAGGTGACGCCAATGGAGCAAACAGATCGGAAAGGCCGGCCGCACCGCAACCAGCAAGCGACACGGCCTGGGGTCATTTCAGCAGCTCAGACCCACAGGCAGCGTTGGTGCTGAGGCCGGGCTGGAGGGAAAGGGGCCGCTGGAGGCCGTCTTCACCCCTCCCCAAGGAACTCGTTCTGGATCTATCACTGTCAGTTCGCATTATCTGGCCATGTCTGAACACACCTTGGCGGACATCCCAGGGGTGACTAAATATCCTGTAAGGCCCAGGGCAGCCTCACGAGGCAGAAGGATCCAGCACAAAATGTCAGTGGTGTCGGGGCTGCGAAACCCGGGTCTAGAGAGGTGGCGGAGAGGTTAAGACTGTGGGCTCAAAGGGGCGCCTGGCGGGCTCAGTCAGTTAAGTATCTGACTTCAGCTCAGGTCATGATCTCACGGTTCGTGGGTTTGAGCCCCATGTCGGGCTCTGTGCTGACAGCTCAGAGCCTGGAGCCTGTTTCAGATTCTATGACTCCCTCTCTCTTTGACCGTCACCTGCTCACGCTGCCTCTCTCTCTCTGTCTCTCTCAGAAATAAATAAACATTAAAAAAAAAAAAAAAAAAGACTGTGGGCTCAAAGGTCCAAAGTGCAAGTACAGCTTTGACCCCGTCTCTGCCTTTCCTATCTCCTCATCTGCAGGTCAGAGGTCAGCATGGTCCCCGGGATCGCAGTGAGAATTCTGGGGACCACAGCCAAGACCTTTTTCTGGGGCTGACACGGGGCCCTTGGAAGGCACTGACCTCCATCACCAGGGGCTATGTCACTGAGCAGATGCCCAGGACATACATGCCACGGCCGCCGGCTGACACCCCAGAGCCCCTTGTTCTTATTTTCTTTCTCCACAGCACGTCCATCTGCCGGGGTGTGACTGAGCCAGACAGGAAGATGCCACACGACATGCTCCGGGCACCTCCCTAAATCACAGCCACCCCGTCAAATGGCGGCCCACTGGCCCCATGGCTGCCCGGCGGTGCTGTCTTTGACAAAGGAACTCGGGGCTACCCCGCAGCTCAGCTCAGCCCAGAGGCTCCTGAACTTTCCGGGGGAGAATCTGCATTCCACATGTACCCAAGTTCAGTGGCGGCCAAGCCCCCACCCCCACGAGGGACACGATGAGTGGGAGACGTCACCAGCCATAAATCTCTGGGGACCAGCTTCCTGGGAAGGGGCTGGTGGCCCGGGAGGGGAGGGGGTCCCCGGGGGGAGGGGGCCCAGGGGGCCAGCAGCTCTGTCCAGCCCCTGTCCCCTCTTGCCTGGCTGGGCTGCGGCTCCAGGGGCCCAGGGTCTTCAGGGTCACCTGACACCCCACCCGTGCACCCCTAGTGGGGGACCCACATGCCCTTTCTAAAGCGTGACCCTGATTGTCACTGCCCCTCGATTCAAAACTAGTACGACTCCCCCAGGCCTGCAGGGGAAACCCCACTGCTCTCACGGGGCCCCGCATGACCACAGGGCCTTATCCCCTGCTCCCGGCTATTCTCCAAGGCCCAGGTCCCCACGTCGCTCGGGAAAGCCGCACACACGCGCTGGCACACACACAAGTGTGTGCACTCGCACGTGCTCGCTCGCCCGTTCTCAGAAACATGCCTCTCGTCCAGCCCCGGGGGCCTGGACACCAGTCCACAACGCGCCATCCTCTCTCACAGCCCCGCCTTGCCTTCTGTCTGAAATCCCCTCCCTCAAATGAGTGCACCTTCTGGGGTGCGTCGACCCTTGAGGCCTCATCCAAAGGCTGCCTCCTCCGAGAAGTCTTCCTGACAACCTCCGGCAACACTGGGCTCGCCAGTGGCAACAGGGAGTTTGTGGCATCCTTCAAAACACTTAGAAGGTTTTTCTCACTGAGCTCCTGGAAACACCACACAGAGGGAAACTGAGGAACAGAGAGGTTGAGCAAATTGCCCTGAGTCACAGAGTCAGTAAGCGGGGAGCCCGGATTCGCAGCCCAGCCATCCGGCTCTGGTCCTGTAGACTTAATGACCACCTTGCACTGCAGTCTCCGGAGAAGCCAACACCCCCCCACACACACACACCCAGGGGCAGCTCTGAGCACTTTGCACACTGCTCCCTGGAAGCCTGGACCCAGGGGACCAGATTCTAGAAGGGAGGGACCCGCCCCAGAGCTGAGCCCAGAGCCCCGCCCCCACTAGGTTCTGAATAATCGTTTCCACGTCGGGCCGCGCGCTGTCGCCAGCCGTACCCAGGGCTGCGCCTCTCCCAGCTGCTCCCTGGCAGGTTACCCCTCCCCCCACCGCCACGCTGGGTGTGGGTGTTGTTCTGCTGAAGGATGAGCCTCGGTGCCCGGTCGCTGAGCACCCTGCCTCTTCGCGCTTTCTTCACTGTGATGCTTTGCCAGGACAGCCTGGTCCCACCCAGTGGACGTGCCAGTAACCAGGTCCTCCCTCAGCCGGGTCACACCCTCGCTACGGCGGGCAGCACCCCCGAGGGGGCTTCGACCGCGTGGGGCAGCGCAGCGAAGGGTCTCGTTTCATGGCAGACACGCAGAGACTGCAGGCGTAGACCCGTCCCCCGCTGCTTCCTCTCGGTCCCCCCTTCGTCATGTTTCCTGGTGACCCGTGCCCAGCGCTGCTCTGAGCACGTACAGCCATCACCTCGTGCAGCCCTCACAACCGTCCCATGAGAAAGTGTCCTTACCATCCTGACTTCACAGATGGGGAAACTGAGGCAGAGAGTGTCAAAGAGCTCGAGCACGGTGACCTGGAGGGGTGGGGCTGAGCCACTGAGTCTGCAGAGAAACCACAATCCTCACGGGCCCCGGGCAGTCTCGCCTTGCTGGTCCCCTTGCTCCGTAAAAAGCTTTAGAGAGTATGTTCTACAACTATGCTGTTACGAAGACTAATGTAATCTAGGCTGGATTTGTTATTAGATATTCATTATTATTATTATACTCATTTTTCTTCCAATTTTACAAGAAGTCACATTTTCGCAGGAGCCTGGGAACACTGTGGGCCCGGGCCCGGGGATGCCTGTGTCTCGTGGGCAGGCCAGCCCGAAGGTGGGCTTGCCGCCGAGGAAGGCAAGGGGCCCCCTTGAGCTGCGTGAGCACAGTCTCCGTCATCTTGTGCGACATCCACTCCTTCTGGCTCTTGCCTCTTTCCCGGGGGGCTGACGCCCACACTGCAGTGGGAGGAAAGGGGAGGGGGCCCCAGAAGCTCCCCTGTACTGTGTCCTCCAGGAAGCCTCGCCAGACACTCAGCCCCCAACCCAAGGTCTGTGAGTGTTAATTCATGCGTGTAGATGTCACAGGGAATCAACCACCTACACGTTCCCGAGTAGCAGCCTGTGAAATCCAGCGGGGGCTTGGCCAGGCCACCAGGCACCCATCTCATGTCCCAGCAAACACACCAGACTACCTCTGCAGACAGAGAACGAAGTCAGCTGGAGCACACTGGACTTCTGCTGGTGCCCGGCCGCACGGCTGCCCTAAGCATTTCTGGACCTTTATGCCTCCCCAGGCATGGTCAGGAGCACCTCACTTTGGCCAGGTTATAACCGTCATTTTGTCTGAAATCCATGTGTTTCCTGAGACTTCAGTCTAACGCACTGACTCCCAGTTTCACTGAGAACTTGGTCAAGAATCAAGAATCGGGGGCTCCTGAGTAGCTCAGTCCATTAAGCATCTGACTTCCGCTAAGGTCATGATCTTACAGTTCGTGAGTTTGAGTCCTGAATTGGGCTCTGTGCTGACAGCTCAGAGCCTGGAGCCGGCTTCAGACTCTGTCTCCCTCTCTCTCTGCCCCTCCTCTGCTCACGTTCTCTCTCTCTGTCCCTCAAAAATAAATAAACATTAAAAAAAATTAAAACTAAACAAAATAGAATCAAGAATTGGAGTTGACGGTCTGGGGCTGAGCTCTGAACCACTGTGGACGCGCAGAGATGTGCCTGCGCCCGTGAGCAGTCACGCCCAAAGTGCCTGTTCCCAGGCCGACTGGAGCCAAACCAGAAGACTACGTTTTCTTACGTGTTCATCACTCCACCAAGACCTAAATGCATCAACCCCCGTTACAGAACATCTCGTCACCTGCTGGGAAATTTAGGGGGAAATTTCATATTGTTAGTATTATTTAAGCACTGGGTTCCTTCCCTCAGCTATTTTGCTATTTTGAGTAACACTGTGAAGAACACTTTTGTCATCAGAGTTTGGGGTCTGAACAGTTTCAAGCTCTTCAACTGCTTTGACAAACCGTTTCCACGAGGACCATCTCAGCTTACGCATCGCCCGGGACAGGAAGAGAATGACAACCACTCTGTATGGTTGCCAGGTTTGGTAACTGCCAAAATAGACTCTAGTCCTCGGAAACTGCTATTTTTCTTTTTCAATTAGGGACGAGAAGGATAAACCATACGAAAGACAGACATCTGTTGGAATCTGAGGGAAGCAAATCCCCTCGATCTAGGATTACCAGATAAAACGGAGGACGTGTAGTTCAACTTGAATTTCAGATAAACAACGAGTAACTTTCAACACGGTGTGTCCCAGCCATTGCAGGGGACATAATTATACTAAAACTTTATTTATTGTTTATCTGAAGTTCAAATGGCACTAGGTTTCCTGTATTTGTATGTACTAAATCTGGCAACCCAGCCCCAAACTCGCCACCTCCACCGTCTGTGAGCACTTAGCAGATGCTGAGACCATAGGAAGAACGGTCTCTGGGCGCACCTGGGGGACTCAGTCAGCTGAGCGTCCGACTTGAGCTCAGGTCGTGATCTTGCGGTCCGTGAGTTCGAGCCCCATGTCGGGCTCTGTGCTGACAGCTCAGAGCCTGGAGCTGCTTCGGATTCTGTCTGTCTGTCTCTCTTTCTCTCTCTCTCTGCCCCTCCCCTGCTCGCTTGCTCTCTCTCTCTCTCTCTCAAAAATAAATATTTTTTTAAAAAAAGAACTGTCTCTGCATTGACTCATTCCATCCTCAGGATACCCCCAGAGGTCAGCATTATTATTGTTAGTATTATTTTCCTTACAACAATAAACATTTATCTTAAAATTTTCTGAGAGTCAGGAATGCAGTCGTGCTAGCTGGGTGCTTCTGGCTTGGGGTTTTTTGGAGTCAAGAGGCAGACCCCGTCCGCAGCCCTTGGGGCTGCCAGACCCACCTCCAAGGTGCTGGGGGCTCGCACACCTGGCACGTTGGCTCAGACCGCTGGGAGGAGGCTGTGCGCTACTTTCATCGCTCCCATTTCACCATTGGAAAAACTGAGGCTCAGAGAGATTAAGGAACTGACCAGGGAAGCAGGCGGTAGAAATGGGGCTGGGACCCAGGCCGCCTGACTCCGGACATAAAGCCAGTAACTCCCTCTAGGCGTCAATGTGGCCAAAAATATTCCATGTGCATCATAAACAAAACGGTTGTGATGAGCTACTTGAAATGCTACTGAGAGTGACTTTAAGCACAACAAAAACCAAGAGAACGTCCCCCACCAGAATCCCGGAAGACCTAGGGAAAAACCATCGCAATTACCCTATTAATTTATGACATGGTAACAGATGCTCTGAAAGGGCATGGAGTTTGTTCCTGACAATAGGGTAGGCACCTCCCCTGCAATCAGGATTATACTCTTAATTCGCTTTTTCATAGATAATTCGAAGAGAGGACCCAGCCCAGGCCCTGTCAGAACAATTACAAACTCTAAATTTATGAAGTTCACATCGCCGAGTGCTGACCACATAACTCTGCAGGTGCAGAAAACGTGACGTCAGAGGATGATTTAATTGAGGCCTCAGTGAAAACAGCACAAATCCTGCCTTTTTGGTGATTAACCCCGAGCTTCTGGGAGCTTCCAGGCTGACCGCCCATCTCTTTAATCCTTTCAACAAACAGTGTCTTTCCGTTTTCTTCCACGTTCCCTGCACCCTGACGAGGGTGGGAAACTGCTAAGCAGAGCAGGTGGCACCGCTGGGGGCTGGCTCTGGTCCAGGCCCCCAGCTGCCGCCCAGCTGCAGGGACCCAAATCCCAAAGTTTCGAGAGGATTTTCCCACCATCTGGGCTCAGGAATTCCCATGCCCGGAAGGTTCCTCCTGAGCCAAAGTGTCCCGTTTCAAATGTGACCAGTGTCTACAGAGGATCCATTCACAGTCCCTCTGCCTGAGAACATTCTAATCCTCTCCCACCGGGGCCCCCCACGCCAAGCCGCAATCTGTCTTCCAGCAAAGACCATCCGTCAGAAGAGGGCTCACGTCCAATGCCTCATCTGCACCCAGCTCAAGGGGCTCGGAACCTCTCCGGTAATATTCCGTTACCCTTCGCTGTCATCACATTTCTACCAGCCTAAGAGAGAAAAGGAACATTTCAAAGTTCTTAGAAAAAGCCTTCTTCCCACCCTTCAGGAATCTTGGGCCGGTCACCTGTTAGCTCAATAATCACCCAGGCCTCGGGCATGGGACAGGCGATCAGGGAGCGGTTTTGTTCCTAAAGAGATCCCAGGAGCCTGGCCATCTTTCCCTCACATGCTCTCCATTTCTCTGCTCTTGGAAAAGCTGGCCTCACATCATTAACTCAGTCATTCAACAGACTCCCTGACTTCAGCAGACCTGGTGCGGGGCCCCAGGTAGCCGACCAGAACACTGCCACTAGCGTTTATCGAGGAGGCTCCGTGTGTCCAGCAGCACGCCAAGCCCTTGACACATATGACCTCACGGAGTCCTTGCAACCCTGTAGAAGCTCACGTCGGCATCTCCTGTTTACACAGCAATTAGGACTCAGAGGTTAATTCACTTGCTCAGATCAGACAATGAGCAGTTGCCGAGTTACAGAGCGCAGAGCCCAGGCAATCACGGCCTCTTATAAAACTCCAGGACCGACGCGTGTTCACAGATGCCCACGGACCAAGGCTGGGAAAGACCTTCGCAAGTGTGCATTTTGCCTCTTTGCCCTCTGGTATGAGGTTGAGATAAGGTAGAGCGCACGTGTGGCACGGACAGAACTGGGCTATACCGAGTATCATTTCTCACTAGCGCTAAAGGGGTCCTTGAACTAAGACACACAAGTGACAGATTTGCTGTTCAACTGTGATACTACCGAACTGTAACTCCAATTCTCCACCTCTCTCTAGATCCATACTCTTTGCAATGTGATTTTGCAGTCACTGCCTCAAGAAATAGAGTTTAGGGGCACCGGGGGGGCTCAGTCAGTTAAGCATCTGACTTCAGCTCAGGCCATGATCTTGTGGTTCGTGGATTCAGGCCCCACATTGGGTCATGTGCTGATGGCTCAGAGCCTGGAGCCGGCTTCCGATTCATCTCTCTCTCTCTCTGTGCCCCTCCCCCACTCTCGCTCTGTCTCAAAAATGAATAAACTTGAAAAAAAGAAAGAAAGAAATAGAGTTCATTGTCATGCCCTTGGATCTGGGCTGCCTTTGTCTGCCTTTGAACAGAAGGAGGAGAAGGTGTCTGGGCTTGGGAACCCGCACAGTCTGGCCTCCCCAGTATGCTGCCTGCTCTGCCGCGAGATCGTAGCCTGCTGGGAGACAAGGTGCCACGCAGGACAGAGCCTGGTGCCCCCAGCCATGGCCCTGCCAGACCAGCCAGTCCTGAGCCAACCCGCAGCCAACGGCAGACATTCACACAAGCCCGCTCCGGTCAGCTGCACCTGGCCCCGGGCAGCGTAGCCACACAGGTAACCCACAGACTGTGGGAAAAATAAATGGCTACTTTTTAAAAAAAATTTTTTTTAATTTATTTCTGAGAGAGAGAGACACAGCATGAGCAGGGGAGGGTCAGAGAGAGAGACACACAGAATTGGAAACAGGCTCCAGGCTCTGAGCTAGCTGTCAATACAGAGCCTGACACGGGGCTCAAACCCACAAACCGTGAGATCATGACCTAAGCGGAAGTCGGACGCTTAACCAACTAAGCCACCCAGGCGCCTCTAATGGCTACTTTAAAAAAAATTTTTTTTTAATTTATTTCTGAGAGAGAGACACACAGCATGAGCAGGGGAGGGTCAGAGAGAGAGGGAGACACAGGATCTGAAACAGGCTCCAGGCTCTGAGCTGTCACCACAGAGCCCAACATGGGGCTCAAAGCCACGAACCGTGAGATCATGACCGGAGCCGAAGTCGGACGCTCAACTGACTGAGCCACCCAGGTGCCCCAATAAATGGCTACATTTTAAGCCACCAAATTTTGAGATGGTCCGCAACAAAGCAATGGCTGCCTGACACGGAACTCATAAAAACGCCCGGCGTGTTGCTTTGTCTCTCAAGACTGATCCCTTGGAATTCGGGCAATGCTTGGACCCGCGATAGTCAAGAACCCCCCTGGCAGTGGGAGCCATCTCACCATCAAGGCCACTGTCCTTCCCTACAGGAACACGGCCGACCGTGGCTTAGCAACCTTCCGAGGGCCTGTATTTGAGGGCTGAAAAAATTGTCTACTGGCTGCAAAATGCAGACTGAAGACAAAAACTCGCAAAACAAAATGACAAATACTTTACTAAATGCCTTCCAAACAAACGTTGTCAGCTAATGAACTGCAACCCGACCACATCAGTACGCATTCATGCGGGCGATGGTTAACACGACCGACCCAAATGAATGATTTCTTCTTAATCGAGTCCAAACTTTTAAAAAAAATCACAAGAAAATTCAGATGATCTTTTTCACTCTTACTGAGCCGAATCCCACATAAATTTTTCAAGAAAAAAATAATAACCCTTCCCGACCCTTTCTCAGAAGAGTCTGATGGGATGGGCGTGCACTGACTCAGCGCCTTGTGACTGGAGAGCTCTGGAAATCCCAGCAGCCGGGGCCTACCGGGGTCTGCAAACAGCTTGCGGGCGGCACCCTCACTGTGGAGGTGGACACGCTGACGACAGCGAGGTGGGAGCTCCCCTAAGGGGACGGGTAGCGCTGTCCTGGGTCAAGACAGGGGAATGTGGGGACTCACTGAGACCCATACAGGAGCCCCGTCATTGACAGGCATCTAGTCTGCACCCCATCCTGGAGAGGGGTCCCCGTTCCCCTTGGCTCTCACAGCGCCCCATGTGTCACTGAACGCCCAGACCAGTAACAGCCTGTGCGCTTGCCTGGCCAGTAGACCGCAAGGCCCTGGTGTGCTCACCGCGTCTTCCTTCGTGGGGCGGACGTTCACCAAATGCAGCCAAGGGCTTGGTGTTTGGCTGAGTACTGAGATTACAGCAGTAAACATGCCAGCCACCTACACCCTCACAAGGGAGGCACAGGGAGGAACGGGCGCCGAGCGAAAATGACAACGTTTTGTGTAGGACAAGCTATTTACGGATTAACAGGGAGGTCTCCAGCCTTGACCTTCGCCTCCCCCTCCAGATTCTTGTTCCACTGGCTCTGGGGAGGAATCTGCCTCCGAGGGAGCAGAAGTGGGGACAGAGGCTGAGGACAAGAGGTTTTCGGGGGAGGCCTGTGGTTCATGGGAGGTGTCAAGAGAGAAGGTGCCTATAAATAGAAGGTTCTTAGGAACTGGTTTTGGGTACGTATGTTTTTTTTTAATTTTTAAAAATTTTTTATTTATTTCTGAGAGAGAGAGAGAGACAGTGTGAGCAGGGGAGGGTCAGAGAGAGAGGGAGATACAGAATCTGAAACAGGCTCCAGGCTCTGAGCTGTCAGCACAGAGCCCGAAGCGGGGCTCAAACTCACGAACCACGAGATTATGACCTGAGCCGAAGTCGGACACTTAACCGACTGAGCCACCCAGGTGTCCCCCTGTATGTGTACGTTTTTAACACGGACTTAATGTTTATATAAACCAAGAGAAGCATAAATAAAGCCCCTTAGAACTTATCCTACCCTATTTCTAAGCTGGGGTCACATTTAAAATGCCTGAGCCAGCATTAGTTATTGAATAACTCTGGAGAAGATTCAATGGCAATTCTAATGTATCTTGGTGTTCCCTTCTCTCTAACCTATACCTATAATCAGGGCTCCTTGGCCCCAAGGTTAGGCACTTAATTAGTAGGAAAATGTTTCCCCTGGTTTTTGATCCAAGCAACTAAATGCATGAATATTTAAGATATTGGAGGTTCAACTTTGAAAGTCTGGATGCCTTAACACAAAAACAGGAAAAAAACAAACAAACAGTTGTGGGTTTTGAGCTCCATCAGACTATTAGCCACTGAGGAGGCGTCTTGCCTCCAGTGACCATTTCTGCAGATTCCACGTTCCGTGCTGGAAATCGCACCCACCCTCATCCGTGTGTCATAGCCACTCACTGTTTGCATCAAGGGTGTTTTTAATAACCGCCTCTGGACTTGGGACGGTGAGGAGGATCAAAATACATAATGTACATGGCGGGGAAGGGAAAGCCTGTCGGAGGAGCCGTGAGAGTCTTGCCCCCTTGTAGCCAGCCACGCTCTGGACCAGCATGTTGGAATCCNGGGGTTGAACAGCCTCCCTTGGCTCCTCCTCCTTCCATTCCAATCCCCACCTGGCCTGCTGTTTTCCTGATGTCCCATCCCATGAAACCTCTTTATCTCACTTTCCCCAATAGCTCACCCCGTGAACAAGCTGTGTCCTTCCTACCTCCTTATTAGCTGTCACTTTGGGGAAGTTACTTCTCCTTTTTGAGCCTCGGGTACATTACTTATCTAGCGGTCGAGACAATAACAACACATTCCTCAAATGTGAGGATATCTACCCAAAACACAGAAGCATGGCTGCTTTCACACAGCAAATCTCCCTTCTCGGAATTATTCCCGGGACAGAGGTGCCCGAGCTGTGGTCTTGTCCCCGTAGCATTGCTGGTCACAACAAAATATAGAAAGTGACCCATTGTCCATCATGGGTGTTGGGTGGATACACCACGGTGTGCTCATCTCCTGGATACATCCAGCCAAACGGCAAGGTCAAAAAGAGTGTGGCTTTATGGTAGAATAGAAAATAAATATTCGGTCTCTGGCCCCAGTTCCTGGAACAGAGCTCCTAAAACTGTTGAAATTTACTATCTTTTGTATGTTAATGAATGACTCATGGGGGGAGGGGAAGACTTCATCAGGACGGAGGCCTAAGGGCAAGAAAGACCAAGCCAGGATGAAAGGGGGGTAACTTTCAGCTGCACCCCTTGACCTCCAAGGGGAGAGGAGCTGGAGACAGTTCAATCACCGGCAGGCGGTGATCTTATCACTTGTGTCTACATAACAAACCCTCAATAAAACCGCCCTAGGGGCATTTGGAAGCTTACAGGTTGGTGACTACATTGATGTGCTGGGCGGGTGTCGGGCTTAGAAAGGGCATGACAGCTCCGAGCCACTCTGCACCACCTTCTCCTCCAACCCACCCTCCACATCTGATCCGTTTGACTGTTCCTGAGTTGTGTCCTATATAACAATATTGTAATGGTAGCAGGAGAGTTTTCCTGAGTTCTATGAGTCACTCTACTGAATTATCAAGCCTGATGGGGGGCAAGGATTGTGCGAACCCTCAAATTTGTAGTCAGCGGGGCTTAGGCATGGGTCACCATGGGACTCTGCTTGCATGGTGTCTGAAGCGGGGGCAGCGTCGTGGGACCCATCAGAGATCTGATGCTCGCTCTGGGTAGATAGTGTCAGAATTGAATTGGATTGCTGGGCACCCAGCTGGTGTCATAGAATTGGAGAATTGGTGAAGAAAAATAACGCATAGGTGGTGTCAGGAAAAAAACAAAAAATACTACACATTTGGTGTAAAAAGTGGTAGCAGGAAAAGAAACAATCAAACGGTGTTGAATGCTAACTTTTGCAGAAGAAAGTAGAGAAAAGCAAGACTGAGTGCTTGTTTTTGCCTGTATTTTCACAAGGAAACTGTGGAAGGTAGACCAGAAAGGAGTACATGTGACTTTCTAGAGCCAGGTGGGTGGGAAAAGGGGTGGGGGAGATTTTTTTTTTTTGCTAGTTTTAAATTTTGAATCATGTAAGAGTATCACTTATTAAATGCTTTAATTTTAAAAATCTTCATAAAATGATTATGAGCCCTACTTCTTCACTGTTTCATGCCACTGACTAATTATATACTCATCCAAGTGGGCACTTTGCACAGAGCTGAGGACTAATGACCAGCTACGTGACCGGGGGCTACTGACCTCTCTGGGCTTCGCTTTTCTTGATCATCTGAGAGATGAGAACAATGACAATTCTCATATCATGGAATTATCATGAAGACGTGAAATGGTGGCACTTACTTTGGGATACCTGGGGGGCTCAGTCGGTCAGCCGTCTGACTCTTGCTTCTGGCTCAGGTCATGATTTCATGGTTCGTGGGTTCGAGCCCTGGATGGGGCTCTATGCTGACAGTGCAGAGCCTGCTTGGGATTCTCTCTCCCTACCTCTCTCTGCCCCTCCCCTACTCATCCTCTCTCTCTCGCTCGCTCTCAAAATAAATAAAAACTTTTAAAAATATATAAATGGATGATGTCCCCAGATGGAAGAGTCCTGCTATAAACAGAAGAAATGAAGATGCCCACGTGGACTTGTGACGGAAACTGCGAGGCATCAGGGATGAAGACGCAAGTCCTGAAGGCCCCAGAGGGAAGACAATCACCTGCATGGGGACAGTGATGGGTCTTAGCGAAGACATCTAGCCAGCCGTGCCTGACATCAGCAGGAAATGAGTGTCCCCAAACAGCCGAGGGGACACAGCGGTCAACCTAATAGCCTAGCCCAGGGCAAACGAGCACCGATAAACATCAGAATAAAGACATTGCCAAGACAGGGACACAGAAATTTCACGACTCACAGAGCTCTCTGTTCCAGGAGCGGCAAGGGGGGAGCCCACTGGCCGAGTCCACCTACCGACTGTCCTTGGGTATGAAGTTTTCCAGAACGCAGCCACACTTGTCTATGGGTTATTGATGGCCATAGGGTAGCAGAGTGACGGCTGCGGACACGAGTGGCCCACAAAGCCGAAGACGCGCATCCTCGAGCCCTTTGCAGACCCCTCTGAGCCTCAATGTTTCCACGCAGTGAACACTGTGTGCGTCCAGACCCAACCCGTGGGGACGCGCAGAGTGTCCCGTTCCAGTTCTGGGCCCCGCCTTCCCGGGACCCGTGTGGGGAAGGTGTCTACAAACAACAGAACGCAAACCTTCTCAACACTGACATGTTACTGTGTTACATGACTGTCACCTGTTTCAGAGACAGAGGCTGTCCGGACCCCACGCATTTCAGGTACATGGAGACAGTCACAGTTGGCTTTGGTTCCCTGGGTCGTGAACGTGGCCTCAAGTCCCTCCCTCCCTTTCTTCCCGCCCACACCTGCTCCCCTCCCCCCGTGCCCTGACCCACCTACAGCCAGAGCTCCCCCACCTCCCTGAGCACCCCCCCAACCCCTACTGCCTTCAAGCCTCTGTTCAGGCTCCGCCCCTTACCTGGGGCGCCCTTGCTTTGTAGCGTGGCTTGGCTGACTCCTACCTCCTCCAGGAAGTCTTCCTTTCACCCCCAGACCGGACCAACACCTCTCCTCCTCGCCTCACCGCACAAGGCATTACACACACCTGTTGAGTGCCTTCTATTGAGGGCGATTCCTCACACCTTTGCCTCGTCCATTTATCAGCTCACCTGTTGCCGTTTACTCAGTACATCATTCTGGAATGCTGAGAGGATTAATGATGCACGCCTGGCAGAAGCTAGTTGCATTCATTCATTCTGGCCCCTGACGGTTCCTAATTCTTAAATTTCCCGGCACTAAATACCACTCAGATCTCAAAAATTCTGAGCGTTCCCGCCAGCAACGAAACAAGAAATTGCATATTCACTGACTGAAGGACCCAAGTGGGTTTATAATGGTCTGAATAACAGGTGAGTGATTTGCTTAAGTTGTGAGATACTTAAGAATTCATATAACAGAATTTGGGGATTTATAGAATATATATCTTCTGGGGGGAGGAAATCAACTATCCTGACAATTCCTATAAATCAAATTCTATTACTTTGAAAAACAGTCTGAATTCAAAGATGTGCTTCCACGAGAAAGTTTTTGTAAAAAATAGGAGCTGGTGACTAATTCAGATCAGACTCTGAAGACTTGGAGACTGTATCTTACGCCTCGTGTGAGTTTAGGATTAAAAATTTTTTTTCATGGGGCACCTGGGTGGCTCAGTCAGTTAAGCGTCTGACTCTTGATCTCAGTTCAGGTTATGACCTCGTGATTCATGGGATCAAGACCCACATCAGGGTCTGTGCTGACAGCTCGGAGCCTGCGTGGGATTCTCTCCTCTCTCTGCCCCTCCCTCACTTACATGTGTGCCTTCTGTATCCCTCTCTCTCTCTCTCAAAATAAATATTTAAAAAACCAAAAATTTAAACCCTTTTTTACATAGGTTGTTTCTTTCAGTGGACCTCCGGATAAAGCAATGAGGTAGGCAGGCTGGTACTACCACCCCCATCTTATAAACGAGGAAACTGAGACCCAGTTTAAGGCTGGGCCCTTTGACGACTTGGTGGCAAAGCCAGCTCTCCAGATGCAAACAGCTGCCCTTCCTGCTGGTGGATGGCCGACGGCCGGCCAGTGCTCTGCTGTCTCAATCCAGAAGTTCCTACACTTTTGAACCAAGAGCCCCGCATCTGCTCCCCGCACTGGGCCCTGCTCCCCACTCCGCAGGCTCCCCTTCTCTTCCTCCACCCCGATCCCAGGAGCGCCGGGCAGGCCGGGACTCAGCCGCCCCAGGTCCTGAACGCCTTCCTCCTTCCGGCAGGGTCTGCGGTGCCGCCGTGGGCAGCGCGACCGCTCCTGCCCCCCGTGGGCCCTGGCAGCTTGTCCTGCGCCGTTCCGCACCCTGCAGAAAAAATTAGTGCTGGTGCTACCAGTTCATCAAAGTCAAACTTCTCTAACACGAGTTTAATTAAATCGAGAGGCTCTTGGGTTTTCTCAGACTGGATGTGATCAGATCGACTCAGAATAATGGGTTTCTCGTTGTCTTTAGCTGAGCGCCTGTCCGATCGCTGCGCCTGGTGGTCTCCGAGCCCTGACGCAGAAGAGAGGAAACAGAAAGGGGACAAAAAAATGAAGNGTCCTGAAGCTTTAAAACCATTGCAATTTATGGAGAAGATCAAACAAAATGTGGTCGCTTGAGGCTACTAATTCCCACGAACCTGAAAGCAGCAAAGCAAAAGAAAATGCCCATCTGGAAGGGCGGAAGGTCAACTGCAGGTCGCTGACCGAGACCACTCTGTCCCCGACTCCTGACCCGGCACTTCCGAGGCTTGTGGGGCCGCAGGACAATGTTCTGGGTGCTACCGAGGTGAATGGGATAGTGCCAGGGGAAGGAGCCAATCCTCTCCCCCAGATTTCTCTTCCGAAGCCGCCTCCAGTTGTTTATCTTCCTCGGATGGTCCCCAAATCCCGCTCCTTCCTTAAAATCCAAGCAGCCCTGTGCTCGCCTCCCTCCATAATTGACTTTGGATGGATTCTACTTCCTGGGCTATAACTCCCTCCATCCTCTCCAGAGGTCCATGAAAAGTTGATGTGTAACCATGAGTATAACACCGGCAAGAAAAACCCACAAATCAGAGCAAACTTCTAGATTTTTTTTTATTATGCATTTGACAGTATTTTCTGAGTGTTAGCACAACGGATGAATTTCTCTCCAAGATGCCATCTTGCTGCAGCGCCGAACGGTGCGTATGCGTCTTAAAAACGTAATTCAAGCTCTAAGGGATATGCATTTGGATCCAGGACACAATTTAAAATGTATCTATATATACACAGTGGCTTTGCTTTGAACAGATCCACGTAAAGAAATCGAAATAAAGAAGAGTTTCACAATAAATAACTGCTTCTCTAAACTGTATACAATCCTGCTAGCAAGCCAGTGCTCTCCATCTCGCGATAGGTGCTCGCTTCTAGGCCTGTGAGAGCTCATGAAATGCTCATGGAGAATTTAACATTTGGCCAAGGCCAACGCTCTGTCGTTCACCACCCTGAACTTGTCCACATGGTGACCCGGGCCTGCCTCACCTGTGGGTCCTCACCTCTCTGCTTGCTGGAGGTGGGGGTCGGGGAGGGGCGTCCGCGTCAACCATGCTGGCACCCGTCACAGTGTCTGCCACGCACAGTAATCTTGGGCTGGCCGTCCAAAGCACAGCTGAGACAAATCGTGAACTGCGGGGAGTTGCAATCCCCAGTGGTTGCCAATTACATAGATAAATAGGAATTTACATAATTTACAAAGAGTTTGCGTTTGTGGCTTATTTTGAAGCCATTCCCCAAAGATCCACATTTATTCATGAAAGCGAATATTTACCCAAATAGACTGGAGTGGCGGCCAGCTGCCCTTACTGTGGCTCTCTGGGAAGAAGGCCTGCGGTGACCTGGCCTGACCATCTGCAGAGGACTCAGAAAGTCACCTGATCGTGAACGGGCTCTCGGCCACACGTCCCGGGTTCAAAGCCACCAGATACTCGTTTTCTCCTTTGCTCGTCACAAACATCAAGGTTTCCTTTTTCTTTTTCTCTCTTTTCCAAAGATACATTCTTTCGGTGGGTACCACACACCGCTGACAATCACTGTCTAAATCCTCCGAGAAGCTTCGAAGTCCTCAATGCCTGCAAAGCCACGATCCACATTCAAAATTGACGCTGGCGTCCTCGCTGGCCCACAGCGCGTGCCTTCTGGGCGTCAGGACGTGAACATCACAAGCTCCTGCTCTACCGGTTACGAGGGGACGCCTGTTTACGTCTGCAGAGTTAGCCTGGAGCCCACTTATGCTCCAAGAGAAGTCAAAAGCCAGCAAGTGGCTTCCCGACATGCCGGAGTGCTCCAAAAACAATTTCCTGCATGAAACCCAAGCCGTGGGCGTCAGGCTCTGGGCCACATCTGGGATCATTTTACCCATTAGGGAAACCAGGTCGTCAGGACTGGGGCACTTGGGGTAGGGGTGTGCTGTTGGGTGTGGACCCTCGGGGTGGGTTTCTCCCCCACCAGGCAAAACTCATTTCTGGTCTTCCAAGAGGCTGGGAATGTGAACTGGGAAGGCGCGGGACCTGAGGCCTCCCGGAAGTGGGGTGCTCCTGGCCTGCTTCCGCGGGGGGCTCCTGACACAGCAGAGCGGCGGGTGGAGCGCGGGAGGCCCGCTGCCGGGCAAGCATGTGATGCCGGAGGCCTACGGGCCGCTCGCTGGGCCGGTCCCGGACTTCAGCCTATCTTGGAGAAGGGGACAAAAGAGAAAAGGAGGTATGTCATGAAGGAGAGCTCTTACCGGCTGGAAAAGGGGGACCTCTCTCGGCTCCTTCTCGAGCCCTGTCCCCTGCTTCGAACTGACCCTTCTCGCCAGCGCTTCTTGGCAATTTCAGAGCCCGCCATCCCCCGGGAAGGGGTGAATAAATCACACCGGCAGAGGCGGCTGCGGGGAGGTGCCCCGAAGCCTGGTCCCGACTTTGATTATCACAAGCTCAGGGCAGCAGCAGCTTCCAATCTTGAGAATGTGAATCTGGGAATTATTAACTCGGGTCTTGCAAGAAAGCAGGGACTGTGGCGTATAAGAAAAGACTTTCCTTTCCAAGTAAAACTTCTGACAGGAGCTTTACGTGAAGGGTAAAGACCTAGAAGAGCCACCTTTCCAGGCCCCAGTGGGGACATGTGTGCGTGCTTCCTCATCTTCTGGACGGTCACCAGAACGGTAAGAACATCAACAGCAAAAGCAACTGCATGGGTTTTCTGTGCAAGGCTCTTGGGCCTTCCTTGAATAGACCCAGCATATTCCTACCCCAGGACCTTTGTACTTACTGTTGTCCCTCCCTGAAGTCTCCTCCCCTTCATCCTCCCCCAGGCTCACCCCCTGACTTCCTGCCCATCTTTACGCCAAGGAGACGGCCCTGTCCACCCAATCCCAAACAGCGATCCACACGCCCAGCACTTCCTATCCTGACCCTGCTCTCCTGTTCTCCTTCACACGTCTTATTCTATTAGTTTATGTACAGTGGTCCCCTCTTATCCGTGGTTCTGGTTACCCGCAGTCAACCACGGCCCAGAAGCAGATGCTCCTCCGCCGAGACAGCATCAGAGGTCCATGGAAGCCTCGCTCTGTGCCACAGGCCAGTGTATTCATCTCACTCATCTCTCCAGACAGCATTTTACCATCTCCCCTCGTCACAAGGGGGTGAGTACAAACCAAGTGTTTTGAGAGAGACAGAGAGACCACACTCATGTAACTTTTATGATAGGAACTGCCAGCCTTGCCCACTTCATTACCAGTGCTCGAGGTCACTGTCTCCCTGAGCCTGACTCACCAGGTGTGTGTGTGGCGGGAGAAACACAGTACGTGTGGCCGTGGCCGTGGCCTCCGGCACCCACTGAGGGCTCTGGAACAAAGCCCCCACGGGGAAGGGGGGATGACTGTATTTGTCCGCAGTCAGCCCCCCACACTGGTTAAGCTCCACAAAGGCAGCCCCCCCATCTCGTTCCCTCCCGCGTCCCCGGCTTCCGGAACACAGCCTGGCATGTCGCAGGTGCACCACATCTTCGCCGAATGAATGCATGAGTGAATGAATAAATGATGTAAAGGATGGATGGTTTTAATCACAGCCCGTCCTCGCTGAGAGGCGTGCGGGGCGAGGAAGAGAGAATAAGGCAAGAGAGCAAAGAGGCAAAGCAGAGACCAGCTGGGGCCTGACTCACGCTCTCCTGGGGCCTCTCTGCCGCCTCGCCCGCCCCCTCTTCTCCTCCCGTATTACGGATGCTGCCGGATCTCTCCGGACGACTAGAAGCGACTGCCACCGATTTGGGAAGCCTTCTGTATACTGAGCGGGGTTTAATCTTCCCTTGAACAGTCCCTGTAGGAACCCAAGCCACCTCCAGGCTATTATTATGGACATAAATTACAGTCCCATCGCACACGCGTAGGCGAGCCATTAATAACAATTTCTGATTGATAGAATGACAAGTAAACTGAGTCTGGCTGCAGGCAACCCTCAGAATCTCTGACAAAAAAGACAAATGGGTTAAAGAAAAAATCATAAGCCCGACTGGGGGACGTGAAAGGCATGTGCCCCTCCATCCAGAATCAGCTGCTGAAGATAAGAATGGATCTGGGGGAGGGGGTAAAGACNGAAAGATCACATTTTGCTTTGGGAAAAGTGAAACATGCGCCCAGGTGGCTGAGCCTGGGTGGGCTGGGGGCTGGGGGTGGGGGATCTCTGAGCAGCAGGGGCCATGGAGCTGTGTCCAGGCCCAGTGAAATCCAGAACTGGATGCCACTCCTCTAGGGCTGCGAGGGAGGCAAGGGGTCAACTCCTATGACAAAGAGCGGCAGGCCAGGGGCAGGGCAATGACAGTGAGCATCCACAGCGTTAGCCTGCTCTGTCCCCAGGGACAATCTACCAAGGGCCGGGTTCTGTGGACGCAGCGTCCCACGCGTGGTGGGGCTCCCACTGGCTGCCCTCACAGGTCACACGCCACCCTCACATCCTCCATGTCCCCAAGGGGGTGACGCCTCAGAAAGTATCTTCACCTCCTTGGACGCAGGCCTCCGTCGGCACCGCCAGCCGGCTCCTCCTCCTTCTCAGGATTCTTCGCTGTCCCTGAGCTTCTGTGGGGAAAAGGTTGGAATGAGCCGACCTGCACTTCCGTGGGGCTGGCTTTTCAGTTGTCACGTTAGGACGTCCCCTTCCCCACCGGCGAGCACATCA
This sequence comes from Crocuta crocuta, assembly GCF_008692635.1. Classification (NCBI taxonomy): domain Eukaryota; kingdom Metazoa; phylum Chordata; class Mammalia; order Carnivora; family Hyaenidae; genus Crocuta; species Crocuta crocuta. The sequence continues at coordinate 257,764 of NW_027528865.1, read as the reverse complement.
GCGCGTTCCCTGAAGACCACATCGCAGGCACGCTTTCCGACGGCCGAGCACACAGTGGGTGGATTTCTACCGAAGTACAGAGTCCACTCACTCCTCAGTTACTCATCAGACGTTAGGGAGTCAGGAAGGAAAACGCAGTAGGCCCTGGGGTTCCCAGCAGCGAATCCTGGGTCCTGACCACTCTGGCCAGCACCTGCCTACTGAGCGGACGATCATGTGAACGGCTGCCCTGGGTCAAACCCGTGATGTGCTCGTTTGTTCAGGTGTACACCGAGTACAAACTTCTCTCCAGCACAGAGTTAGGGCTACAGGGTCTCAAACTCAAGGGCTCCCAGGGTCCCCGAAGTAAGGTGTTGGGTAATGCAGGTACGTCTCCCTAAGGTGTGAGGGTCCCCCTCGGTTCTAGCCTATACCGGCCAGAAGGGCACGGGGGGCCCCCCTGAGACCAGATGGTCCCATCTGCTGTTTTTCATGAAGCTAAAAATACACATTTGGCAAGGGTGGGTAATTCTTCAATTTTTAAATGTTGGCAACTTATTCAGATCTGGGCAAAGCTGCCATGCAGTCCACAGTGTGTCTGGAGACCAGACACGGCCATGGCCACGTTGTGGGCTCTGTTCCGAAAGGCAGCGAGGGGACAGGNGGCACGTGGTACCTGCTGACAGCCAGGGTGCGGGCACAGAAGTGCAGGCAGGCTCTGTCCTGGCTCCGCACACAAGCGCAGCGCAGTGTCCGCTTGGACGGCTGTGGGCTCCGCGGGAACGGCCCTGCAGACCTCCGGGCCCGGAAGCTTCCTCTGTAGTTGGACAGTCCATAGGGCACAGTCCGTCTGCAAAGGACAGAGCAGCATCAGGGCCGTGTGTGAACGAGCTCTGGAGGCCTCCCCGTTCGGGGGCTGGGGAGGACATCCATGGGGGCGGAGCTGGCCAGGGCTGGGAGACCGTGGACACAGAGAGAGAGGTGGGGACCGGCGAAGCCTCGAGAACCGGTGTCCCCATGGTCCCCTGTGCTCTGGGTCTTAGCAAACCTCTGCAGGGAGCCTTTCACCCATTTTCCCCAAGCCCCCAGTAAGTGGGCTGGGGCCGAGGGCACAGACGGGGGGGGAGGTGCTGGGGGAGGAGATGCTGGCACTGGAGTGCACCCCCACTCCCAGGTCCTTCGAGGGCAGTTCTGGGTTGCCTTCCTGTGCCCGAACCCAAGCCACTGATACTCTGGCTGACATGCATGTTGGCGCCTCCGTCTTGGGCAAGTGCCCGGGTCTGGTCACCCACGCCAGTTAAGAGTCCTGCCCAGCTCCCAGCCCAAGGCCGGCCACGCCCTGCCTGCCCAGCACCCAACTTCTTGTCTTCATCGCCTCCCCGTCTGCATTAGCAGGAATACGCAAATGTAATTACGGCCATTACGGATGCGTCCTGGCCTCCAGACACCGTTTTCTCCAATGCGCAAACATCAGAGGACCTGCTCTGCCCTGTAAGTCACAGCCAAGGATGGAACGGGCCTTGGGAAAAGGCTTATTGAAAAAGTATTTATTTAAGAGTCTGAAAAGATTGATCAATCTCACTTATGGCTGGAGCTGGAGGAAGCTGTTGGCGTCGTTTGGAACAATTAACATTTGTCTTTCCCTTACGTCCATCTACATCCAAACCATCGCTCTCCAGAGAACAAGGAAGACAGCCAGGCGGCAGTTGTGGGGGAAGAAATGAAAAGCATATGCTTCATTCATTAGCACTATTGAACAGGACCGGGGGACAAATTGCTAATAACCAGAGGAAACTTCTGTGGCTGAAAGTTACTTTACAACAAGGCCTGGTTTTCCGAGATGAGCCACCTTGGTTGCTGTGAGCACCACAGAGCACCACCAATCATCCTCCTCAAAGGGGTTCTGACATCCTCTGTGCATTTTCAAAATAAAATCAAATTGGATTTACTTTAATTTGAAACACACATCAACCTCATGGAGCCTTTTATCAGGGTGGCGGGGGCAGAGCGGGGGCGGGGGCGCCCCCTCGTGATCTGAGGCTTGGAACCAACTTCCAACTTCCCCCTGCTGGGTCGGAGGCCTGAGCCAGGGGGCATTCCCACCCCTATTCCCTTTCTCGTGTTCTGTTCTCTGCACTGTGGTGGGTTCCTTCCCATCGGGTAGGGGCGCATTCCTCCTGCCCTCAGTAGGGAGCAGTCTGGGCTCACAAGAGAACGTAAGCAGGATCCAGTCCTGTTCTGAGCTAAACCTTTGCTAAAACCCCATTTTGTCTCAGGAATGGGGCTGGGGGGTAAGAGGGCAGAACGGCATAGACACTGTCGTGAGGCAGGATTTGGCTAAAGGTATATTTTTCCAGTAATGGGGCCGCATGAAATCTCAAAGCGTTGACATGAAACCCAGGCCCCATTTCTTGGTGAAAATTACAGACAAGGAATAACAACGCTCCCATTTTTCCATCAACAGCAAGACCTGCAATTTTGAAATTGCTGTCAGCTGATGGTGCATTTGCATGTGCAGAGCCACTCAACTTCAGCGAAAACACTCCAAAGTGTTTTACGTAAGGAAACAAGGCAATGCAGCATTTGTTAATAGAGCAATGCTGAGCGCTTTCCCAACGGCCAAGTGCAAAGAGCTCATATGCAAATGAGCCCTTGCAATTTTCAAAGAACGTTTACAGAGAGACACAGGCCCCCTCCTCTTCCCCACATCCTGGGACCAGAAACCCCTGCTCCAAGCCCTGGGGGGTTAAAGTGGGCTCTCCCCTCCCAGCTGGCTGAGCTCCAAGAGCGGGTGGGGACGGTACAGGCTGAGGAAATGGAGGGTTTAGAAGGTGGTCCAGACCCCAGAATTTTCCAGTTCCACTGGAGGCATGGGCCAACAAGGTTTTGAATTAATCTGATAAGCTCTTAAACAAGACAGTTCTACCTTCCTACCTGAACAGATACAGCTTCAAAACACCTTGGACGTCTGGGCTTGAGTTTAGAATCCTGGAGCTGTGTGGGAGCATGGTCACCCAAGGAGGTGCACACCTTCTCTTCCATCCCACTCTGTCCCACAGCACGGGGGCCTCATGCATCCCTTGGCCACACCGTGGACCTGGGAGATGTGCCTGGAGTTCTGTGCCATCCCGGGGTGTCAGACTCCGGAAGATACCCGCGCAGGCCTTGGAAGTGGGCTCGGGGACAATTTGGGTAAAGGATTCTAGGATCCTGAACACCTGGAACACGGTTTGGAAGGAGTACACGTTCAGTCCCATAGACCCCTTTGATGGGGTGGGAAACACGGCCAGAGGAGGGCCAGAGGCAGCCCTGTAGCCCTTAGGGCCCAGCGAGGGGACCTGAGTGTCCAGATCTAAAGGTGGGTCACTGGCTCCTCAAGACTGGAAGGCTGGACTTCTTCAGTACCTGCTGTGAACCCAGCACAAGGATGAGCAAATGGTAGGAACTGTGAGATAATCTAGTCTGGCAAGACAGGATCCTCTCCAACCTAAAAGGTTCAATAACCACGAATTCCTTACAAAGACTCTCCAACATGGGGCATCTGGGTGGCTCAGTCGGTTGGGCATCCGACTTCAGCTCAGGTCATGATCTCACGGTTCCTGAGTTCGGGCCCCGAGTTGGGCTCTGTGCTGACAGCGCGGAGCCTGGAGCCTGCTTCACATTCTATCTCTGTCCTCTGTTTCTCTGCCCTCCCTGCTCACGCTCTGTCTCTCTCTCTTTCTCAAATATAAAATGAAAAAATTAAAAAAAACACAAAGAATCTCCAACATTTGCCAAGCATTATATATGTACACATATCTAATAAGTGTGATGGGGATATAGAAAGGTCTACAGGAGTTCACACACTCCACGGCTATTAAACCAGATCAAGGAAACATCATAAACCGGTACATACAGGTATGTGCCAGGCACACAGAGCACACGGAAAGGTGAGCTGGCAATTCCATTACCATGTTGTAAAGCACGTACTGATGATCGCTCCACCCTCTTGACAATTTCCTGACCTACTAAAGGGCTGCTGGCCAGACTGAATGACACACTGCACTGCATAGTGAAATCGTCGGCAGAAAGCTAGCGGTAAATTAACGATAGCTCTCATTGCTGCACATCTGGTCTTGGGAATTCAAGTGAGTTGTTACCAGGCAGAAAAATCCCACCTACCCGGGCTGCATTTGAGATGTGTGAGCAAGCAAAAAAGAAGGGAAAGTAAGGGGCCAGCGTGCCATAAGGCGCAGCGATGCCATCCTCTGCCGGGCTTCCTTCTGGATGCTCTGTCCTGCTACTCTGCCCGTCCAACAAGCACTTGGATTTCATTCATCTTGGTGCCCGTTCTCATTTTTTAATGTTTCCTGAACATGAATTGGAAGCACCTAACGTTGGGCCAGTGAAAATGAAGTCTGGTCGGCTCAGAACCCTGCCCAGCACACTCTCCGGCCGGCTGGCTTAGCCGCTGCTGAACGGTAGGCCTTGCAGAGCGCGCTTCCTTGTAAAAAGTAGGCAGCGCTTCTGCCTGTTTGTGGCTCCGTTATAACACAGAGCTCCTCACAAAAGGGAAGCAGATGAGAGGATCAATCCAAATGCTCTTAGACAAAACAGAACACCCTTCCAGCATACCTACACATGCAGCATCTCGTGTGGCCCGTGTCTGTGTAATAAATTGTCTCAAAACCGACATACATTCATTACTGATCAGCGATGGTGGTGCCAGTCTTATTTATCACTGTGTTCCTTACTTCCCATTTTTCCCCAAATGTCATCTATAAATGTTATTAAATATTAAACCACCCAATCCCCCGTGCTCATCCTTCATCTGCATAGCACATGGAGAGCGCTCGATTTTTCTCTGCAAAGAAATTTTTAAAATAAGGAAAACTGACTTTTCTTTTTAAGATTTTGTTTTTAAAGTCCAGTGCTGCCTTCTCATAAATGGATTCGTTATCGCCACCATTCTGATCAGGAAACGGGCTTCTATAACTGAACTGTAAATTTCTTAAATGTTTTACTATTTATTTTTTTGAGAGGGAGGGACAGACACAGCATGAGCAGGGGAGGGGCAGAGAGAGAGGGAGACACAGAATGTGAAGCGGCTCCAGGCTCTGAGCTGTCAACATAAAGCCTGACGCAGGGCTTGAACCCACGAACTGTGATATCATGACCTGAGCTGAAGTTGGATGCTCAACGGACTGAGCCACCCAGGCGTCCCTATACCTGAACTTTAAAGGAGGGATAGAGATATTCGCAGGGTCTGGCCAGAAGCAGCAAAAAGAGAGTCACTGGCCAAAATCTAATTCCTCAGGAAAGTTATCAAATTGTCATTGAAAACCCAGTTTTTATTCCCCCACCCCAATGAGTAGTATTCAGTGAATATCAGACTGGACCAGACTCTGGGTGAACATCCAGGAGTAAGACAGACAAATGGTCCTATACACACACAGCTTTAATCCACCACAGGGGCTCGCAATTTGGCAATTTATGGGTTTCATCCAATCAACAGAGGGTTTTTCTTTTGAACATTTTGAAATTTTACATGAACATCGCGATTTCCAGCTACTCTAGAAGTGGAGCCTGTTTCAACACCAACCCCAATCTCCAACATGGCAACCGCCATCGCAAGCTGAGTGACAAAGTCAGAGACGGGGCATGAACGCTCTGTTTCGCCCCAGTCTGTGCAAACACCTCTCCTTCTTTGCTCATTTGTGCTATCCGTCTGGCCCTCGCGAGCATCTGAGTTTATAACCGTGGTCCAGTAGCCTGTCCCACAGAACCGGGCCAGACAGGTCACGTGACAGAGTGACAAAATCAGCCCTTGATACCATTTTAATAAGTAGAGCAGTTCGCAATCTAAAAAGCCCACGTTCCGGTCTCTGAAACAGATCGTTTTCACTTCCATCGAATGTCATCTTGACGATCTACTTCCTTTGTTCCCATTCATCCTTCTGAAAGGGGACGCAAAGGCAGGGTCACCCTTGGGCCCAGGGAACGTACTGTACAGAAGGCATGACCCTGCCGACCGACCCTGCAGCCCAGAGGGACGGCAACGACTGACCCGCTGGCTGTGAGGCACCCACGGCCATTGGGTACCTCCTGCCGCTCCCCAGACAAACCACTTCTCAACCCCAACACGCCTTCCATCTCAGGTCCCACGAACTTCCTTCCGCAGCAAGCACCACCGCCCTGCTCTCCCCAGCTTAGACATGTCTCCGTGGGCAAGGAAGAGAGTGTGGCCCACGTCCACTCGCTGCCTTGGGCCCCCTAACCGGGGAAAACTGTGAAGAAAGAACTCTGTTCCGATCAGTAAGACAGGCTCTTCCATGAGCACCCAGTGCACATGCTGAGCCCAAAGAGAAGGCAGGGGGGGACGCAAGCTGAGAGACAGGAGGCCGCCTCTCAAAGGACTTGAAAGCCTGGGGTCCCCTAGAGCCCGAGGTCAAGTTCAGTTGCGTTTGTCTCCTGGAATCTAAGCGCCTACCTTTCCTCTGGGGAATTATCCCTCCCTTCCGTGTGGGATCTTGGCAAGACTGTCCATCCATGTGCCTCACCTGCCCCTGTCCGAGGACTCCAGCAGGTGACCCGAACGGACAAATGTGACCCTGTCTCTCCCAACACACCTGAGTGGGGCAACGCATGATCAGAAAGCTGCCATTGGCCAGGCGGTCCCACGCCGTCTTGTGCATCCGGTTGACCCCTAGGCCCGCAGTCCAGGTACCCCTCCTGCGTCTGATGCTGCTTCTTCTCAGTCTGTCTCTTTCCAATAAACATCTTTTATGCCACGTTAGTCTAGACTGGGTTTCTGTGGCTGGTGACCAGGGATGGCCAGCTGATCCGGAACTCACTTTCTTGCGACTGAAGTGATCAGGACCCCTTGGATTTAACTGGAAGACCCAGAGTGCCTCCAGCTGCCGGAGGTTTTCTCCATCGCGACAAAACACAAAGGAGTGGGTTCAGAGTCAGAACCAAACCCAGCAAACAAAGCTGGCCGGAGCCCATTCCTCCCGGGTGTGCCCACTGTGAGATGTTTGGTTTGGATCGCGCTACGCTTTGGGCAGGTGAAAGCAGGCAGACCACTCACTCTCCTCTGTATCAAGAGGCTCGGAGCCGAGCCCCAGGCTCCCGGCCGACCACCTCAGAAGTCTTCGCCTCCAGCGAACTATTCCTTGTCCAGCTGTCAAACGCTTGTGCAAGTCAGCTGCGGGCCAGGCCTAGTGCCAGACAACCCACAGGGGGCCCTTCCAGCCTCCAGGAAAGAAAACAGGCCAGGAAATGGAGCTCCTCTGCGACCTTGTTATACAAGCAGAAGATGCACACGTGCTTTCTGGTTCTAAAGGGGAGGACACAAATCTTAGACTCACAAACAGTGTGAAACAAACTGGCGATCTGTGGCTTTGCTTCCACTGCAGAAAACCCTTGCATCTTAAAGTCAGAAGACCCCAAGGCAGACTGCTCGACCAGCCACGAACCCATGTGGAGACCCCTCCTCCCGCAGCCTTGAAAATAGCCAAGGATCCTACGGTGTTTAGAAGTATCAAAAGCGAGCAATGTGCTGTCTGTTGCCCGTTAACTAGTTTTTAGGACGCTCCTCCACCAAAAAGAGAAAAGAAAAAAGGTTGGGTTTATCCAGGACTTGGTTGTATATCTGGGGATATTACCGGAATAACAGACATTTCCAGAGTCTGCTGAGCACTGACCCCCATCCATAAAGTAAAACCCAAGAATGATGGTCGATTCTGCATCCCTACTGGCTTCCTTCTTTCTTGTCCCTCGTGATCAGCAATTAACTGCACCTTTCCAACTGGAACCATTGATTGCTTCCACTTCACGCACTTCCGCACACAGCTGTAGCACCTGGCTCGGCGTGGGGCTCAGTAACACCTCAATGATCTCAGTAAGAGATGTGCATTGAACGAATGCGGGAAGGAAGATGGTGAGGTCTAAATGAGCCATTATTTCTGGGCTACTCCCATCTCCCAAATGTACCGCCTTCTTGGCTGATTAATTGGACTTCTATTCTTGCCCTCAACTGGCCCATCCTAGAGGGATTTTTCCTGGAGAGAAGGTGTCCCTGGATTCCTCAAAGTGAAAGATCTACATCTTGACAACAGCTCCTGCCGGCCACACCAGCGGCATGACAGAGAAACCAGGCTGCCTCGATGGCTGGGGCACCAGAGGGGATGCCAGAGGGTCACTAGGCTGACCCAGGTTTGTGGTCCAAATGGAAGACTAGCTCATGGAGCATCCCCAGTGAGTGAGTACCTTTCGTCTGAGCCTCAGAAAGGCAAGGGCTGGCTGGACGATTGGAAATGTCTGTCCAGTTCCACACTCCACCTAGATATTCTCAAACCCCGGCATCACTCAGCCTCCAAACAGCAGTGTCTGGAACAGGCCTGACCCATCTCTCCAGCAATAAAACCACAGCTAAATCGGGGGTCTCTGTCCCCCAACACCTGAGCTTGGAACACGTTGGCCCAGGCTGTCTGCATGCTCTTGTGTGCTATTACCATCTAAACAAGCTGAACACCAGAGCCACAGACTTGTGGCACCAGCCCCCGGGACCCAGGCACATCCTTCCTGAACACGAGCGCACACCCACGGAAGGAGATCCAGAGGCACAAGGGGTCCGAGGAAAGGGGAGCAGAAAACCTCTCTGTGCGTGTGGCGTGCTGGGAGGTCTTCCAGATTTACGACTCAGAACAGAAGTTAGGGAGACAAAGCCCTCCGCTATGTGGGGAACGAAGCCATCCGTTCACTCCCCTCCAGACCCTGCGGATGAGGGCTTCCCCCTCCACCTGGTATGGCCTGAACTCGTGTATGTGGATAAGGCTGGAGTTTCCCTCCCCAGCCCCCCCTCCCCATGACCCTAACAGATTCCAGGTCGAATGTGGGCAATTCCACGTCTGTCTGGCATGGCCTCATTATAAGTTTATGCAAAGCTGTAGACAGATGTGGCTCAAAATAGTTCCCAGCAGTGGAAACAGTGGAGGTAATATAAGGCACAGGTCCTTTTTTTAGGGATGGAGGGTATTTGCAGAGGGATAAAAAAAGAAAATACAGACACCATCACACACCCCTTTAAAGAATCCACAGTAAGAGAAGACATCCTTGCAATTTTTCAGGAGACTTCGCCGTCAGGATGGAAAATCCTACTGAACAAAGACCTACTCACCAGCACGACTATAATACAGACTCCTTTCCCTCCTAATCTAGCTGTTTGTGTCCTTGGGTCATGTCCTTCTGGTAGCCCTGATCCATTGGTCGCTCCCCTCAAACTAAGAACACCTGAGTCCCTGTAGAGATACGACCTTTACCGCCATTCCAGAACTCCGTGCCGGGATCGGGGCAGGGCGAGTGGGGCAGGCCAGGTAAGCCCAGTGTCGGGTCCTGCCTTTATTACAAATGGTGATCCTTTGTTGATTATGAATTTGTTGCTTTCATTTTTTCCCCCCAATATTGCATTAACCCTCATTCATGTTTACTACGGACACTTGGGCACACCTTCAGAGATGTCACCGGCCTCGCCCATCCTCCACCCTGCAAGATACCCGTGGAAACAGTCCAGGACAGATACACACACCTCTGCTTTCTCGCTGACTTGCTTCTGACCTTTGGCAGAACTTTTACGTTCCCATGGGGCGCCTGGGTGGCTTANTTAAAAAAAAAAAAAAAAAAAAATAAGAACTTTTACGTTCCCCCAGTCGTGGGCAGAGCTGTCCCCCCCACGCCCCCACCATGGGCCATCGGCTCCATTGCCACTTTGGTTTCCATGCCTCTCGGGGACTCCTGAAATGAATCTGTCTCATTCTGTGAATTGCTGGGCTAGGACACAGGGCTCCCTGGCTGCCCCGTTCTAGGGTTACTGTTTACTGAGGCCTCCTGCTAGGTCGGGCCTGAGCAGGCCATAACAGAAGGAAAGGTCTGGCCTCCCAGCCCTTGGACGAGCTCTCCGAAAGCTCGGGGCAGCTGAGAGAGGCTGATGGACACCCTGTCCCGCTGTCAGTCCACTCGACGGACACTTGCTGGGTGGGCAGGAGTTTACAGCCCACCTCTGTCTGGACAAGCAGCTCACCCTTGGCAGTTAAGATGGCTCTCCCTTCCTGTCCCAAGTAGGGACGGGAGTGCACGCGTCCCATTTCAAGGCATCGTGTTTCCATCCGACACGTGACACACAATGAGAGCGGGTCTGAGCGCTGCTCACACAGGGCTTGCCTGCAGGTGTGTGTGGAGGTGCTGTGGGTCCCCAGGGGGCCCGGGCCTGGGCGCCGGAGCAGGGAGCCGGGCGAGGCCCCAGCCCCAGCATGGGGCCTCCTGAAAAAAAAGCGCTGTTTGCTCCCAGCTTCCTTTGTTTTAAATTCGTGCAGGAATAAACCACACCAGAGATGTCAGACCCTTTCACCTGCCTTCAGATTGAAGGCCAAGTTCCCAGCTGTGAGGTCCCTTTCATCTAGCAGAAACCCAAATTCTCCCCCCCGGGGTCACGTAGGGTCACGCCTTGCCTTCCACGATTTCTTGCTGAGAAGCAAACTGCCCCTCGGCTCAAGTCACTGTCCTCATGGGGGCCTACTGCGCTCCAGCCAAGCCCATCTCCGCTCCTGCACCCCAACCCCCAGGCCTACTCACACCCACCCTGGGGCCCAGAAGGGGGCTCTCGGGCCCAGTGACCCCTACACTGAGGTCACCTTCTGCCATCGACCTCTCCCACAAACTGCGGTTTCGCCCCCAAGGCCCTCAACTTCTAAAGACGTATCCTGCCGTGAAGTGTCCTCAGAGATATGATCCTTGAACTCAAAACTTGGATCTAAACTTTCACCAGATTTCGAAGGAGACAGACATGCTTCCCATGGGGAGAAAGACACAAAATCAAGCAAAACCGGCAGCGGCCAGAGCGCTGCGTTCACGCGCACGTCCAGTCTGGCCGACAGCATCTTCTCTGGCGCGTCCTCGCAAGCGTAAGGCGAACTATATTCTGTAAACCAGCGGGCAGAGTGTTGCCCAGAATCGCTTCCTGGTGGCACCCCCCAGGTCCTGGGCAGGGCCGGCCCCGCAGAGCACAAGGCCCGGTGCTGGCGGCGGTGGGCACAGGAGAACGCACACAGACCGTCCACCAAGGCCTCACCAGGAGGCACTGAACAAACAGTTCTAAACTGACCGTTCCCGTTGGCCTGAAATGGCAGACCCAGGCCGCTGCCCCCACCTCCCCATTAACGGAGGGGAGCCCCAGGCCATGCCTACCAGAATGCCAAGCCCCAAACATTCCAGGGATTTGCCAAGGGGAGAGGGAAGCAAGAGAGAGCAAGGAGGGGCACAAAGGGCGGAACCAAGTCTCATCGAGCCTGGACTAACCTTTGGCCGGAGCGTCCTTATCAAGTCGCTTATCAGCAGCGGGAGGCAGCCAGGCACACCTTTACCCCCAGGTCTGTAAACCTTGTGCCAATTAGACCATCTAGGAGCCCACAGAGGGTCGAAGACGGTGCGGCTCGCTCAGTGCTACCCCCGGAGGCCAGGCAAGGCCTGCGGCAGCAGGTCCAAGGAGGTAACCTCAGTGGTACTTGAGCAAGAACTTTCTGCTCACTGGCGCCCTCCGACCGCAGCATGGGGTATGACAGGCAGCACTGGCCCTGGGGCCTAGAGCTTGTACCGTTATCTTTATGGTCATGTCTTGGTGATACAGTCACTGGGCCCCATGTCCCATCTCCCTTCTGATGGCATCCTCACACGTCCTGACGCATGGGAGTCAGTCTTCGCCAATGCTGATCGTCGTCGTCACCATCACCATCTGCGTCGCTGTGATTATCATGAGGACCAGGTCCTGCCTCAACAGCTGCATCTCCACCTCACGCCCGACCCTGACTCACGGGGCGGGCAAGCCCACAGCGGGGGCGGCGGGCCTCGCATCGGCAGGAGGCTGGGGTCCCGGAAGCATCCGTCTCCCCAGGACGTTCTAACGTGTGCCACGCCCGTTCTTGCAGATGTGAACTTGACTTTCTCGAACAACTCGGGAGGCCAGGATGAATCTGTTGAAGTGTTGCCTTTCTGTGGTAAAATGCATTCAAATAGAAGCCTAAATGTTTTTTTAATTACCGTTATTATTATTGTTGCTGTTCTACTTCTTTGGGGGAGAAGAACCCCAGACAGACGGCATTCCCGCCGGGCCGAGTTGGCGCGTGGGCTTTGCTGCAGCGAGGGCGGCAGGTCGGGCATCTTGTGAGGCCACTGCACCCCTGAGTCACACTGTCATTGGCCCCTCACCCGGGGAGGCGCTCAGAGAGGGGGTGCTACCCCCAAGTCACCCCGCTGGCAGCCAGGACCCCGGGCCTGCACCTGGCGCCTTCCCGCAGGCGGGGGCTGTAGACCCCGGCTTCCACCTCAGTGAGACCCCACGCGCCCGCCCCGCCCACTTCATAAATACCTTCCCCTGGTCAGTTCGCGTGGCTCCCAGGTGTGTGCGGGAAACATGGTCCCCATCACAGCACACGGTGCCTCTCCCCCACTCTGTCCTTGGAGGGACAGACAGATGGCAGGTTCCGTCAGTTCTCGGGAACAGAGCGGGAGGAGCACAGAGGAGCTCCTTGCTGCCACGTCCTGAAGCCCCATCGGCCACTTGATGGATGGCTCACTCTCAGGCCAGGTGTGCGGTGGAGGGAACCGAGGGGTTAATTTTACGTGTCAACCTAGCTCGGCCGCCAAACGCTGCTATTTGGTCAAATGCTAGTCTAGATGGTGCTGAGAAGGGTTTGTTTTTTTTTTAAGATGTGAATAAGATTAAAATCCGAAGACTCTGAGTAAAGCAGATTACTCTCCATAACGTGGGTGGGCCTCACCCAATCAGTTGAAAGCCTTCCTGGGGAAAAAAAACTGAGGTCCCTGAAGAGGAAAGAATTCTGCCTCCAGAATGCCTCCCATGGGTGTGCGTGTGCGTATTTATACAGACATATCTATGTCCACACATACGTGTCCTATTTGTCTCTCTGGCAGCACCGTGCTGGAGACACTGCTGGTTTCCAAGTTCACGTGGAGAGCAGCCCCAGGTGTACACGCGTGTAAGCACACAGGCCGCGCTCACCTCCTCTTCCCTTGTTATCTTATTCTTGGCAAACTTTCCACCGTCCTGAGATGGGACGTGTTTTTCTCTGATTTGGAGTTTTTGTCCTGTTTCTGTTGGCAATTCTGTTTGGGGGAGGGGCGGAAGCTCCCTAACACGGCCGCCAAGGAAAGTCACGGAAACCGCCCCGGCCGCGAATCAGCGCCCCCGCAAGCCCAGGAAGTGCAGTTGCCCGGACACACTTGGCTCCTCTTGGGGGCCGGCCACAGACTTCCTAGAGGCTAAAGAGAAGTTACGGGCAACACGCCAGAGAAAACCCGGGTTCCCGCACGCGTCTGCTGGGATGCGCGCGCCTCGGGAGAGCGCCCACGCAGGCTGGACCCAGAAGCCTTGCCCGGGGGAGAAAGCACCACAGACCAGAGCCTCAGTGCCGGCGAAGACGAGGAAGGGGCGCCAGGACTTAACCAAAGCCAAGCAGCATTACTGAACATCTAGTACATGCCAGGAGCCGGCAGAGAGGGCTCACCGAGCTCAGGTCTGGAAGAAGGAAGCCTGTCAGAGTCTGTGAGAGAGCGAGAGACCCTCAGCCCTTCCGCCCAAGATCAAGATCGTTGGTGAACCCGGCCCCTCCAGTCCTCACCGGATGTCAACTTT
>NW_027528865.1:173217-243713 GCF_008692635.1 Crocuta crocuta | reverse complement strand
TTTCTAGGAGAGATTGAGAGACAGCGTGAACAGGGGAGGGTCAGAGACAGAGGGAGTCACAGACTCTGAAACAGGCTCCAGGCTCTGGGCTGGCAGTCAGCACAGAGCCCGACGCGGGGCTCGAACCCACGAACCGCGAGATCATGACCTAAGTGAAAGTCGGACACTTAACCGACTAAGCCACCCAGGCGCCCCCGGATGTCAACTTTCCACAGAAGATGCAGCAAGGACCTCGGCAGGACCTGGCACATTCCACCTGCAGCTTTCAGGTCCTCGGACACGGCGTGAGCGGCCACACTCACAGAATGCCTGCACACGGCCTCCCGGGGCCGCGTAGGACCGCGGGGTCTGTCTTCACGCAACAGGAAGGAAGACCCCGATCAGTGAGAAACCACCAAAGCCAAGACTATCGACATAAGCATGAGGATCGAGACCCCCACGGTTCCCCGTTCAGCGGCGAGGCAAGAAAGCACCTCACACGCGGCAGAAGCTTCCACAGACCGGGGGGGTCCGCCCCGGAAGGCGGGGGCAGAAACGGACAGGAACCTGGAAAAGCCCTCGCTGCTCCCCACGGCTGTCCCTTTGGCTCAATTCGGCAGAGTGTCATTCCTCCATCTCTCCAAAGGCCCACGTCCCCTGTCCCGAGAGCCCATTTTCTCACACTGCAATCCGGCCCGAGATGTTTCCGGTCCTGTCTACCGATCTAGAGAGTTTTGGAAGGAAGGAAAGAAAGGGAAGGAGAGAGAAGGGCGGGGAGAGAAGGACAGAGAAAGAGCGTCTGGAAAAAGCTTCCTTCTGAAAACTATTTTGCGTGTCTCACTTCAGAATGCCCATCTGTCTGTTGTCATTTTTGTTGTACACAGAGCTCTCAAACACCATAGTTAATCCTTCTTCCCTAGTGTTTAAAATGAATCAGGGTCAGGAAAGAGGGGAAGAGGTCAAACTGCGAGGGAGGAGGCCAGCAAGTTGGCTGCCCTAAAAAAAAAAAAAAAAAGTCAAAGGTCCATAGCTTCATACAAGACAACTCGGAATTACGAGACATGGCTTCCAACAGATCAGAGGGCGTTTGCTGAGCCCGTTGGGCGCATTTCAAGCACTCGGGCCTCCAGCCGCTGCCAGGAGCCCGGAGACAAGCAGGCTCCCTCTCTCCTCTGCCCCAGGCCCGCGGCCCCTAATTCAGTCGGCTCTCCTTTCTTCTTCTATCTGCGCAGCTTGGGACCCTGGCTAAGGCAAGATGCGGCCCTATGTTGACTTCCCCACGTCCTTGATTCTGCGAAGATACTTGGGGCACGCGGCCAGGAGGGCAGGAATCAGAAAAGACAAGCGTCAGGGTGACGGGGGCTGTGAGAAGAGGTGACCCCGATCGGTGTCTGAGAATAGGAGGCAATCCGTGTCCGGGACCCCCTCCCCACCGCACACCACTTCCGTCTTCCCCACCAGAGGGGGACTGTCCGTACAGCGGCCCGATGGGACACAGCCTGACAAGCAAAATCGGCCACCCGGATCCGCTATGTGACGCGTGGGCCCCGGGATAACATGCAAACGTGGAGCCTCTGGTTCAAACAGTGTTAAGAATTTCAAGACGGCATTAAACCGGGCGTGGGTCCTTCTGAGCCTGGGACCCTGTGCGAGTGTCGAGGTGTTTCAGGGAAGCCGGCCGCGTCTGCCATTCTGGCCTACTGGGGTCACTTTCCAGACCTACCGCGGATGTGCTGAGGGCCTGTCACCTGGTTGGAAAGCTATTTGTCCCCGCAGGTGCACCCTCCTTGGTGCTTCATTCTGCACGGGCTCATGAAACAAGGTGGGCAAGTGAGCCCATCGGAGCTGTCACCGAGCATGCTCAGAGGCCTGGGGATGCAGGCGGCCACAGGGGACACGAATCGGGGTGGCTCCAAACACAGACNCCCTGCCGTTCACCACCAGCTCGACAGGAATCCCCAGTAGCACCAGCGGGGGTCCCAAGAGAACCGAAGGACACCTGGGGAACGGAACGTGGGGACAATCTGGTCCAAGTCCCAGATTTCAGAGCTCAGGGAAGACAAAGCCCAGAAGGGCAGGTGACCGGAGCAAGGCCAAGCCCTCTTACTGTCTGTAAGGTGACGTTTCTGCAGAAGGAGACCCCCAAATTGAGTAAGCGAATGGGCGACACTCAAATCCTCCCAAGGCAGAGTGCTGTCCGCCCATGGCCTTGGAAGGTGGACTCCAGACCCCAGGACTCCGGGTGCGCTGCCTCGGTCCTACAGCAAGAGTCCCTAGGGGCTGGAGGGGACACGGGGAGGCCGTCTGTGGCAGGTGGTGGCAGTGGGTGACAGAGGGTGACAGGGGCCAGCTTGTGGCAGTACCAGTCGTCACTCCACCCCCAGGAAGAAAGGAGCCTGGTGCCCGCGGAATTTTACCCTGCCCGGGAAGTTTCCAGCAGCCCTGGCCAGGCCCACCCCTGCGCTCTCTGGAGAGCAGGCTGCTTTCAAGGAATTTGAAACTCCTTGGAGCTTGGCAGGGTCGGGAGGTGGGGGGGCCCACTTAGCCCCCGGGGCCAGGAGATAACTTTCCTCAATGGAAGAAAGACTTCTCAGGTGTCTAATCCCTCCGGCCGCCCGCTTCTCTCAGAGGGAGGGCTCCCCCTCCCAGCAGATCAGAAACTCTGAGATTGGGTTTCTCCCGGGCCAGGCCCTCCCAGGGGACGGGAGACGCACCCCTGACCTGCAGACGGGCCTGAGCTGAGCTGGCGGGAGCCCCCCACGAGCGCTGCAGGCCGTGCCCAGGGAGCCATGGGCTGACCTGGCAGAAGTGGGCTGAGGCGCTCTGGGGTGAGGCTGTGGGCCAGGCCAGGGAGCCCCCACCTCCCGGTCACCCCCCACCACTCAGGGCCAGGCTGACTCACTCGGGAGTGTTGATCCAGATGATGTCCAGGTGGCAATAGTAAACGCATTCCTTGTCCTTGTAGGTGAAGCACGTGCAGCGCCTTGCTCGGTGGTGCACAGGGCCCCCACGGGTCGCCGGCTCCCCAGACCGCCCTGGCTCCCCCTTCTGCCCCGGGCTTCTGGGACTCGGGCTCCGCACAGCTGTTGTGGCCGCGGTGTCCTTGATGTCCCCCTCAGAGCTGGCTGCGGCGGGGGGGCCAGGCACGCCGCTCCGGCCAGCGCCCCCAGGCTGGGGGCGAGGCACCAGTCCTGCAGGAGGGAGATGGAGGGGCTCCTGAGCGTGCAGAACCCCCCTGGCCCCCCCCACACCCATCATTCCCAAGGACCTGGGGGAGAGGGACAACCAAACTTCCTGCACAGGGTACAAGCCAGCCGCACTTTCCGTAAAGTCTCCAAGCTCTGCCACATGTTCTGAAAAGTTTGCAAAGGCTATGTGCACAGTTTCTGAAAAGTTTACACGTTTCGTGCATGACTCCGTGAAAAGCTGCAAGCTGTTTTCACTTTCTGCAAAGTCTGCAAGGTATCTGCACCCGTTGAAAACTGTGCGGTCATTTTGCACAGTGTCTGAATCGTTGGCAAACTTTTTGAAAAGTTCCCAACTTCGTGAAAACTCCACGGAGTCCACCGGGCCCGGCCGCATCTCCGGCTTGCGGGTGGGCCGCAACCTCCAGAGGCCCCCGGGGGTGGTCGGTGCCCGGATCAGCGCTCGCATCTCCCCAACCCGCCCCCAGGCGCCTCCCGGGGTCCCAGCGCGTACCCTTCCGCGCGCCCCCCAGCCCGGGGTCCTTTTGTGTGCGCTCGCGCCGGCAGGGGCGCGCCGCCTCGCCCGCTTACCTGCGGCGGAGGTCACCGTGAGCCCGAAGAGGAGCCACAGCCCGGGCTCCATGAACCCCGATCGGGCGCGGGGCACCGGGCCGGGAGCACGGACGCCTGTGGCTGAGNGGCGCACACTCAAACACATGCACGCGTGTGCACACGCGCGCTCCCCCGCGCACCCCGCCGCCGCGCTGGCCTGGGACCTGCAGCTCCCACCTCGGAGCGCTGCGGGCGATTAACGGCTGCGCAGCGAGGCTGCTATCTCCGATCTCCGGGCCCACAGGAAGGAAGGCAGCGCTTCTCAGCGTTCACCGAATGACACCTTACCCTTGCACAGACCGGCCTGGGAAGGCCCCGGGTGTACTTTACACTCGTGACTCACGAGCACCGGCGGGCAGTGTCTCCCTGCCTCTCCCAGGAGCTCGGAGCCAGTGGGTGTGGGCGGTGGCAGGGGAGCAAAGTCAACCCATAAGCAGGTTAGCGGTCTGGGCGCCAGGACTCGCTGGCAGCTTGTCCTGGGCCCGCACAGGGGAGGGCTCCTGGCTTCCCCTCCATTTCCTCCAAGGTTGTCCAAGTGCAACCTAGGGAGGGCCCTCCCGGCTCACCCGGGCAGCACAGAGGACAAGCCCGCTTCACTTTGCTGTTAGCAATGCCACCTGCCCGAGAACCGTGTCTGGACACCGGGAAGCACTCGGGGAGAGATTCGTGGGCGGGGCCGAGTGGCCAAGCGGATGAATGAATGCTTCCCAGGGATTTGGCCCTGGACTGCCGACCTCTGAGGACCCCTGGACGCCCTTGGAGCGCCTCCCTTACCAGAGTTCCCCAGCCAGAGGGAGGGACGATACCCAGAGGCAGTGGGCCGGGTGACACTGGGCCCTTGGGCTGGATTGCGGCTGGCTTTTCTCGGGGAACCCCCGCATGGCCAGCTCTCAGGCCAGGCCACACGGTCAACATGTCCCAGGTCCTCTGACATTCCTCCCAGAGGCTACTCCCCTAACCAGCCACGAGAGTGACAGGGTGCCACGTCCTCCACCTGGCTGTCTCCCTCGGGGACACCAGTCCAGCAAACACGGCCACCGTGCTGCAAGGAAGCCCGAATGAGCCCACATGCAGAGATCACGCACAGCAGCCTATGCAGAGAGAATCCGGGGCCTCACAGCCACCGCCAGTCATGTGAATGCAGAAGCCCAGAGGTGCCCAGAGCCCCAGCCTTCCAGACTTGGCACGGACGACTGGCTGGCCCACGCCCTGTGGCTGGGCTGAACGCTGACCCACAGGACCCACGGAACCCACGGAACCCACAAGCACCACAGATAGTCGGCTGTGTGCACCGCTCAGAGTTGGGGACTTTATTGCCACACCACAGTGAGGCAGAAAGTGCTCAAGGCCCAGAACCGAGCTGATGCGGAAGTTTCTGAGGCCCACCCCCACCCCCTCCATGCTGCCCAGTCCTCGAGTCCCTGTCAAGGCGAGGAAGACATCCTTGAGCGTCACTTGTCACCAAATAGGACAGGTGTTCTGTAAGGGGCCTCCGTGCTTTGAAAATGAGGAAAACCCAAGGCGAGGATTATCTTCTGTTGCTGCTAGGCTGGGACGTGGGTCGCGTCATCATTACCCTTTTCCTCGGAATTAAAATATCCGTCATGGACACAGTAAAACGCCTTGGACTGAGAGATGGCTGGAGAGAGGGACACAGGTACACAAACCAGCGAAAAAGAGAAAAGGGGTGAAAGGTGGTTTTCAGGCGCGCCTGGACCCAGGAGGGGTCAGAGCTTCTCAGACCGCTGGCTGGGTCCATTCTCTTCTGCCGCGTGGCCCAAAACCAACACAGCGGGGTGACGCCCCAGGCACCCCCACTGCGGGAGGTCGGCGTGGCTCTGGCCCTGCCCTTGGAGGCTTCTAATCTAGCTGATGGCACAGAAGTCCAGGGACAGAGGACCACGGATACAGGGTACTGAGGCCAGCAGATGCCACGTCATCTGGGTGGTCGGCGGAGGCAGAATTTTAACTGGTCCTTAACCAGGTCAGCAGCCTGAGCCCCACGGTTTGAGCGGGCGCCACCGTGACCGTCAGCCACACCCACTCTTCCCCAGGAGAGAGTTCTCCCCTTTCCTGGCCTTCCTCAGCCCTTCCAACCATCCCCGGGAGAAGGCCTCCATCGGGAATGTCTGCAACCACACAATCTTCCTATGGAGGGGAGAGAGGCCACAGGCTTAGAGCCTCGGGCAGGCCACAGAATCCACATAGGAGCTCTTTCTCACTCTTCTTTTTTTACACTCTGGTAAACTATGTCCAACTTAACTCTCGTAACCATTTGAAGTGCACAGTTCAGTGGTACTAAATGCATTCACGTTCTTGTGTGGCCCCGGGCACCGGCCCCTCTCCAAAGCTCTTTCATGGTGTAAAACTGAAACTCTGTACCTCTTAAACACCAACGCCCCATGTTCCCTCCCCCACAGCAGACAAGCCTTCTGTGTCTGGCTTCTTTCACTTAGCATGATGTCCCCAAGGCTCATTCGTGGTATAGCAGGGACCAGAAGGTCCCTCCCTTTGAAGGCTGAAGAGTCTTCCTTGCAGGTGTAGACCACACTCGGCTTATCACCTGTTGATGGACACTAGGTTGCTTCCGTGTTTTTTAGCTGTTGTGAATAAGGCCACTATGAACGTGACTGTGTGAACATCTCTTCCAGAGCTCGTTTTTGATCCGTTTGGGTTTATACCTGGAGGCGGAGGCCCTGGATGATATGGTAATTCTGACTTTAATGTTTTGAGGAACCCCCATACTGTTTTCCACAGCAGCGGCACCATTTTGCATTCCCACCAAAGTGCCCCTTTCTCCACATCCTTGCCAGCACTGGCCATTTTTTAATTTTTAATTTTTTTGCTATCAGCCATCCTAATGACCGTGAGGCAAGGGGGTATCTGACTGTAATTTCGATTTGCATTTTCCCACATGATTAATGATGTCGATCTAGCATGTCTTTGTGAGGTGTTGATCGGCCTTTTGGACGTCTTCTTCAGAGACCTGTCTACCCACGTTCTATGCCGATTCTTGAATCTGGTTGTTCCTGCTGTTGCACTTGGGATTTGGTGATGTTTTCATGGCCCTTAATGTTACATTTATCTTGTATTTATGGCAAGTGACACTGGTTTTCCATGTGTGGTGGTGAAGAGAATCCCTTTCTAAATTTATTTCAGTAAAACACAAAAAGAGTCACCTGCATTAAAACATGAAGCCATCATCGTAAAGGTGGCTTGGAGACTTGGCAAAATGACAAACCGGTTTGCCAATAACTGGGGTCTGGAAAGGCCTCATTAAACTAGGCAGGAAGAGGGGCAGGATGGAGGGGAGAGGGCAGCGGGGGAGGAGAGAGAGGGCGGGGAAGGAGGATGTGCCCTCGCGGTCTGACGGCAGTTGGGTGTGCGGAGGGAGGCGGGTTAGAGAAAATCGGGAGTCCCGTGTCTGTTGCGTTATTTGTCCACTGCATGATGCGTTGATGGATTCCTTAGCCATCACCGTGAGGGCCACTGTGGGAGATGTTGGCTGTTTTTGCCCACCCATCCTTTGCCCATGAGCTCGGTGGGCCTGGGACTCCCCTGTGTGACTGGGGTCTGGCCAGTCTGCTTGGCAACAGTGATCAGTTCAGGGCCGGGCAAGGTTGGACAAGTCAGTCAGTCTCAGCACTTTTGCTGGAACACTCGAGAAGGAAGTTCTCTATTCACTGGGATTGTGGAAAAGAAAGGAAACGGGCCTGAAGCTACCGGTAGCCACCTTGCCACCTTGAAGAAAGGCCCTGCCTGATGACAGACCCAACAGAGGAAAGGGGAGCCAAGAGCTGGAGAGACTGGGTCGGTGTCCGGTTTTGAGCCCCTGGATCCATCTGGGCCTGAAATCCATACCATCCCTACACCTTTCATTTGTACTAGCTCATCATTTCTTTTTTGTTTAAGCTTATTTGGGATTCTGTGACTTTCAAAGGAAAGCGTTCTGGCTGGAACACTACCAGTCCAGCCGGGCTTCAGGCTAAACAGTGTGCGAAGGAAACAGACAACTCACATGTTTCGACGGTGGGCCGATGGTGAGGGTTTTAATCATCGTTTTGCCCTTGCGACAGCTCAAAAAACCTCACACTATCATTATCCCCACTTTCTAGATGAGAAAAGGTTCATGCTTATAGAGGCTCAAAATGGTTAAAGTGACCGGCCCATGGTCACACAGCTATTAAAGTGGCAAGGTCAGGATTCAGATTCAGTATTATCCGGTTCTGGGGACAGAGTTCACAACCATCGGGCAGCTGCCTCTCAAACTTCTACCCTGGGTCTATAATCATACTCATTTTCTCCTGCGTATCGTTGACACGTCATCACCTCTCCATCTGTTTGGCTTCTTTTTCCCACTGTCTCGGATGAAAGGTCACTCGAAGGACCGTGGTCCCTCTGCAGCGGACGCTGATAAGCGGCCCCTCTCCTCCTCGCTGGTCTGCCTTCACCATCTCTGCCATCAAGCACGCCCCTCAGAGGAGCGATGGATGGATCGGGACGCTTCTGGGACCCCGCCAAGTGCATGGCAGGGTCGTTCTGTTCGCCTTCCATCCACTTCCAAGCGGGCAGATAATGCAGCTGGGTCTTTGAGACTGTACTTCTCACTTAAACTCGGATTCAAAATCCAGCCGTTAAGAATATTGTGATTTATCGAGATAAGCATCGTCTCCAGTTAGCCCTTCATGTGCTTTGTGACTCTTTTGAAGATTGTTTTCTTTGAAATTTAAGGGATTTAAGTAAGAGCAGCACAATACATTATGTAGTTTTCCATTACCCTGGAGTTTCTTCCTCCTGACCAGCCTAACCAGCGGAAGCCTGGACTTGCTCAGAAACCAGAAAATTAAGTGCTTTTGCTTTTCTACAGCATCCAAGCCCTAGCTGTGCNGACCAGCCTAACCAGCGGAAGCCTGGACTTGCTCAGAAACCAGAAAATTAAGTGCTTTTGCTTTCTACAGCATCCAAGCCCTAGCTGTGTGCCTCCTTGTCAGCATGGGGCTCCTTGTAAGATGCTCTGCAGGACGCACCAGGCTCCAAACCCCTTGCGTTAAGAGCGACATAAATTGTATATAAAGTTCCCAATGAAATGAAATGATCGCAGTGTATTCCAAACGTCAGCCCTGCCAAATTACCTGCGTTGAGGGGCTAAAAGAGATCAGTTTATCCCAAGTAGGAATCTGACGGTGAGTCTAGCAAAAACTGTTTAAAGGAGCTTTCGAATTTTTCCTGCGTTTTCTGTTGTGGACGTTTGCTGTTGTTACCCCTTTGACATCCTGTTCCTCTGGCTCTGGACTATATCTTCCTTTGAGAAGCTACCTCTTCCCACATTTGGTGTAGCTTGCGTGCGGCTCCAGGGTAGGCTCCCAGCACCTTTGAGATAGGCAGACCCCCATAATAATAATACATCTGTGTCGTTTTAAGACGCTGAGTTTGTGGTAACTTGTCCTAGCAGCTAGAGGAAATTAACACAACCTTGAATACTATGATTGGTTGGAGGATGGAGTCTGGCCCCATCAGAGCCAATGAGATTCAGTTCTGGGACTTTGAATGTTTTCCCGTGGAGTTGCTGAGCGAATCAGAGGGAAGCCTGAAGGTGCTGGCAGCCATCTTGCCGCCATGAGGGAAAAGTCTGTCCAACACAGAGAGGGCAGAAGTAGAAAGTAGGAGTTGGGAGCTGAGACTAAGTGTGGAGCCCCGGGTCCAACACGGCATCCAGGACTTTTTACCTACATCCACCAGTACATCCCCATCTGTGTTTAAGCCAGCTCAGCTTAGGTTTCTGCAACCCATGTAGCCAAAAGCATCCCGATGTTTTGCCTCGACTTACAGCGACCCTGGATGGAGTAGGTTGTCAGGACGGCTGGGGCAGAGATCGACGGGTATCAGCTGCTGGCGGCCGTCTCCAGAACAGCAGCAGTACGGGCACGCTGGTCGACCTGGACAGGGGATGGGAAGTGCCACCAAAATAAAGATTTAAGGCCTGTCCAGAAGATCTGAGGCTCCACACTTCTAGCGGGCAAGACACGAGTGCTCATTCAAAACCATTTCTTGTGGCGGAAGCAATGCGCAGCGAGGAGGGGAGAGGGGGCCACCCGAATCCTGAAACAGCACATTAGACAGCCCTCCAACGCGATGCCAGCCCGGAGCCACCTTCAACAGCATCAGTGGAGACACGTTTAGTTTGGGAATCCCCATCCTACACTTCAGTGCCTGGTTTCCTTCAGGGATGCCTCCAACTCATACCTTCCCCAGCCCATCCCAGGAGCCCCCACCCAGGCCACTCACACGTACACACACACCCTCTCCACTTATCTCAACATGTGTGCTTTGAACGGGTAGGGAATGTCAGGCACCCTAGTAGAGTAATAGAAGAGATGCTTTGGAGCAAGTGAAGTCAACATACCCCCAAGCACCTGCCTATTTGACTGACCTTGAAGTAGCCTTGACTCTTGTCAGGAATTTTTCACAAACTGTATCCTTCCTACGTTCATAATGTGGTGAGTTCCTGTGGCTTCCCAATGCCACCAGCCTCTGGGTATGGGAAACCTGGTTCCGGCACCTCCCCATTGCCTTGTTCTGTTTCCAGAAGAAAAATACTCACACAAGCACTCCTCCATCCCCTCCACCTCACTTGCATAAATCCTATCCAAAGCCACTTGAAAACCCAAATGCTACCCCTTCCAGAAAGTTCTACCTGATTTGCTTACTTACGGGAAATATCTTCCGACTCTCTTACACCTCCTTATAGCCTCAAAAGACCCATAGCAGCACATAACGGTAACACTCCTGGGCTTTGGAGCCAAACAGACATGGGTGGTGATCCTGGCCACCAGCCTTGCCAGTTGGGTGACCTTGGCCAAGTCACTTCACCTCTCTGAGCCTCAGTTTCTTCATCTTTGAAAATGGGGATAATGGTAGGAACTACCTAGTAGGGCCGATGCACGGCTTAAATGAGGAGATGTAGGTAAATGGTTGAAGATAGGGTCTGACACAAAATAAATAAGTATTTAATAAGCGTTACCCAGCTGTAGTGGTGGTTATGGATAGAGCTGTACACATGCTGTTCTCTCCTGGTAGAGCGGATGTCCTTGGATGGCGGTGTGTTTGCTATCTACTGCCACAATAGCGTTGTAACAAGCATCCCCCACACCATAATAATGTGAGCACGGGTGTTTGTCGGCTAGGCGACCCCACGCTCTTGCTAGGCTCACGAGCCATCAGCTGGCTGCTGGAGGACCCAGGTTGACTCTGGGCAGGACAAAGGGATGAGCCAGCTCTGCTCCGTTGGCACCTCATGTCCTTCCCACGGCAGAGAGGGGGGCCCAGAGACAGAAAACCCAACGGGCAGATGCTTCTCAGGCCTCTGTTGATAGCACACCTGTGACCATCCTACTGGCCAAGGCAGCTCCCACAGCCAAGCTCCCATGACTCAGAGGGCAGAGCAAGACCACGGGTCAAGGGCGTGGTAAGGGAGGTATAAACCTACCACAGGCAGGGACTGAAATCCTACAACAGGCATAAAATGGCACCTCGATCCTGAGGGATTGGTACACATTAGTTGACTTGAACATGAATTTGGGCCCCAAAGTGCAAACCGTGAGAATCAGTGGCAATTAAAAACAGAGGAATTTGTAGAGTACAGGTGATTCATTGTCACTGGGGCCCGTGGAGGGCTTCTTCACACGGCGAGCTTCATTTCCTTACATGGAAATATTTAAACTTGCGCTCCCAGGGTCAGAGAAAAAATATCTGTTGGATTTGCCTGCATTCTGTGCTGTGTCACACACTTTCCCTCCTCACCTCGGTCTCCCTCACAGCCAGGGACCGTCTGGGCTTGGGAGACAAGTATGGAAACCAAGGGAGGGAGGGCTGTGAAAATAGGTGAGGTGAAGGAGAGGGGACGGCCGGGGGGTGGGGAAAGGTGCGACAGGATCCGAAGGGGCCGCCTGAGTCCCGAACTTTCCAGAAATTCGAATAAGGCAGGGATTCCTCAGAACTGGAGTTGTAGCACAGACGCATTTCCTTCTGAAAGAAATTTCACAACCCGGTTTTTAATGAGCCCCACATTTCCTTGTGCAGGCAGAGATTTCTTTCTGAAAAGACGAGAGAAGCCGCCTCAGCAGGACACCAGTTGAACAAAAGAGCAAAACCGTTGAGTCTGGAAGTCATAACTCAAGTTCAGAAATGCAGAGAGGACAGGATCTGACCTGATACCTTCCCAGAGCCGGAGAGCAGTGAGCAAGCTCTCCCGCCCGGACGTGGTGATGGACTGCGGCAAGAAAGGGAAACAGTGGGCCTTTTTTGGGTTCTTTTGGCCGTAGGATGAAACTCTTCATTTCCAGAGGTGTCAGCTGGTATCACGGTGAAAATACAGTCAAAACGGTTCTAGGTTTGTTCCTTTTTTCATTCGACAACTATGTAACCCCCCAGGAGCCAGACGGCGCCCCCGATGCTGCCGCGGGGAACGCAAACCAGGTGCGAGCTTCCGTGACGCCCACGTGCAATCAGCAGCAAAGACAGTAAACAATAAAAACACAAATAATTAACTAATGTGATTTGGGGTTGGGACATGTTCTAGAAGGGCACGTGAGTGAAGGGAAAGCTAGAGGGTGACCACGAGGGCGGGGCAGGGCGAGGGAGCCCACTCTGGGGACACGCCGGTTAGCCGAGGCCAAAGGAGCTAAAGGAGAAGGCCAACCCCGGGCAAAGATGGTGGAACGTTCTAGGCAGAGGGACCCGCGTGCAGGATGAACAGGGCACGTCCCAGGGACGGTGACACGGCCGGTCTATCAGTTCCTCTTCACAGAGTCGTCTGACCTCCCTCAGACCCCAGACCAAGGCCGGTTGGCTCTCCTGGTCCTTTATAGCATTCTTCAGAATTGTGAGAGAGAGCCCACTTCCGGGGTGGTGCGGTGAGTGTCTGCCCCACAGCCATGATGCTGCTGGAAGGCACTGCCGTGACTCCGTCCCTGACACTTAGTAGATGCTCCACAGGCACACTCATGCCTCCCCAACACTCTCATTTAATCCTGACAACACCCCTACCCAGCCTCCTCATTATCCCCGGAGCACAGATGAGCCTCAGGGAGGGGAAATGACTTGCCAAAGGTCACACAGCTGGGAGGGGGTGGGGTCAGAATTTTAATTCCGGCCTGTTTGACTCTGATTTGTCCAGGGATGGGCACGGGATAGGCAACATTTGCCTTGGCTTCTGAAAGACAAGCCATCGTCTCCCTCCCTGTGGAGACTGAGGTTGAAGGCAATACCATGGAGGACAGAATGGTGTGACTGAGGGAATCAGGTCCAAAGTGACATCATCTGAGGCACTGGATCAAGCCCCACCTGGATCAGCCTCTCATCTGGACGACAGCCAAGTACATGTTCTAAGGCAGCACGAGTGTGTCTCTTTCACTCGCAACACCAGTGTTTTCTAATTGGTCATCAGTACCACTACTGGGGTTATTGCTGCACAGAAGAAACTAAGCTCTAAATATAAGTATATTTAGCCAGAGCTGGGTACATTTCATTTTTTTCTAGAAAGGTCTCAACTGGTTGCATCTCCTCCCACGTTCTCCAATCTTCTCAGCAGCCCAAAGTTCCCCAAGGTAGAGAAGCCATCCCCATTCCCTGCTGTGGCCACCACAGCCCCAGAAGGAACCAGATGCTAGGAGATGCTTAGAATTAGGAAAGTGATGAGTTGCGTTGGCCTCTTCCTCAAGTTTGTGAATAACTGATTCAGTCATGGCCCAACTGGACTCAAGTCAGTTGCTGTTGTGTGATAGTTCAGCCCACAAGATAGCGATCCGTCAATCACCAGCGACGAGGCAGCAGCGTGCCCGGTACCTGGGGGAAGGTGCACAAGTGAGACACTTCTTTGCACCTTAGAAGCCCGTGATCAGCAGGGGAGATGAGGGGAAAGCGGGGAATCGCTAGACCGCGATGCAGGGCAGGGGTGATGAGGGGTTCGCGGTGTCCGAGGTCTGTAGGGTGAGGGGCATTTCCAAGAGGCCAAGTGCGGGCATGGCCTGCGGACCAGGCAGCAGGACCATCACACACACGTCCTTCGGCCCATCGCCGGGCACGCCTCTGCTGCCGCTCACTAATATCTCTCTGACCTCACAACCTTTCTCCTCAAAATGTTGCTTTAGAAGCACACAAGGTCATTCACACAAATGCAAACCAGTTTCACCTGACATACGGAGACAGTAACTTGAAAATTACAAAAATGAAAGTGCGGAACACCCGATCAAACGTCTATCCATATATGATTGTGTGCCAAAGGCTCTCAGCTCTTGGCTGGCCCTCTCCTTACGCANAAGTAAGCAATCAGGAGGGAGGTGCTCAAGGTTTGCTGTCTGCGAGGGAGGGAGTCCTGGAGGCAGAGCCAGGGAGGGGCCTTATCGTGAGGGATTAGCGTCGGTGCCTCGCCCCGCCCCGTGGCCCCGCACCAGCTGAACCATCTCCCGCCCTCCCTGGAGCGCGCCTGCGGGGAGGTGCGGGCAAGGGCATCCGCATCCCGGCCAGGTTCCAATGCCACTCAGCAGGCTGGGCTGTGAGCACCTGCTCAGCTCTCCACATTGGTGTCCTCCTTGGGAAAAGTGACAGCAGTGATCTGGCTGGCTCCCGGGGCTGCTGGGAAGAGTCTAAGTGAGGCGACTTACACAGTGATCTGTACATCTTGACAGCTCTGTGCCGGTGACAGCTTTGCTTCCGTGCTGACGATGACAAGGGTGACCGTGGAGCCCCGTGAGTGGGGTGGCCCAAGCTTGCTCTCAGCTTGTGTATCGGGCACTTGGAGTGCTCCTTTGGCCTCCGATGCTGTGCTTACCCTTTAGCAGGGGGGCCGGCATGAGCCCAACAGCAGTAAGGTAAGTGATGTGACAATGGCCACAAGGCTGAACCCAGGGTGTTGGGCCAGGGCAGTCCAATGGAGCCAGGGAATCAGAGAGCTGATGGAGGGAGAGGGGGGCTGGTGCTGGTGAGGGGAGAGCAGGGAAGTGGCAACATCCGGCATGCAAATGAGCAGGGCCGGCCAGCCAATGGGAGAGCAGCTCCAAGCACCTGGCGGGGCTGGGGATTTCCACCCAGCCTCCCTCTGGGCCAAGGCCAGCGGGCCTCCCAGCCTCCCAGCGCTGGTTGATCTGGCTGATCATGGCCGAGGGTGTGGCCAGACAGGCCTGGCCTGCGGGGCGTTCATTCCAAAGGGCGGCCCTGGTCGGCCAGCGGCTGCCTCCACCCTCCATTCCCATCATCCAGCGAACCTTGCTCCCCCTCCTCAGGCTCCTCACTACCGCTGAGCAACAGACCCTCCGGCCCGGCACTCCCAGACATGGACTCAAAAGCAACCTCAGGGTCACTTCTTCTGCAAAGTGCAGGAGTTTATTGATAAAGTTGAAAATTTTAATGTTTCATGTCTGCTTTCAAGGAGGCTTGGGGGCACTTCAGGAGACAGTCTGGAGACCATTCCAGAAGACAGGCCATCTCACAACCAAGAGCCCCACTCTGGCTCCCCAAATGCATTTGGGAGCAGCTTTCCACCACGATACCCAGGACGATGCAAACCTGAGGTGGGGGAGGATGCTATCTACCCTTCACGTGGTCATATATGAAACCCAAGAGGTGGATGTCAACAGAGTTATCTGCAACTCATTGCTTGTGATTAAAAGCGATCATTTATTGTCTCCACTGTGTGCCAGGCACGACGCTAATGAGCTCTTTCCATATCTCATTACACAGAATCACCATGTCAGCCGTGGAGTAGGCACCTTTATGATCCCTTTTCACCATCTGGGAAACTGAGGCACAGAGAGATTAGGTAACTTGCCTTAGGTCCTAAAGCTCAAAACAAATGGAGGCCCTGGGCCGTTTGAGGTCTGCCTGACACCACATCTGGGGTTCTTATCACGTTCCCACACTTCCTCATCTGTGGCAACACGTCCTTGATGGAAGGGGAGCCCCTTGAGGGTGAGGTCCGCGTCATTATCACGTTCACATCTTTAGCGTCTCTCAGTGCCTGGCCGGTGTGAACATCCAACGACAGCCCGCCAAGCGAGTTGGCTGAACTTGGCTGACGCACACAAATACAGGAACGAGGAGTGGCTGCTTTTGAGATGTGCTCGGATGTCTAGGGCTCATGTTAAAGATAAGCGAACCCAGCCCTGTCTCTAGGGGAGAAGGCAGGAACCATCCAGCCTTGGAGATCTGTGTGCCTGTTTCCACCAGGAGCTGACGTGCCGTGTTCGCCATCTTGGGAGCAGAGGCCGGGAACGTGCAAGGTGGGATCGACAGGCCCCTCTGGCAATGCCTCCAGACCTCATGCGGGACCCCCAGCTGCCGCCCACTCCCCGGTTCCCCTACTTGCTCAGCAGTAAGGCAGACCACCCAGGGGTGAGCCAACAGGGAGACAGGGCAGAGATGCCACTGGTTTCTATGCAGACCTGAGGGTCCCTTGCCTGCAGTTTGGGGTCTCTCCAGGAGACAGAAGGTGGGCGAGTCACAAATTTAGACCATTTAAAAGGCAGGCACACACTCTTTGCAAATAACCATGTTGTTTGCCGGTGCCAATGACCTGTTGGTGCATTCAACACCCACATGTGTGTTCAACACAGGTGCCTAATAGCGGCCCACCCACCTTGGAGCTCCATTGCCTGGGAGAGAATGGCCCTTGATCACTGTGCACTTGTTAAGCAAGATGATCTGGACCGGAAAGAAGAGAAGAAAGAAGAAGAAAGAGAAGGGCAGAAGTCGGGATCTGGCAAGGAGCAGACTCTGAGCACATGAGCTCGCCCAGGCCAGCAGTCGGCACTCAGGCATTGGCGGGTGACGGGGGCAGAGGGGAGCCCGAGATCAAGCGAGATGGGAACCCGAAGCCCCTGAAGAGAGTCTCCAGCCAGAAGAGGAAGGGACAGAACAGCTAAGGGCAGAGGCCCTGCCAGCAGCAGGGTAACGGGGTGCACTGTGAGCACTGTCATAGGCTTGCTGGTGGCCATGGCACCAGGTTTGCCTCTGTACGTGAGGTGAGAAAATAGGAGCCTGCAAGGCCAGGGCCTCCTCTGCCTTTTCCCACCCACCCATCCCTGTAGCAAACCTACTGAAGACTATCTGTGACACAGGGACTGTCTAAGGGACAAAGTCCCAGACCTCCAGATGCTTACAGATCTGTTGGGGGAAGACAGAAAATAAAGAACATGGAAGGACATAATTAGATTGTAGAATGAACTGGAAGGAATGGCAGGTGACACAGAGTAGCCAGAGGGGCCGTTCACATCGGTGTTGGCAAAGGCCACTCGGTAGCTGATGTTGGAGTGGACCCCAGAGGGAAGGGCACCAGGTATTTACAGATCTGGGTGAAGGGTGTTCTGGGAAAGAAAACAGCCGATCTGAAGACCCCAGAGGGGTGGAATCAAGCTTGGCACTTGATGGGGCGCCTGGGTGGCTCAGTCGGTTGAGCGTCCGACTTCGGCTCAGGTCATGATCTCGCGGTTCGTGGGTTCGAGCCCCGCGTCGGGCTCTGTGCTGACAGCTCAGAGCCTGGGGCCTGTTTCAGATCCTGTGTCTCCCTCTCTCTGCTCCTCCCCCACTCGTGCTCTGTCTCTCTCTGTCTCAGAAATAAATAAAACAAACAAAAAAAAATGTTTAAATAAAAAAAATGCTTGGCATTTGACAAAAAGGAGGACGGAAAGGCCGAAGGACGGGAGCTAGGTTTCTGTGGTTGCTGGAACCGATCACCACAAAGTTGGTGGTGTGAATCTACAGGGGTTTATTCTCTCACCGTAAGTAGACTGAAACTAAGCTCTGAAGGCTCTAGCAGAGGCTCCTTCTAGCGCTTTCTAGCTCTGGAGCTCTGGGTTGGGGTAGTGTAGCCCCCATCAGCCCTCACTCTGCCCCCACCCCCAGCCCCCTCTTCCCTGTCCCCTCTCCCTCTCCTCTTATAAGGACATGAGATATCAGATTGAGGGCCCACCCGAATCCAGAATAATCTCATCTCTTAACTTAATCATATATACAAAGATCCTCTCTCCAAATAAGGTCACATTTTCACCGGGTTCATGTGGACGTATGGTTCAGGGAGGGTCACCATTCAACCCACTTACAGTCTGGCGTCTGGCTCCCCGGATTCACATCTGTCCTACACGCAAAGCACACTCACCCCAACCCAAATCTCCACAACCATTTCTACAGCCCATTACGGCATCAACTCTGTGTCCAAAACCTCATCTAAATAGCATCTGTTCAAAAGTTCCAGATTTCGTGACCTACGTGGTGTACGTCAGGGATGGGTGAGATGTTACCGGTAATCCGCCCTGGGGCAAAATTACTTTCCATCTGTAGACAGTGCACCGGGAGGCCAGTTACCTGCTCCCTGAACACAGTTGTGGGACAGGCATGGAGTAGACACCACCACTTCGCAAGACAGAGACAGTGAGAAGTACAGGGACGGCTGACTGCACACAGGTTAGAAATCCAGCCAGGCCAATTGCCAAACCAGGGTTCAAGGCCTGAAAACAGCCCTCTGTGGAGCTGGGCTTTGGCCCCTGAGCACTCCAGCAGCATGTAGAGGATGGACTGTAGGAACCAAGAACAGAAGCAGGAGCTCGGCTGGGATGCTCGTATAGACCAAACGGGACGTGCTGGTGGTTGGATCTGGGATCATGGCGGTGGGGACCAAGAATCGTGATCAGACTCAGAAGATGTTTTGGGGGCAGAGCTGACTGGCTTTTGTGATAGAGGAACCCTCCCCTTCTCAGCAGGGGACACGTTCCAAGACCCCAGTGGATCCCTGAAACCTCAGGTACCACCGAACCCTATGCATGCTTTTTCCTAGACACACATACCTACGAGAAAGCGTAATTTACACACCAGGCACGGTCAGAGGTTAACGGCATCCATATGGAAATGGAACAGGCACCACAAGACCCTGTACTGCCAGTTACGTGGATGTGGCATCTCTCTCTCTCTCTCTCAACACCCTCCTGTGCCGTTCCCCCCTCTTCTTGTGAGGACATAAGGCAATGAGCCACCTCCACGATGACACGGAGTGAGGTGAGCGACATAGCGTGAGGCTGCGCCCGACCATCTGACGCCTGGATGGGGGTTGATCGCGAATCACCAGCCCCGTGAAAAGCGAGACTACGGGGGAGGGCCACTGTCTTGAACTTGAGAGGGGGGCAGAAGACTGTTGGAAAGGACACAAAACACCTTCTAGGATTCTGGCTTGAAACCCCAGAGGGTTTCAAGAGGGGACAGTGCGGGAGGGGTCTGAACCCAGGCAGTTCTGTCTGAGTGAGGGGGGTTCTTCATACCCTTTTCGTAGCCGGAACCGGACAGTGGGCAGCCCCGGCGCCCCAGCTGAGAAGACCCTTCCTGCGGTGCTCAACCAGTTCCTTTCTCTTACTCCAACCCTCACTTCTGCTTCAAACTCAAAGCACGCATCTCAGACAAGAGCGCTGGGGAAGAAAGAAAGAAAAGTTATTCTTGAAGGCTGACCGCGTAACCCAGAGTCCAGAGAGGGCCTCCCTCCAGCTCTAGGTGCCCTCACCCCCCACACGCCCTCCGGCAGGAATGCTGTGCTAGGCCGGGGCCACGACGGCCCTCCTCGGAAAGTCCCCCCCACACACACAGGGCCCAGGCATTGGCTCTGTGACCCTCTCATTGTCACCAGCCACCATCCCTCAACACCACAGTCATTTATAGCTCAAGACAATCTTGGCATCTGTTAACATCACTGCTCCAAACAGACTGAAGATGAAAGGGAGTGACAAATGAAAACCTTTGGAAAAACAGATTAACAAGGAAAAGTACAAACAGTACACACACTTCGCACTTTGAGGAGACCAGGAGGGGCTCTGAGCTGCCTAGGCTGCATGTAGAACAGGCAGGAGAAGCTGCGATCTACCATAATTTACTTCTTGCTTTCATTTGTTCCCTAAGTGTTCCTTATTAGGGATGCCAGATAATATAAGTGATCTCAGGGGCATCCTACAGCAGAACCTTAATGAGATCAACTGAATATAATGTTTATCACTCTCTGGGCACCTGCTGGGTGCCAGACATTGGCAAGCAATTTCTATAATACACAGTAGTAAGGAAGGTCATTTTATCCCTGTTTACAGATGGGGAAACCGAGGCTCAGAAAGGCTCAAAGAATCAACCACAGTCTTACAAGGGGGATGGCTGGGCCTGGAGATTTGAACTTAGGAGTGGTCAGCTGATGGGTTGCATTTATAGCTTTGGGGATAAGCTCACTCTGGAAGTAAATGTGGATCAAGAAGACATGTGGAGACTGAGATAATCCATAGCTTAGATCTGGAAAGAGGAAGGAGATCCAGAAGAAGGGGCTCAAAAGAGAACCCAACTGTGTCCCCTACTGGACCACTGTCCTCCACTGGTAATGGGGGGAAGGTCCAGAGACCAGTGGTCATTACCATATTCTCAACACCATGTATCTCCTGGCTCACCTGTTCCCTCAACACTTGAGAAGTAAGCAATGAGTAGGTGTCCAAGGGCCAGAGGAGAAGACTGGCTATAGAAGGTCAGTAGAATATTGCATAGTCTGCCTGCCACATGTCCAAGGGCAGCAAGTTTCAAGTAGGGATCGAGGTAGACCCACCTACCAGGCCCCTCAAGTATATGTACACCTGACTACAGCCATCAGATAAAATCCCAATAAATTAAGAAAAAAGAAAAAAAAAACAAGACCATTAGGCAACGCCAAGTTACAAAACACTAAGAAAATCTGGGCACTGCTCTGAGAAAACTTATAATCTAGCAGAACAGCTGGACAAGAGCCAAAATCACACAAGTGCCGTGAAAATGTGGCAAATTCAAATAATGCATAAATACAGTAAAAGTTTCTAATGGCAAGCTTAGAAAAACAAAACTATTGTATACTATATACTCAAACGGTTTTTGGCAAGGATGCTAAGACCATCTGACGAGGAAAAGAGTCTTTTCAACAATGCTAGAAAAACGGGATGAAAAAGAATTATGTAACACCATGTACAAAAAACTAATTCAAGATCGTCCACAGATCCAAACATAAGAGTTAAAAGTATAA
This sequence comes from Crocuta crocuta, assembly GCF_008692635.1. Classification (NCBI taxonomy): domain Eukaryota; kingdom Metazoa; phylum Chordata; class Mammalia; order Carnivora; family Hyaenidae; genus Crocuta; species Crocuta crocuta. The sequence continues at coordinate 222,881 of NW_027528865.1, read as the reverse complement.
AACTCTTAGAAGAAAACATAGGGGAAAAGCTTCATAGCACTGGGTTTGGCCATGATTCCTTGGATATGGCAGCAAAGCCTCGGGCAACAGAGGAAAAACAGACAATTTGGACTTCGTCAGAATCAAAAAACATTTGGGCATCAAAGGACACCACCAACTGAGTGAAAAGGCAACGCAGAGAACACAGCACAGAAGAAAGGGAGAAAATATTTGCAAGTCACATCTCTGGTAAGAGATTAATATCCAAAATATGTGGAGAATCCTCAACTCAACAATAAAAAAGCAAACAGATAGGCAAAGGATTTGAATAGACATTTCTCTGAAGAAAACATACAAATGATCAACAGGCACATGAAAAGATGCTCAACGTCACTAATCACTAGGGAAATGCAAATCAAAATTACGACATGTCCATCCGTGCCCATTAGGATGGAAACTATCAGAAAGACCAGAAAAAAAGCATCAAACGCAGGGATACAAACAGATACTTGCACACCCACGTTCATAGCAGCACCGTTCAGTCATGGAGTGGAAACAACCCAACTATCCACTGATGGCTGAATGGATAAACAAAACGTGGTCTACACGTACAAAGGAATATTTATTACTCAGCCTGACAGGGTGGGTCGGGGCGTCCTGACGCCTGCTGCCATGCGGGTGAACTCTGGGGACATGGTGCTGAGTGAAATGAGCTAGTCACATCAGGACAGATACCCTATGATTCTATTCTCATGATTTACTTGGAGTCCTCAGATTCCTGGAGACAAAGAGGGGAATGGTGGGCGCCAGGGGTGGGGATGAGAGGGTCAGTGTTTAAAGGGGACAGAGTTTCAGTTTGGGAAGATAAAGCAGTTCCAGAGATGGGTGGTGGGGATGGTCCCGCAATGGGAAGGTACTTCATGCCATGGAAGTGTACACTGAAAAATGGCTACAATGGTAACTGTTATGTTATGTGGTTCTTACCGCAGTTTCAAGGAATACGTTTGTTTGTTTGTTTGTTTGTTTGTTCTTTTAAGGAGGGGAAAAAAGCTCTGGCTCCCCACAAAAAAAGTGTTCCTATTGTCAGTGGTGACCAAGTGAGAGAGTCAGAACCCTTTAGTCTAGACCAGAAGGGCATAGACGGAAATCCTGAGTCTGTGCAGAAAGTAATTAGGGCGCACGGGTTCTTCCTTCTCTCTGCTGGTCTATGACGCATGGCTGGTCTGCAGTGACCTGCTCAGAGTCTCTCTCCCACCTGCTCTTGAAAGGGAGGTGAAGCTGAGTGTGCGACCCGGGGAGGGGCCTGAAACACGATCTGAGGCCCGCTGCCGCTGTAATGTGGCCGCCAGGTGCCCGGCACAGCGCGGGGCACTTGAACTGTTGACAATAACCACCTTTGAGCCATGTGGCCGGTCAGCTGCGGATTCTCCAAAGGCACCTGCAGGGAGGGCAGGGGGCGGGGGTTAAAGATAATAAAAATTTCAAGTGAAAGAGATGCTCTGAATCCCTCATGAAAAATAACAGGAGAGGGGACAGGGCAGAGAAGTCACGTGACGATGACATGGAAGACACGAACCCCGATGTGGCTACAGGTTACGTTCAGAGCCCGGACGGGACAGCCAGCGCCGGCGCTCCGTCAGCGAGGGGCAGAGACAGTCCAGATGCGGCTGCAGCCTCGACGGTCCAGACCACACAATTTTTCTATAGAATCAACTCTTCCTTTCTCCAGGCAGAACATTACAAGCCTGGGTCCTGTTGTGTCAGCGGCTTCTGGGAGGCTGGCTCCCTGGAGGCGTGGTCCCTACTCAGAGGTGAGGGAGGACTCCCATGACCTCCCATCATCTCAGGAGGATCATCACCTGTGCTGGTGTGTGACCGACATTCTCAGGCAGGTGCCTCTTGGGTCACCCGAGTTAAAATTTTCAAACTTGCCCAGCCTTTGATGACAGCCACACTCTTTTTTTTTTTTTAATGTTTTTTAATGTTTTATTTATTTCTGAAAGAGAGAGAGAGAGAGAGAGACAGCGTGAGCAGGGGAGGGTCAGAGAGAGAGGGAGACACAGAATCAGAAGCAGGCTCCAGGCTCTGAGCTGTCAGCACAGAGACTGATGCGGGGCTCAAATCCACGAACCGTGAGATCATGACCTGAGCCAAAGTGGGATGCTTAACCGACTGAGCCACCCAGGCACCCCCAGCCACGCTCTTTTTGACCAGCTTCTCTGTTGAGGGGAATTTTAATATCAGGTCCCAAAAGGCAGAGAAACAGAGGCTGCCATTCCAGCCAGGGCTTTGTTTGGAAAGAGACAGGTTATTTAATGACATTTTGGAAAATATTTCAAGTTAAAGGATCCTTGTAAATTGCCCCTACAGAGTTGTCAGTGACAGGGGACAAGATTATTTGCTATTTGCACAGTGGGTTATTTGTTTGTTTGTTTGTTTGCCTTAAATATTTATCCGGTATCAGCCTCTTAGATTTTTCTTGAAAAATCAGTTTTGAGATCTGTGTTTACACAGGTTCATCTAGGCAGGACCTATGGATCATCCATTGATTTGATCAAATCAGTTTAAAAACCGAGTGCAGGGGGTCACTGGCCTTGCTGGGTTTTTGTTTTTCTGCACTGGCTAATCACATTGATTTGAACGCAACCTTTTCCCTGTGTCACTGAGGAACATACGATCATCTCCTCTTTTTGCCTGACATACCCTCTTGACCATCGCCCTCCACCTTCCCCAAAGCCCGTGTGTTTGGGCCGGGAAAGAGGTAGGGGAAACCCCTGGAAACTTGTGGGGGGAGGGATTAAAAACAAACCGGAAAAGCAGGGGTAACAAAATTAAAGGTGAAACCGAGGCAGAGCGCCATCCGCTCTAAGAGCTTCCAGTCTGGTGTTGGCCGTGGGTGCATCTCCACACTAGGGTTGGGAACTCGGACACTTTTTCTGGGACACAGAAGAGCGTTGTGGAGAAAGGCTGTCTGAGGGTAGTGTTGCCTCTTACCTCTGATGGGGTCTTCGTTCTCCATCACAATGGACTTGTGAATGAGATTTCATGGTTAGAAGTAGCCTCAGACACCCAGGGGCATGAGGCATGGTTGGATCCTGGGACAAAATACTTAAACAAAATGAAGGGGAAGCCAGATTGTGTCTAAACAAGCTTAGGGAAAGAACAATTCTGAAATAAGGTGAAACCAGTGGTGTAATGTGGTGTAATGAATGTTCAAAGCTGTCCAGATTCAACAGAGGGGAAGATTGCGTCGTCTGGGGGCCAGCCTGAAGTCAGGAGCCCGTCCAAGGCCGGGTCCCCTCCGGCTCACGCGCGCCGACGCTTAGCCTTACAAGACCGTTTCAGAGGTTTTTTTTCACACCTGCAAAGCAAAGGGAAGGAAAACATGCATTCTAGTGACAGAACCCAATTAATTACAGGATCTGTTATAAACACTCAGCTGCATAACTTTGACAGAAAGCAAATTTGTCATCTCGAGAGGAATCTGACATCGTAAATAAATAAGTGTGATTAGGATGATAAGCAAACTTCTACCTACTTGAAACCCCTTCATTATGAAGAGAGAGAAAGACAGAGACAGGGTGTAAATTTGAGCAAGACGGAGAGTGTGCGGCAAGAAATTAAATGAGTCCCCAACAGACCAGCGGGTGAGCGGCGGTGACAGGATGCCTCCGGCGAATGACACCGATTTATTTCCCAGGATCTCCTGGGATGCAAGTGGCCCAGATCGGCTGCAGCACCTGCGTTTGGAGACAGCAAGCCTCGTCTAGACCATGAGTAACACAGTTCCTTTCCTTCCACCTTATCTTATTTGAGTTTTTGGTGTTCTTGACCAATCCGGATGCTACTGTTATAGGAGATGTCCCATAAATGCTCCAGAATGAGAGGTTTGTCGATGTTGGTGGTGCTCAGTCGGGGGCGATTTGCTCCCTGCCAAGGGAGTCTTAGCAGTATCTGGAGACTTTTGATGGCCGCACCTGGGAGAGGGACGTTGGGTGCCGGCCCTGAGAGGGTGGAGTCCAGGCATGCTGCTGACAGCTCACGGGGCACACGGCAGCCCTTACAAAGATGCGCCCGGCCCCAATGTCAACGTGTCAACGCTGGGAAACCTTGAACCGCCTGACTATACATTTGAAAGCATTCAGTTGGTCGGCGCGTTCCTTTGCACACCAGCCTCTGTGTTTAAAATCAGAGAACTCTTCAGATTATAAGAGACAAAACCCAACTCAGAGAAGCTCAGGCCGAAGAGGCTCTGGGAACTCACATCCCCAGCTGGAACTTTTAATGAATCGAGTACAGTCGGTACTTTTGCACAGACTCTGGTCAGACGGACCGAGGTGTCTGCGAACAGAACATCGGGTATGTGTTCACTGCATGTGCTTTGTCCTTCGGGGGCCACCTGCCTGCCCCAGGTAGGACTTGTTTCTTGTCACTGGGGGTGGAGGACAGGGAAGGCCTTTGATTTTTCTGTGGTCTTCCAGACTTCCTATAGGACTGGTTGACATCTCTCCGGGGTTGGGACTCTTCCCTGAAAAAGAATGACGAAGACAAATGCCACGTACACACAGCTGGAGCCTAAGCACGTGCCTTGTGCAATATAATGCCACCTTGAGATGGTGTGTGTGGCCTTGCCCATCAGTGCTGTGCTGAGAGGGTGTTTGGTAAGTTCTGGAGCGTGTGCAAATCCTGAGGGATGGGGCCGAGCCTAGTGCCAAGCTAGCATCTTCTCCTCGCCCTCAGAAATGAAAGCAATAACTCGTTTTCCCTAGTGTCCATTTTTCACCCGTGATCCCAAACGTGCCTGAGCTCTTTAACAATCAGGACAATACGATGAAAACATTCTGATAGTTGCAAAAGGCAAAAAGCAGACCACACACAAACCCATCACTGCTTCTTCCTCAGCCTAAAACTTACAAACTCATTTGGGTTCAGTGGGACATTCGCTGTCACTAAAGAAGCCAAGAAATCCAGTGCCAAGGAGGTTTTAGGTGTTTCTCCCCAGTGCCACCAAGCTCTTAGACTTGAAAGAAAATTGCTGAATTGCCTCCTGCAAGATTTGCAACAGAGAAGAGAAGACTGACTTCATTTGGGGCCGTCACACTCACCAGGTCGTGTCTTGGATGAACGTTGGTCTTTTAAAAACTGCCTGCTTCTGGGGCGCCTGGGGGGCTCAGTCGGTTAAGCATCTGACTTCAGCTCAGGTCATGATCTCACAGTTCATGAGTTCGAACCCTACACTGGGCTCTCTCCTGTCAGCACAGAGCCCGCTTAGGATCCTCTGTGCCCCGTCTGCCCCTCCCTCCCCCCCCCAAAAATAAAATAAACACNCTCTCTCTCTCCTAGAAATAAATAAAAATATTTTTTAAAAAAATTGCCTGTTTCAGGTAAAAGATGGAGATTTTCCCTGATTCTGTGTGGCCAGCCACTGGGAGGCACAGAACTTCCACAGTGGTGATTTTTTCTTTCCCAAAGATGACGCTGGCCACGGCGTCCCCGGGCGGGCGGGGAAAAACAACAGAAAGACCGATGAGGACCCTTTAGCCTTTAATTCAAGCCCCTCACTTCGTGTTACGCTTCCTCTCGAACAGCTTTTGTACCTTCAAGTCTCACAATATTCTTAAGACTGAGCTTTTCGAGGACTGAGAGTTTTTTCATCTTCGTATCTACGTGTGCCCAAGGCCAATGGACTGTAATCGAGGACAGCTGGTAAGAAAGACCAGCCAACTATTGCGGTCCCCATTTTACGTACGAGGAGGCCAAGGGGCCATTTGGGAGGGATTTCTGAGACTACATGGGAAGTTCGTGGAAGAGCTACCTCAAGTGTTCCTTTTGGACACGAAGCTCTCCTGGGAGCTGTTCAGAAAGAATCTCCCTCTTCTCGGGGCTCGCTGTCCCCACTGCATGCCGAGACGTGGTTCTGTGAGCCTCTGGCCCTTTGTCTGTTGGGCTCTTCATCCCCAGCCAGAAACGGCCATGCCGGTTCATCCTCTGGCTTCCCACAGAGCCCAGGCACCAGCAGCCACAGTCCTAATTCAGAAACAGCCGAACAAAGCAAAGTGAACAAAGCGCTATGGATTGAGAGTAGAGGCCACTGTCCACACTCTGGACTGGAGGCCCCGGAGGGAAGGAATCGGGGCTGATTCACCTTTATCTGAAACAGACATGCAACCCGAGAGTGAAAATCCTCGAATAACCACTTGCCCAGTTAATCTCTTTGTCTAATCATCGTGCACCTGCTGTGAGTCATGGTCCCTCCCACAAGTGTATCATTGAATCCTCCGAATGACCCTCTGTGGTCAAGGTAAGTGATGGTGCACGCTCTCGAAAAGATGTGATGAGAAGGGCACTGCACCTCCATCATCTTCTCCTCCAAACCCACAACTGCAGCCTAGTCTCGGGGAAAACACCAGATGAACCCAAATAGAGGAACCTTCACAGAACACTGAACTGGTCCTCCAAACCGTCAAGGTCACCAAAACCAAGGAGAGTCTGAGAAACTGGCACAGCCCTAGAAGAGGCTAAGGAGACATGATGACAAAATGTCATGTGATCTTCCGGGGGGGATCCTGGGCCTGAAAAGGGACATTCGGGGAAAAGCAGTGAAACCTGAATGAACCGTGGTGTTGAGTTACTAGCAACATAGTGGTGCCGCCACTGCTGTTGTCACGGGCGCCATGGAAATGGAAGACGTTAAGAATCAGGGAAACTGGGTAAAAGATACGGGAATTTCTGGACTCTTCTTTGCAGCTTTTCTGTAAATCTACAACAAGTTTTAAATTTAAAAAAAAATCACTTAGGGGGCGCCTGGGGGGCTCAGTCGGTTAAGCATCCAAGTTCGGGCTCAGGTCATGATCTCACGGTTTGTGAGCTCCAGCCCCGCGTCGGGCCCTGTGCTGACAGCTCGGAGCCTGGAGCTGCTTCAGATTCTGTGTCTCCCTCTCTCTCTGCCCCTCCCCCGCCCACACTCTCTCTCTCTCTCCTAAAAATAAATAATAAAACATTAAAAAAAAAATTTTTTTAATCACATATGTTTGAAAACTTGCTTAAAAACATAACCCAAATCAGAGTCTCCTAACATGATTCATTGTGACTCCTCAGACCCTCCTCTGGGTTCCCGTTTACATCGCAGAGACCCTCCCAGGGCAACTGAGAATAGATCATGGGAGAGGATCTCGAAGGGATAATTTCTCTGCTTGGAAGCACAGGCAGGACCCAATCGCTCCGAGGGGAAGGTGGCGAATGAGCCACCAGGTCTGGGTGCTGGGGGCTCGCACAGTAATTGAATCGTTTGAGCGTTCCCAGGGGAAACACCACAAGACTAACTTAGAGGGATGTTCTGAGGCCTCCTCGGAACCGCTGCAAGTCTTGGATGCCTGCAGAGGTTGAAAAATGGCTCCAATTCAGCGGGGCCTGGGCGGCAGGAAACCATCTGGAGTAACCTCCGACACCATCAAGGCACCAAGCTTTCTGTCTGCCGCCAGAGTCAAAGGCCCACAGCTGCTTCCAATCAGGGAAAGCAAACTTTCCGTCTGGGAGCACCACGCTCTGCACATCCCCACCGCCGGCTCCTCCAAGCCTGGCCCCCTCGCCCCATGCAAGGGAGGAAACACGCACCCTTTCAAGATCCAGGCCCAGTGTTCCCTGCCTCCTGCTCTCCTAGCAAACACCGCCGCTTTTCTGAGTCCTGGTGGCCTCCACACCCCCCACGGGGATTTCCAGGAAGGTGTCCTTTGTTCTGGGGCTTCCACTGAATGCCCCCCATTCCACTGCGGCCCATCATCACCTGCCGCAAGGACGCCTGCTCGTTCCACCTTCCCGGCATCCACTCTCCCGCCCTCTCAAGAGCTGGGCACTGCTATGTCCCCAAATGCTGGCTCTTGTCCCCAAGTTTCGGATAGAAGAGGTCCCACCTCCCTCATCTAGGCTTGGCTTGATCATGGTCCCAGTGAACGTGGGGGGAGAGGGGGGCACTCAGGGAAGAGAATGCAAACTCGGTGAGCTTGACTTAGATGCTGTTGGCAACGGAGACCCTAAGTGCTCTTCACCGCAGAGGGCAGCTCCTAGGTGGCACTCCAGGTGGCTTGCACGGCTTCAGGCCAGCACCCCATTCCCTCTCACAGTGCCCACGCTGGCCAACTAATCATATGACTGCATCGCTCATGGAGCCCCCTTCCCCCGAGGGAGTCACCACCAGCTATTCAACACACATCGCTCCCTCATTTTCTCCTACACTCAACTCTATGACCACGCTGCCGCTTCTTATTTTTACAGGAACGCAGGCATCCGTAACCACCCATACACCCTTTCCTTGTAGGACGCGGCCGCCCTTCCCTACCATACTTATCCATCTACTCATTCTTTTCAATGCCGCAGAAATCCATTGAGCAGCTGTACTCTGATTTATTCCGCATTGACCTGGTGACGGGCATGTACATTGTTCCCCCTGTGTCACTGCCGCAAACAGGGCTGCCTTCTCATAAAAATGTCCCGGTGCCCTCATAAACATGGTTTTATAGGACAAATGTCTAGCGGTGAACATGTGACTTGCATGGAAAGCATGCGATGTCCACACCACAGATCTACCTCAGTGACTCTGCTGTTGCTCACCGTGGCCCTGCTCTCTGGGGCCACTGCTTGAGCGGGGGGCTCATATTTAGCGAACACCTTCCAGGTGGGGGTCTCCAGTGCACCTCTTAACATTCAGAACCTTCTGGGCATTTCACGGAAGGAAAAAGAAGTGGAAACGGTTACCACCCCCAGTTCACAGGTAAGAAAACGGGATCTTGGGGAAAGTAAGGAATGTGCCCAAAATTGCATAACTGATACACATGGACACATGCACGCACACACACACACGCATACACGCGCACACACCGGATTTGGCTGCAATCCTGCCTAACTCTGGAGCCTGTGCCTGTCACCCTACCTGCTCCCACCCAGGGGCGGGTGACTTGGAACTGGGCACAGGTCCCCAGTCTGCTCTGCTTCCTGAACCCTGCTAATGCCATTTCTACAAGAACCGATTAGAACTCAGAGCAGTTGGGGTGGGGTTGGATATGAAGCTCTCTTCATCTGGTTTGAATTATTATGAAATCGGGGTTATGTTGATATTTTTCATGCTACATCCCGGAGGAGAGTGATTATTTTCTTTTATTCATTTATTTTCTGTGTCTATCAGCTTCAGCAACTAAATCCCCCTCAGCATAACCTTCCGGATCTTCCCAGAATTGCACAGGATGAGAAGGCTTTACTGTGTCCTAAGCGAGTCTGCCCAGTAGGGTGGGTCAGGCGGCCCCACAGGCAGAAGGGTGCTTCCAAGGTCTTTGTCTTTGGGGCTATTTTGTCCATAAACTTTTGGTGTCCCCAGGGAAAACACGTTTCTCCGATGCCCCCATCCACAAGCCTACATGGACTCTTTCACAAATGGAAAGCATCTGCAGCCAAATAAAAGCAAGCTGTGTCTTCCAGGGCTGTGGCCACCGTGTTTCTCTCCCACTGGTCTGACACTAACACACTGTGTGAAATGGCAGAGGAACGTGCCATTCATTCGTGGACGAACCTAGCTCTACTCTACTCTCACTGTTCCTTCCCTCCCCCTGGCTTCTTCCAAAGACCTGGCTTAGAATTTCTGTGCTGCTGAGGGGCAGGCAAGATGGCTGGGTCACACGGAATGACTGTGAGATCACCACAATCACCGGTGTCTCATTACTGTCACTCAGAGGAGGAGGTGAGTCAGGGGGGTGAGGAGAGGAAGGTCCTACATCTAGAAGGATGGCCACATCTCCCAACAAATCTTGTCTGCCGGGAGGAAGGTACTGACAAGATTAGCAAAGCGTCAAGGACCTAACACATAGAAAATGTTCAGCTGGTAAACCCTCTTCCTCCCACCCCGGGGTTTAAAACTTGACCTTCTCGGGGCGCCTGGGTGGCTCAGTTGATTAAGTGTCTGACTTTGGCTCATGTCATGATCTCACAGTTCGTGGGTTCGAGCCCCGCATCAGACTCTGTGCTGACAGCTCAGAGCTTGCAGCCTGATTCAGATTCTGTGTCTCCCTGTCTCCTTCTCTCTGACCCTCCCCTGCTCACACTGTCTCTCTCTCTCTCTCTCAAAAATAAACAAAACATTAAAAAAATTAAATTAAAAAAAACTTGACCTTCTAAAGTATTAGCTAAGAAACCCAGCATATTCCCAGGCACAAACACACGTGGACACATTTACGATGCCAGCACTGGGAGATGAGGCAATCTGGAGAGCAGGTGAGTTCAGGCAGGTGGGTCCATCCCATTAAGTAAATACACAAATTAAAAGTAATGGGTACTTGTTGGGATGAGCACTTTGTAAGTGATGAACCACTGGAATCTACCCCCAAAATCCAAGAGTACACTTTACACACTGTATGTTAACCAATTTGACAATAAATCATATTTTTTTAAAAAAAGTGATGGGTAAAGTGAACACCTAACAACATGGATGGATCTTAACAACATGAGACTTAATTTTAAAAAATCAATAAACAGAACAAGAAATATAGTAAGATCATTTGTATAAATTGAAAATACATGCATAAAATTTATTTATGGTAATAGAAGTTAGAGTAGTGGTTCCCTTGGGGTGCAAGGTGGGGCAGTAATTGGGAGGAGAATGGGAGAGGCTTCTGGGTGCTGGAAGTCTTCTGTACCTTTACCTACATGGTGGCTATAAGTATAGACATATGTAAGGTCCGTTGAGCAAAACATTTAAGATTTATATGTGTGTATCACACAAAGCAATAATACATATTTTGCAAATAATACAAACAAAATGATTAATACATTTGTATGTTGCTCAATGGAGTCGAAGGGAAGGGGAATGGAGTAGGTGGTAAAAGGGAATGAATGGCTAGAAGGACGGAGGGATGGGTGGGTTGATTAAGGGAAAGATACACGGATGGATGCATGGATGGATGGATGGATGGATATATGGAAAGTAGGATTGATAGAGAGATAAAGGGATGAATGGATGGTGGGTGGACGGATGGGTGGATGGACGGGTGGACAGATAGATGGATGGATGGATGGATGAGTGGACGGGTGGGTGGGTGGATGGACGGATGGATGGATGGATGGTGGATGGGTGGATGAATGGGTGGATGGGTGGATGGATGAACTGACAGATAAAGCTAGCTGGTGGGAAGGTGTAATGTTACCTTTCTTAACCCAGCACAGTAGACACAAGTAGCAGACATGAGAAGCTGGCTCCAGCTAGCTTAAGCATTGAAGAGATTGGTCAGAAGGACGTGGGTTAGCTCACAGACCTGGGGGATCGGGCTCAGGATGCAGGCCAGCCCAAAGGGAGCTGAGAAGCTGCAGAGAGCGTGCCACAGAGACAGCCTGGATGCAGGGTCTGAAGCAGGCAGTCTCTAACGGTCCTGAAGACTTGGTGTGTTTCCGTCAAGACTCAGAGTCCCCGGCTGAGAACATATGGTTGGTCAAGTGAGCGCACGTGCCGGAGCCAGAGTCACATGGGGTGGGGAAAAGGAGCTAGCATCTCCATTGCCATTTGGCTCCTGACGTGATGGGGATTCCCGCACAGGGAATGGCTGTTCCCGTTTGAGGCACCCACTCCTGTCTCACTGCTCTGACAGTGGAGGGGTGGGGAGGGGAGAAGAGCAGTTCTGTGGGTTCAGGCCACGAAGCCAGTTCTGACCGGCAAGACCGAGGGCTCTCGTGGGATATTAAGGTCTGAGCAAGCGGCAGCCAGGAGCAAAACCAAGGGATGACAAGGGCACAGGGCGGTTCCGAGTGTGCGCCGCCATCCGAGACTGTCAAATGTAGGATGACCAACTGAGCTGCTGTGCGCAGGACGGAGGGGGAATCTGGACTCTGGGCTTTCGGCTCTCCATGGGGAAAGCCCCTGGACACATTGGTCCCCACGGCAAATGGCCCCATCCAGTTGGGCCTGGGAGACCAGGGCTCAGAGAAGGCTCAGGCTGGACCAGTCCCCAAGGCGGGGCCTGCACCTCTTGGTTCTGGAAAGCGAGTTCTGAAAAGTTTCAGAATACAATAAAAAAAATGTTGACTGTTACTGACTCCCCCCCACCCCCAACACACACACACAGGCACTTTGATAGGATCTAGGGTGTTTATCCATGACTCGGGGCCTGACAGTAATGAAGTAAAATCCCTGTGCTATCCTGCCAGTTCCACCCAGGGCAAAATCCCCATTCCGCGCAGCTATCAAAGTTAAATCCGTGCGGTATATGACAGGGCCTCGTAAATTGTAAAGCATTATGCAAATGTAATAAGATATTATTATTATCCTGGGTTGTGAGGGTCCCTTGTGGTATCGATGATTTTTTATATGACAAAGATCTATGCTTTTTCTGTGCTGAATTAATAATTCACTTATGCTAATAAAACAAAGAAATCTAGTTGCCAGTGTCTCAAAAACAATCATATTTCTTTCCATGAATTCTAATGTGGCTGGTTTTTTCACCTCATCTTTTTTTTTAACTGGCAAATGGAAACAGGTGAGTTGCAAAATCTTTGGGGTATTTGGAGCCAAAAAGAATAAACGGTCTGTGGATTTAAAGAAAAAGCAAAAATGGAGGGGATGAGAAACATTCCTCTGTGTGTGCTGAGCCTCAGAGCGTCCCCGGCTCTTCAGCTGGGATCAACGACTCATGCTTTTTGGTCCAAGCGTGAGAGACCTGAGCTGATGTGACATTTTTTTGCCCCTGCCCTTAAATGTATCTGCCTCGTTAGTCCAGCGCAAATGTGTGTGGTGGCTCAGCCCCACCACCAGGTAAACCACGGCGGGAGCGAAAAGCTTTGCCCATGATCAGACAGACTCTTCCTTTGGGAGCAACTTCCGGTCCCTAGAGATGTTCTAGAAAGGATTTGGGTGTTTCAGGGATGGTCAGAATCTTACTGCTCCCCAAAGCCTCACATTTGGATTCCAACAGCCTCCCTCTGTCCATCCCTCTGAGCGGTGAGGTAAACTGGCCCTTGGGGGGGGGGGGGGGGCGTGGGGTCATCTGCACGACAGAGGCCATCACGCGGCTTGGGAGCTGTCCTAGCGTTCCTGTTGACCTGGAGGGCGCTGTGTCAGGCACTGCTGTCTGCAGTGCGGGGTCCCTGGGGGCAGACAGCTGGGTGTAGATACCAGTTGTGCTGCTTTAATTGTGTGGCCTTGGCCAAGTCCCTTAACCTTTCTGTGCCTCCGTTGCCTCACCTGCAAAATGGGAATGAAAATTGTACTTGCCCTGGAGGGCTGCAGTGAAAATGAAAGGAGTTTCCACAGTGGTGCTCATGGTATGGTCTGGGGGCCCCCAGACCCTTCCAGGGGATTGGACCCTAGTTTGACAACGCAACTCACATTCTGTTAGGAACACACAGGGCAGTTCTCTGGAGACTATGTGTGGCGTGATCTTGTAACAGGCATTAAAAGCGATGTGCAAGGGGTGCCTGGGGGGCTCAGTCAGTTGAGCATCTGACTCTTGATTTCAGCTCAGGTCACGATCTCACGGTCGTGGGATCGAGCCCCATATTGGGCTCTGCACTGAGCGTGGAGCCTGCTTGAGATTCTCTCTCTCTCTCTCTCTCTCTCTCTCTCTCTCTCTCTCTCTCTGTCTCCTTCCCTCTCTGCCCCTCCTCTGCTTGTGCTCTCTCTCTCAAAATAAATAAATACACATTAAAAAAAGAGAGAGATGAGCAAAAATGCAAAAACAATGCCCCCCTTTCCCCTAAATACTCTGAAAAGTGTCGCTGGTTTCCATTAAAAACTACATAATGGGTTTTATTATTGTTATTTTAAAATGAGTTAATAAATAATTCTTCACGTGTCCACTGTTAATTTATCACAGAACAAATACTGACTGGTGCTGTGTAATAGGGATCTTGGAACAAAAGCTCTGAAGATTCTCCAACATTGTTAAGGCTGTCGAGGAGTCCCGAGCCAGAGCTGCTAATACCCGCGAGGTGCTCATCTAGCGTAACCAGTCTGAGTGGTTCTTCTTACTGTCCCCTCTTGATAGAAGGGGAAACTGAGGCACGGGGGAGCCTCCAAGCCAGACAGGGTCAGAGCAAAGGCAGACTCTAGCCCAGGTTTGTCTGAGTCCAAAGCCAGACGTTGAGTGTATTCTCATGCAGTTTTCGGTGTTACCTAGTGAGTAGTTGACAGGGACTCTGCACGTAGTAGGCACCCTGGAAGGGCGCAGCGGACGAACGAATCCATGAGCCAGACTCCCAGCTTACACAGTATAATGAAACACATCTTGCTTGGAGCCCACCGCATGCCAGCCGTGTCGTAGGGCTAACACACGCTTCCCCAGGGCAGGGACAAGCCTGTCTTGATCTGAGTCTCCAATGTCCCACACAAGCGCAGGTGAATGTTGGGGTGGGGGGGTCTATTCTCCATGGAAGGAAAAGACTTTCTTGTTACCAGAAACTAGCATCCATACTAATAATCAACCCCGCCACAAAAACCTTGTCTTTTGTTTGAACACCAGAGGAAAACTGGTACTCGCTAAAGAATTCATAGTCATTCTGAAAAGCCTTCCTGCGTGTCCCTCATTTCATCTCGACATTAGTGAACTCTTGAAATACTCACTTAGAGTCAAACACAATCTGCCTTTTGTCTTGCTGACTTTCAGGGTAGAAAATGGCTGAATGCATCCAGAGGTACTTCATATTCAAGGCAGATCTGAAATCTATGCAGGCCAGGGCCACTGCAAGGGCTTTGCAGGAAGGAAAAGAAGACGCGCTTCAACAGAGAGCCGACGAGGTGGGGCCCTCGCAGATCGGGACTTTACACCCCCAGCACCCTAATTGCATCGTTTCATGGGGTGGGGCTGTTCTGCTCAAGTGCGCACGCACCTGGCTTGCAGCTCCCCGTCCACATGAATTCCTCTCTCTGGTGCACCAGGTAGTCATTTGAAATTCATATGTATGTAATTGAAAGCTACATTCCCTTCTGCAGCGCAGGAAACCACCAAGCAGTGGCCACAGCGGTGATTAATAATATAGCCCCACCACCCCCAGCCCCTAGGTTTAGGGTGGAAGCCAATTAGATTCCCACCTTTAAGTTCTCTGCTGCTCCGAAGCGTATTATTTCATTCAATCTGTCAGTAATTTCCAACAATCTGGTTATAAAATCAAAGTAAAATTTGTGGGGCTTGTTCCCCCCTCCAGCCTTCCTCCTATAGATTCTTTCTCCCCCAGATGAAATAGTGATGAAATCTACACAATGAGGCTCTGATCCTTGGTCGTGCCCCGTCCTCTGCATGTCCCCGTGTCTGCGGGCTCCTCCTGGCAGAGGGCTGGGACTTCCCCAGCCCTGTTCATGTCCTGTGGCAGACGTGTCCCCCACGAGGAGACTCCAGCTCTACCGTCTCCGCCCCTGGTGCAGATTGACCTGTCACAGCGTGAGGAGCCCGTGATCACCTGTGACACCCCCCACCTGCTGCCCGCACTGGAAAGGGTTTCGGCTTGGGTCGTGGGACACAGCGGCCCGGAATGCCTGGAAGCCACCGGTGCTTTAAGAACTTCAATGTTCTTCGTTCTCCACAGTTTCCTTAATTTAAGACCAACACGCACCTTCTGTTTCCAGGCTCCCGTCCCTGGCGTGTTATCTTCTGACACTCGGAAGTGCTCCCCCACCCCCACCCCCGATGCGCCCCTTGGCAGATGGGGAGCATTTTTGTTGAGTGCCAACGACTCATCTATGCTGACCCAGGAATTGGTTTTTTAATTGGATGATCTCTGGGGAGAGAGCTCCGTCACTAATTGAAAAGGTTAAGCTTTTCAAACTTTAAAACCTGTGTTAANAGGGGGGGGGGGGGGGGGGGGAAGAACCCCGAGAAAGACCACAAATCTTCACGGCCTGTTCTTTCTCAAGCCCCAAGTAGGCTCGTTTTTCAAATGCTTCTGCACTATTCTTAGTAAAGACAGAATGAGGGAGGGAGGGAGAGAGAGAGAGAAAGGGGAGAGAGAGAGAGGGAGAGAGAGAGAGACTCCAAATGTAAGTCCCTTCTGGAATTTTATCGGCTTCCAATTGATCTAGATTCTGTTCCTACATAGGTCCGACTCCGTAAGATACAACAATGGACAGCAGATATCTGGAATCTTCTGGATGTCAGCGCCACCTTTTTCTTTCACCTTTTCAACCAGATGAATGTGAAACTTGCAAGGCGAGTCGGAGCATCTACTCCTTCATTAGAAGATTTATGGACTGTGGTTCTCAACTACTGTGGTTGACTGGCCCTTTAAACACTTCGTTTTACAGCCTAGATTATCCCACGTACTTGGGCTGTTGTGAAAATTACAATGGGCAGGTTCAGTGAGATGACAAACACCTAAATCAGTCCGTCTGGAATTTCGTGCATTTCTGTCTGGCTCTCCCTTGGGCTATGCTGAAAGAAGCCAAATTAATCTTAGGTGCCTCCCATTCTCAAAAACAATACAAACTTGGGGCGCCTGGGGGGCTCAGTCGGTTAAGCATCCATCTTCGGCTCAGGTCATGATCTTACAGTTGGTGAGTTCAAGCCCCGCGTCGGGCTCTGTGCTGACAGCTCGGAGCCTGGAGCTGCTTCGGATCCTGTGTCTCCCTCTCTGTGACCCTCCCCCGCCCGCACTTTTGACTCTCTCTCACTCAAAATAAACAAACATTAAACCAACCTCTAGTTTTCCAGTCCCTGAAGAGCCTTCCTACCTCCCCAAGCACCACACTGTTTAGGGTAAATCACGCTGCTTCACTCGACCCATGGAACCCTCCAGATCCAGCCCTCCCCCCACAGCTTCAGTCCTGCTTCCCTGTGGCCCACAGGCCCCACCTCTCCAGCTCCCAGCCTCCTCCCACGGGGGAAGCACCCCTCACCCCCACATCAGCCTTCCGGGCTCAGGGCCCAAAGCCTCCCTGGCCCTGCTGGCTCCCCCAGATCCCTTCCTCTTTCTCACCTGGCACAGTCCCGTCAGTGTTTGTCACGTTGTAAGTAAATAATGTGTAATGTTTTGTTTAATGACATCTTCTCCACCAGGCTGCGCTGGCCAGATGGCACTTGCTCAGTACATATTTGCTGGATGGGAAGGGAGGGAGGGAGGGGGGACAGCAGTGGGGGCTCACTGGAGTGGGTACTGTGAGGCGCCTCTTAGTCCCCCTCACGAAGGATACGGCCCTGCTGCTGGGAGAGCCGTCTGCCGACAGCGACTTCAGCGGTGGCCCCTCCAAGGCCTGCCTTGGCTACCGAGAGCCGCCTCTCCCAGGGGCACCCCTGCCCCCGCCGGGGCACCCCACCGCTCGGCCGAGGCGGTCCCTGTATCAGAGCTCAGCCCCTCTGTCTGCCCTTCTGGCTGCGCTGCACCGCTCTGCACAGGTGCTGCTCGGCCCGGGGGCCCTGCAAACGGACCCCCAACGCTAAACCCCGTTTCAGGGTCTGCCTCCGCGCAAAGCCAACCTGAGCCTCCCACACACGTCTCCTTGCACATGGAAGCTCTCCAACCCTACAGCGCAGGTTCGGGCGGGAAAACACGAGTGCTTCCCCCAGCCGTGCCTCTAAGCCGAACCATAACGGTTTTGGCAAAAACAAAAAAACAAAAAAAACCCTAGAAGAAACGGCCTTTCTAGAACCACCGCCAGAATCAGCAATGAGGCATCTAGAAGTTTCTTTGCCATGATTGAAAGTTCTTTCGCAAGCAGAGAAGGTCCCAGAAGGCGCAGCCTGGTGCCCGGTGACATACCAAATACCCAAGAAACGTTTGTTGAAACAATGAAAGCTGCTTTTTTTTCCCCTTGTTCTCCGTTTCTCCCCTAAGAATGTAAAAACCAGAAAAAGATAATAAGACTAACACATTCAGCCCCATGCAGTTATCTTCTCCAAATCACTTGTTTTTAGCACAAAAGGGATAACCACTTATGATGTATTTTTCCATTATTTTCTTTGTGCAGGAGGTTTTTAAATTAATTTATTCTCTCTCTCTGCATCAGGTTGTCTTGTAATTGAAGATGTGAAGTGTTTGTCTTCCAAAGGCTTGCTGGTGATGTCTTTTTCGCTGTTAACATCTCCTTTGTCTGCGCCTGTGATCCCTGCCAAATTGCCCACAGAACAGCAACTCAAGTGCATAAATTATGAGACCACATAGGCACTGCTCACATCTCTTTGAGTCGAAACATCTTCGGAGAGAAGTTTGCTTTTTGCAAAGCAAATACAATCAAACCTTGACTAACTGGAACGTGTGGGGAATGGGATAAGTCTGGATAATTTCATTTTCTGGGTAATTTCCGGTTAATCAGAAATTCATCAATATTTTCAACCCTGGATGCAGAGAATCTTTATAAAAGTTATTGTTCTTTCTTTGCACTTTTAGTAAGGCCGGTAGAACATGATGGAAAACTTTCAGGGGCAGAATGTGATCGTGTCATGGCAAGAGCATTGGCGTTTAGGGCAGAAGCCCAGGTGTTAGTCACAGCTCAAAATCCTCCGGTTCTCAGTTGCCCCTAAAAAGAAGAAAGCACAAACCGGCTCATCTTGGTCAAATCTGAAAGCTTCCTGGTGCCCAGACCAGCATTCATCCTCTCACCTTCCTTCTGGCCCTGGGGGTCCAAGGAGCCTGTCTAGAGCCTGGGTGGCATCTGCCCTCCCAGCAAAACCCGAGCGTTCAATCTAGAAATACTTCTCAAATGTCTATTCGAAACTCAAACATCTGTTCACGTGGATCTACCTCCCCATGTCCTGGTTCTTTCTCCTCAAGGTGGAAGGAAAGGTAGAAAAAGCCAGTGAGATTTGCAGTAAACCGGGCTGCAGCCGGCAGCTGGACTACCGTGTGCGGACGGATCCCTGGAGCGCAGATGAGGAAGGGGCGCTGGCCTGGGCCTGGGCCGCGGAGCCCGGGCTCTGCTTCGGGTCAGGTTTCACCACCGGTATGAGGACCAAACTGTCCTCGGGCCTCCTGTGGACCACAGACTCACCTCCTGAGCCCCAGCTCTCACCCACCGTACTAGTGGCTTGGAGGACCGGCTGCCTTTTTGTGGGGCCACCTTGTGCACGGCAGGGTGTTGAAGAGCATTCCTGGCCTCCGCCTACAGAGGCCGGGAGCACCCTTCACCCTGAGCCGTGAAGTCAAAACTGTCTTCAGACACGGTCCGATGCTCCCCCTCCTTTGTCCAACCACCCTCTTTTGAGAACCACTGCCTTTAAGGGTGACCTCTTAACCTTTTCTGAGAAAAAGAACCCAGGACTGAGATCCTCAAGGCCTCAAATGTTTGATGGCTCATGTCAAGCAAATTAGGTCCAAAACAGTGCCCACCTGCTCCTGTGGGATCCGAGAAGCATCCACCCAGAAGTGCTGGGGTACCTGCAAATCGGCGGGTCCACGCAACAGACCCAAGTCCCCAGGCTCCGCTGGAGGGTCTGACCAGCTGACACTAACTAAAGCTACCGAGAAGGTAAGGAAATGTATGAGCACGAGACTCATGAGGTCGCTCCACAGTGCTCCCTGCTTCACATAAGAACTGAGGTTGTTGGGGGAAAGCGGGACAGATCTTACTGACTGCATAGGATTTCTCTCGTTTTACTGAGGACGGTAAAAGAAAAATATGTATTTGCATTAAGTGTTTTGAATCAGGGCACAATAGCTTCTCGTGCTCCTTCGCTTTCTTAGCCCTCAGCACCATCTGACGTTACATTGTTTACCTATTTGTCTGTCTGATGGGTTCATCAACTGACATCCTGTCTGCCCAACTAAAAGCTCCATGGACCACAGTCCTGTATCCTCCCGTGCCTACTACATACTTAAGCACTCAATAAATGTTGGGTGAACAAAGAAGCTGGAGTAGGTAATGGCAAAGTACTGCTAAATTCTGAAATCAGGGGACAGAAAGTTCTCTATCTGATAATGAGGCAAGGGGCTGGGCCAAATCACTCATCTTAGAATCTTTCTTTTCCTCTCCCTGACGAGCAGTGAGACACTTCATCTGCTTACTTAACAAATGTGCGTTGATATCTGCTAGGGGCCATGCACTGTTCTAGCTACAGAGAACACCACGATGAAGTCACCATGGGCCCTGCTCCAAGGAGATCCCTCCTGGGCTGTATATGTGGCTATCTCGTTTCTTAGCTCACTGAGTTCTTGGACAAGAAGACGATTTTTTGAGTAGGTCCTCGATGTATGACCTCTGCATGTGTGGGACGCACGGGGGACACGGGGAAAGAATCCTCAGAGCAAACGTGTCTGGCTGGAGCACCAGCATATAGAAAACCCAAGCCTGAAGAGCCAGCCTTTCATTTATAATGGCACCGAGAGGCCTCATTTCTGCTGAACTGTACCCTATTTCACACTACGTACACACAGGACAACTAGATCTCCACTGCCGCCAGAGACAGAATTGGGTCACTCTGCCCCAGAGGCCACATGTACAAACCTACAATTTTTTATAGGAATCCATTCACTCATGCAGAAAAACAATTCACTTACTTCTGGGCAGAAATCACCAGACACTTGACCATAAAGGGTGTTGGATTGGCCTCTGGGAGGGAGACTGAAAGCAGATGTCTGTCACAGCTGGAGACCGAGGTCCAAGACGCCACAGAGCCAGTCCTTCTGTGTTCCTGGCCCAAATATCAACAGGCTGCCACCACGCAGGAGACTGGAAAGCTGCTCTCCTTGATCGTTGGCGCAGCCAAAGCCATCTGCTTCAAATCCGAAAGTATGGAAGCAGGTCCTCAAGCAGAACTGATTCGTCCTTGCGGTTCAGCATGAATCCCTAACCGCGCTTTCCCGTATATCATCTGGTACTCACCAACCAACCAGTCGCCCCACCAACCAACCACTAACCACCATGACAAAAAAAAAATGTGTTTATGCCACAAGACATTATGTGACTATCCCTTTGAGACTGGAAAATGGGATAATCCCTTGACTTGGAATGGGAGTTACTCACCTATAAAGTTCGACTGAAGAAACATATGATAAACCTATAATTCCACTTGTGGCCCCAGTTCTACAGGCTTGGAGGGAAAAAAATGGGGAAAGAGCTGTGCTTCATAGGAACTAGAATAACAAAAGTAACTCACAGTGCATGTACCTTTCAGATTCGCTCAGTCCTTCCCCCGGCGTGAGGGGTGTGCCCCTGGTAATATGAAGATGCTATGTAACTGGCACATGGGACAAAAGTTTTTAATAGTTTAACACATATCAGAAAATATACAATACTATCAAATTCAGGCTGAGATTTCACTGATATTATAATTTAGGCCAATAATCACTTCTTAGAGACAGAGATGACAAAGAAGATGGTGTTCATATACACAAGAGAATATTACTCAGCCATAAAAAAGAATGAGATCTTGTCATTTATGATAACATGAATGATCCTAGAGGGCATTAGGCTAAGTGAAGTAAGTCAGACACAGAAAGACAAATACCATATGATTTCGCTTACATATGGAATCTAAAAAACAAAAATAAACAGACACTCTTAAATACAGAAAACAAGCTGGTAGTCACCAGAGAAGAAGTAGGTAAAGGAATGGAAGAAATAAGGGAATGAAGAGGTACAAACTTTCAGTTCTAACATAGTGAGTCACAGACTCACAAAAAGTACGGCATCGGGAATATAGTCAACATTATAATAATGTTGTATGGTGACAGATGGTGACTAACTTAACACTGAGAGCTGTTTAAAATTGTTGAATCGCTATGTTGTACACCTAAAACGAATACAACATTGCAGGTCAACTACATTTCAATAATAAAAAAAAAGTTTAATAATAAAAGCATGTGACAAAAAAGATCGATGATTTAAACAAAAGTATTAAGTAAATGATATACCCATGTATGGACACATATGGCAAAAAGCATGAAGATGGTTCTCAAATGACTGAAGTTTGGAAATGATGGGTTAATTTATTACTGTTGGAGTTGGAGGAGTTAGCATAAAATCTACTCAGATCCATCAATAAGTGTATCTGTGCCTTCCATACTTCCATTCCTACTTTTTCTCCCAATCCCTGGGTCTTCATGGACTTCAAGTGCCTTTTAAGAGGTATAGATGTAGAAGACTAGAACAGTGTTGGTATGTAAAATAAGTCTACTTACTCCTGTGAAGAATACATCAACTATCTTCATAAGAGGTACTGTTTTGACTTAAGAATATTTCCTCGGTGAATGAATCACATTAAATATCCAAGAGACATCCATTCTAAGGGGAAAAGTTGTGGATTATTGCACTGTGGATAGTGCCCTCATGTGGCTTCAAAACTTAGCTACATTTAAGGATTTAAAAACACACTGTTAAGAAGTCTAAAATATGGCAGAACATGACAAATGAGACACGTGGGAAAAGGAAACAGCCCAAGAAAATATGGTAATTTGCCATCACTTAATCCTTTTGTTGAGCGGAATGGGATACCAACATGGCGGGCAAGATGTCTGGTTAACTACTCGGAAATAATCAGATATCGAATTCATACAGGATACTGCCTGTGATCGTTTCAGTTAAAATGTTAACAAATCACACAAGACATTTTTAGTTTCAATTTTATTTTTATCAAAACAAAATAATTTAACCATATAAAGAAGAAGATAAATTTCAACAAACAACCAAGAAGCCAATAGCTTTCCTGATTATGAACAATCAAAAGAGTAGCAAGTTCTGAACAGTTGACTGCATGTAGAAGATTTGGAGTCATCCTCTAGGGCTCCCAGTGACAGAGACTATTTTTCCTGGCTCCTTTTCTTCCAGTGATGAAGCAATATGCTCACATGTTCCTAGACTTCTTGAGATCAAACTGTACATATGCCCACATAAGTACAAAGCATGGGTGAAGAGAACTGTACAGGTGCAAATCTAGCACACAAGATTTTCGGGGTCCTGACACCTATATTTAATGAGTTCTGAAAGACAAAGACATGAAGTTGTGCTTAAATATCAAGAAATGTAGTGTTTCAAAAGCCAAAGAAGTCTCCGTCACAAGAACTATGGGAATCCCAACTGAAGTGAGAACAGATACACCACTTCTGTTTGCTGCAGTTGTAAAAATGTGGCTGCCTCAGAGCCAGGCAGACCGTTTTCTCCTCGCCATATTCAATTATGTCTGGAGAGTTGAGCAGCAGCACATTCCAATAATGATGACAGTTTCCATAACTATGAAAATCTGCTGCACCAGGGAGATTTTGTGCAAGATGCAAATTTCTATGCTGGGGAAAAGATGAATAATGTGATCATTCTAAGTAATGAATGTAAATGCAAGGAAATACTTTTTGGCATAAGGCTGCAAGTCGTTCATCTTTCATGCCAAGAACTGTGGTCACAATGCCTTCTGGCAAAGCTACTCTTCTCAACCGAGCCTGAAAGGAAGGATTTTAGGAAGGGGAGTGTAAGCTGCCCTTAGTGATCCATCATGCTATTGGCAGGGTTTGATCAGAATCTAAAGGCACCCCTCCCCCATCGTTTTTTTTTTTGTTAATCTCTTGGCAATGAACCATAGATTCTCTTGGGTTGTGAGTCAAAAGGATATTAGCTTTATCCAGAATCTCGAAGGTGATGAGTAAGAGGAGGGCATGAGCTGTCCCCCATCACGCCTTACAACAAGGAGGACTCAGGGAGCCTGTTAAACACCAGGTGACTTTAAGAGTCACTTAACAGTACAGGCTGCCAAGGGGGAGGTGAAGCCTTTTTCCCCCATGCGTCTTTAACAAGGGATGTCTGGCCACTTGTAGTGCAGCTGGAGAGGTAAACTTGGTGGTGAGTGTTGAGTATCACGGGGCATGGCACTTGGATACCTTGCCCTGAGAGAACAGCAAAGAATTCAAAGTGCACTTGACTTTAGTCTATGCCAGCATCCCTGGAGTTATTCACTGTGGAAGAAGTTGAGCACCAATTGGCTAAGACCCTTACCCAAAAGTACAATAAAATTAACAGCCCTGGGGGGAGAGAGGAATCCCTGATCTGTAAACTCTAGCTTGCCTTGTTTTTAAAATAAATTTGTTTCCCCTTAACCATTACACAGTATGCATTTGAAGAGTAAAAACTGCAGCAATTATCGATTGATAATATTGAAATTTATCTTCAATAACCAGAACTGGGCTAGAGATCACGGATGTTATCCTCAAAACGTAGCCCTGGAATTGCATTTCTCATTAAGAAAACCCCATAGGAAAGTTAAGACTTATAAAATCAGAGATTATTGGGGCTTTATAAAAGGACTCTTCATGTAAAAAATATTTTAGGATGATTTCCAATATCCAACTCCCCTAGAGTCATTCAAAATACTTTGTTGTTGTTTTTTAAATCCACTGGAATGTAGCTTTTCGCAAAGTCACGCTGATACAAAGTAAGGTGCACCTGTAAACACTGCTACCTGCCAGCTAAATGACCAGCTGACAGGATGGTCTGGCAACCTGCTCACCTTGGTCAGAGGCAGACAGATGGAATCAATGTGCCGCCATATTTGATCTAGGTTGGGATGTGGCCCCCAGCAATGGTGGCTCTTAGAAGGACAGGGCTTCTGTCACCAACTGGAGGTGAGTGCTGTTTTGAAGCTGTGACTTTACTGACTCAGAACAGCAATCCTGTGGATAACTTAGGAGCCGCCAGGGAAGAAAGATCTGGAAGACAGTCCTCTTCCCCTGACCAGTGCCTCCCCAGACAAAGTACTCCATTCAGCCCATACACATGCTGTCTTCCCCTCACACGGCAGTGTTCTGGTTTTGCTTTTAATCTTTGAATTATGAGCCAGATTTGTACACTGGATGATGCACCCCCCAAATCTGGAACTCTGGGGGAAAAAAATCATACGGAGCTTCTCCAAGTTCACGTTCTTCAGGGTGACACTTGGCAGAAGGTATTCATTCTTCAGTTCTTCCCGATCCCCAGTCCCCACCCAGAAGTCTTGTGTGGGGGACCCCTCCCCATGGGGGCCACCTCTGAGCCCCCCAGGTCCCCGGAGGTAAAGGAGAGGGAGCTTGTCTCACAAGGATTAGAGCCTGGAGATGCTTCAAGCTCATCTGGTGTAACTCTCATTCTCAGCTGGAGAAACTGAGGCACAGAGAGGGCACATGTCTTACCCAAGGTTTCCCAGCCCACTGAGGACAAAGTCAGGCCTTCTTTTTTCTCTTCCTCCAAGACTCAGACCTCTCTCCTAGACCTCCTCTCTCATTACGGGGGCACAGGTAATTCAAAAGGTAGGTAATCACCACATCACTTTAGTTTGGTTTAAAAAGTACACGACGGGGCGGCGGGGTTGGGGGGTGGTGGATAGTATACGAAACGAATGCCTGGCATCCTTTCACCTCTCTTCTTATGTTTTTCTTGGCTGGGCTTGAAATCACTTGGAGTTTTATGAGCGCATTGGAAATGACCACAGACATATGCTAAGCCACCAGGGGAAGCTGGTCTTACATTGAAGTTTCCTATGAATAATCCTAAAATTGGAAAAGTCACATGACGATACTTGAAACGACCACCCTCGGCCCCAGGAAAGGACGCGTTAAAGCGTGTCCGCGCGTGTGAACTGAGCTCAGTGCTGCTGCTCTGGATACAGGACGTCACGCGAACATCGTCACGTCGCAGCGAAGCCAAGAGAGCTCTGCTGTAAATTTCAAATTGTACAAAATCACACCAAAAGGAAGTATAAAATTTTATCGAAATGCAGCAGTATAAATCTCGTTAAGTTTTTCCTCTCCCATTTCAGGAGAAGGAGAGGAACACAGTACATCTGAGGCCTCGCTCAGTGAGTCTGCTGCCGTAGATCAGCTATTCAGCTCTGCACAGGGGTGCACTGGCTTGGAATACTGGGGAATTTTATCTGTTCTGTTCTGACTTGCACAATACAGAGGCTGATTTAATTTGACAGCAAAGTAACACCAAGCCCCCAAAATAAAATTACTGAGATGTAAAACAGCGTCAAAACTCCAATTAGTTTTGTATCCTTGAAGCTTCTGGAGGAAATCTAAAAGGCTCCCGTCACGATGAGCAGGCATCAATTTAAGCTGTACAGATTACTAAAATGTACCCCTCTAATTGAAATTGCTCAGAGCACAATATGACAGAAAGAGTCAGAGAAAAATAAGTGAATTTTTCCCCATCAAAAAATGACTCATCCCAGAGCCTGTTCTATTAACTTTTAACACAGTGTTCCTTTGCAAGAGCTAAAAACACCAAGGGTTTCAGAGGCCTCAGCACAAAAGGCACCAGGCCCGAGAGCAATACATGCTTGTGCTGTAGGATCGTAGGTAAGCACTGACCATTTGGGTGACAT
Organism: Crocuta crocuta; assembly: GCF_008692635.1. Taxonomy (NCBI): domain Eukaryota; kingdom Metazoa; phylum Chordata; class Mammalia; order Carnivora; family Hyaenidae; genus Crocuta; species Crocuta crocuta. Next base: position 196,668 of record NW_027528865.1, on the reverse strand, counting down.
TTAAAGACAATCAACATTTCACCAGCTCATAGGCATTTTGAGGGATATTTACAACTTCCACTAAGGACGTAAGTTGTTCTAACCAAACTTCAGTTTTTTAATGCATCTGGATTTTGTTTCTAGAAGGAATAAAAACATCCTGATGCCCATGTCATACCCCAGCTCCTCTGCAAGCCACCCCAGAGACCCGAGCGTGCTTACCACCTTTGAAGCAAACCCTCAGCTGACCAATGGAGGAAGCTGGCCGACTTGACTCTATGGGTTCGCTTTTACATAAATGTGGCGACTGTGGCTCTCCTGGGTAGCGCCCTCTGGCCGGATGCGGCAGTGGGGGGCCGATGCGGAGGGTGCAGCTGGGAGTCCAGCACAGACACTGTGTACCAGGCGTTCTCAGACACCAGGCGTTCTTGGACTCCGCTCTGATGCCACCCTGGCCCTGCCTGGTGCGCCGCCAGGGGAGCTGGGGAAGGGGGGCGCAAGTTGGTTGGGGATGTCGTGGAAAGATCCCCCAAATGGCTCTCCTAATGTGGAGGTGCCTGGCGAAATAGAGTTCAGCTGTTCCGCCAGCCCAACAGCGTCTGCCTCTGACCACAGACGTCAGAAGCCTCACATCTCTATCACTAGCCGGTCTTCATCGTCACTGCTTGTGTCGCTGACCTCCACCCGAGTCTGCTTCCTGAGGCCCTCCAGACCCCTCCTCTTGACGGTCTTCGAAGGGGCTTCAGGGCATGGTCTGGACTGCCCTGGCTTAGAAGGAACCACACAATCCTTTAGGGAAGTTAACCCAGAGACTTGACATTTCCCACTGTCAGTTCCTAAAGGAAAAGGCCTGTACTGTCCCCCAGTAGGCAAAAGTGTCTTGTGTTCCCCCTCCTCTTGGTATGGACTGGCCGGAGCTGGTCCCGAGGCCGGTATTTCAGGATGAGTCTTTCCAGTTGACCCCAACAGGAGCAAACCTGAAATTCTCTGCCCACATGAAGGCTTCCCTGGCAGGACTGATGGTGACATGCTCTCGGCTCTCACCTTCTGATCCGGGGAGCCTGGCGTCAGAGCCTCCCCTGCTGCTCTGTGGCCCCGTGGCTCCGCAATGTGGCGTGCCATGGCTGTGTGACCTGCTCTCTCCCCCAGAGCACACATGGCAGCCACCGAGGTAGCACCATCCTGGCGGGGAGAGGTTCCTCTGGACTCGAGGGAAGAAGGCTCTTGAGCATCTGAGAAAACGTATAGTTTCAGAGCTACTTGCTCCTGGGAGGGCGGAGGGCGCATCTCCGGCAATCCCACGCTGGGGCCTCTGCCTCGAGACAGATGGCCGTCGGTAGCCACGGCCACGCACGAGTCGGAGCACAGAGACGGTCCCAACCCAGAGGCGCTGTCCTGCGAGTAGCGGTCACCGGGCCCGCCGGGAGCTGCAGGAGTCTCCTGCAGAAAAACGCAAAGGAAAACAAATGGGGAGGAAAAGGTTAATTGGTACCAAAAACACACACACACACACACACACAAAAAAAAAACCAAAAAAACTTGTGGTCAGAAACGTGGTCCTTAGTGAAACTAGGTCTTGAGTTCTTAATGATTCTTTATGGAGCATCAACCTCAATAGGTGGCTTCTATCAGGTCCCATCGATAAGGAATTGGTGCAGTAACTCAAGTAAAACTTGTTGACACAAAACAGGTCACTGAGATTGCTGTGTTTTTATCTGACTTTGTGAAAAAGAGCACCACTCCATGACTGCCACCCCCCCAGCCCCCGGTTCTGAGCATCCCATTTTACACTACCGCAGCTCACGGCGTAGGTGTGCCATTTCACAGCACCTTGCACTTAGCTGTCTCCAGAGGAGCACTTTTTGAAGGGTGGTCTGGTTTAGCATTTTTGTGCTTTGCAACCCACGGCCCTCCCCACCTTGCCTGGCGGGGAAGGCACGTCACGGTGATGCCCGCAACGTGACAGCCTCTCTACCCTCTTCAAAAGCCTCTTTAGGACTTGCAGTGATCGCCCCGTCCTTGCAGTACACGGCGTCTGGAGGTGTTGGCGTGCCTCGCAGCGGAGCGAGCTCTACCACCCGGGACGCCGGCAACCAGGAAAGGAGAGCCACTCATCGACACGCCCAATGGGCACAGGCAGCTCTGACCCGTGGTTCCCACCTTCACGGTTACCTGTTCCATTTCACTGCCGGGCCCTGAACTGGTGCTGGAAGAGAAGCTTCTCAGGGCTGGTCTGGAGCCCTCCTCCTCCTCCTGTCCATGCCCAAGACACACAGGCGATTCTGAGGTGACGCAAGATGGCTCCCCTCGCAGATTTGGACCTAAAATGGGGAGGTACATTTATATGCACCGGACAGTATAATATCAGCAAATGGCGATCACCCAGGACTCTGCCTTCATCACAGGCTCTGAAAGGCTCGTTCACCCTCATCTCCCACAGCATGTATGGGATCGTTTACCCTTGAGCCACTGCACACAAAAAAGGTTGAAGCAACAGCAAAACCCATTCCTAAGGCAGAAAAAAAATCCCTAAATTATATATATTTATTTATTTTAAAGNATGCAACCGGGGTCAAGGGTAGAAATCTCCATCTATATGGTATGTGAAGTTTTCTGTCCATCAGAGCACTGGGTCGGTTTTGGTGCTGCTGTTGTTTTGAGATGGTCATGGCTGTGATCCAGGCAGGGAAAGGGGCGCTAAGATGGGACCTTGAAAACATCTGCAAAACAGCAGCTCCCTTGCAAGGGCTTCACCCTTACTCTCTCTTCCGCCTGTCATGTTGGCCTGGGATACGGGTCGAAAAGGCCACAGGATCGCAGGGAGGACGGCTTTTACACCATGAGATGAGATCAGAAAAAATTCTAGAATGGCTGGGCCACCAGAGGAAAGCGTTCGATTCACTTTCAAATTTGCTTCCATTTTTATTAAAGTTACATATGCATAGAGTTTCCGAAAGTTGAATCTTTCAACTTACTAAGAAAAATAGCAATGCTTGCCCACCCACTCACCTTTTCCCACTTTGGATTCTTTTGATATTTATCTCCCTTGCTTTTAATAACATGCTTTGTAGCACTACTTCTTAAATTTTTTTTTTCCAGTTTGGAGGATAGTCTGTGACTCCTCACAGGGAGACAGGGGCATTCATCTCTTCCCCAGCCCCCTGGATNCCCCCCTCCACTTATGCACACTTCCCACCCCATCTCAACAGTTATATAACTGTGATGTCATGGTTTTGTTTAGGAGAATATTCAGTGTTCACATGTTCAGGACCACGTCTGTCACTGCTGAGCCACGTCACGTACTGGGATGACACTGTCTTTCTGGCCAACACGAGTTTCCCTGGAGTTAATAATTACCTTGTTTTCTTTAAATCTGCCTAGGTTTCTACAGCCCTAGTACTAAAGCATTCCTCCTACCTCCTTCTCAATTGTCTAACGTTTTCATTTCCTTCCCTTAGAAAGATTTCTCTGGAAATTCTCCGGCCTGCCCCCAGGGGACCGCTGCTCCCTAGGCCCCATGTGCAGCCATGTCCCTGGATCCCCTTTCATGCCACTGTGGCGATTCTCCTCACCTCCTTGGTTCCTGGGGCCCCCACCTCCTTCTCCTTGCTTTCCTAATGCAACCTTTCCTGCAGCTTCAGGAGAAAGGGTGCGTGAAATAAAACTCTTTAGACTTTAATCTGCCACTGGTTTGGGTAGAGCATTTTGAATCAGAATTCATTATCTTTCAGCACCGAAGACACAGCTCCACTGAGTTCTAGTTGTTAAGAAGTCCGGAGCCAACCTGATTTATGATTCATGATCCTCTGGGCAAAAGCTTTTTGTTTCTCATCTCTCTGGAAACTCCTAGACTCTTCTTTGTTCAGTGTCTCCATGGTCCTGGTCTATTTTCATTCATTGTCTGGGCACTCAGTGTGCCCTTTCGTTCGCAATCTTGTCCTTCGGTTTGGGGAGAAATATGTTGTTATTTCTTTGATATTTATTCTCCTTCTGTTTCATCTTTTCTCTCTTTCTAGAACTGCTCTTGGTGAGTCACTGGGCTCCCTTGTCTAATCCTTCCTCCTCTTCTCTTTTCTCTATTCCCTAGTTTTGTTTTGTTTTGTTTTTTTCACTTTTGGGAGAATTCCTTCAACTTTCTATTCCAACTCATAATTTTTTATTTCTATCATGTTTTTAATTTCTAAGAGCCAACTACTGCTCCCTTCTGTGGGCCACCCTGTCATCACTTCAGGCTCCAGGATCTTCCACTGTATCGCTGGCAATATTAATAATGACTTGTTGTCCCTGCTGTTAATGCTGAAGTCTGCCTCTCTCTAACCCAGTCTCTCTCTCTTCCAAGTTCCTTTTGTTCTCATTTGTCTTTTTCTCTTTCGATGAAAGACCTTCCTGAGGTATCCAGCAAGCTTAAAATCTGCCCACATTCAGAAAATAGCCGTTCAATAACTGACCGGGAGCTCCCTGCAACTTGTCAACCGGGGCTGCCATGTGGGGTCATCTGGTTGCCGTGTTTGAGTGGGAAGCCCTATAGGGGTTCTCTGGGTCTTCCAATTTCTCAGGTTGGCCTCTACGCAGGGAGTCCTCCAAGCTCCTGCCTAGAAAGTACAGACCTACTTCTTCTATCTCGAGGGATAGGTTACTAGATTATCAAGTGCATTAATCCTGAGCAAATCAACTTGGAAAATCTATAGAAAAGTGCAGCGGGTTGGGAAAGGAAGTAATAATTTTTCCTTTAATACAATTTTCACTTGAGCACCTGCAGATTGACACAGAAACAGGCTTTTGGTATTCCATTCCTTTGCTCAACAAGTGTGTCTTACACCCATTCGATGACACAGGCACCACACTGCTCAACCCCGAAGCACTGGAGAGCAAGACAAAGGCGCCCAAAAGCCTCTACTCCAATGGGGAAGAGAAATAAGGACAAGTCAGCTGGTGATTTCCAGGTGTGCCAGGGGTCCTGAGAGAGATGAACCGACGGTGGGGATATCGCAGACACCAAACACGACCATCGCAGACACCAAACACGACCAGGAAGGAGGCTGTGGCAGAGTCGGCAGTAAACAGGGGAGGGAAGCATGTTCTGGAGAGTCACAGCAAATGGGGGTCTCACAGAGAGTCACAGACAATGGCAGCATATTACAGACAGTGGTGGGTGGGTGACTATTTCAAATAATTGAGGAAGGCCTCTCTGAATAAGCAGCATCTGAAATGAAACCTTGGGGACAAGAAAGGACCAGCCCACGAAGCCACCTGGGGTGAGGAAGGAGCAGACGCAGAGACCCTGAGGTGGGAAGGAGCCCAGGGGATTAAGGAACCAGTGGGAAGAAGGGCGGTGAGCAGGGGGCAGGAGGCAAAACGAAGGTGGGGAAGCCACCAGGGGCTCAGGTCGTGGGGTACAGGTACAGCCGCGGGAAGGGGTTGGACGTTCTTCCACATTCACCGTGGAGAAACCAACGTGGCTACTGCCTGGACACTAGAGCGCACCAGGGTGACCCAGCCACCAGGGGAGATGACTAGCAAAGGCAGTGGAAACTGAAATGGAGAAAATGGATGGATTCAAGCTAGATTTTCATTCTCCCCCAAGAAGAATCACCGAAAGATAATAACGATGATAAATGTTTCTCAAGCCCCGTAGTTTACCACAGCATAAGCACCCCACCATAAGTGGATTAAGCTGTGTCCCCACAGTGACAAAACAACCAGGCGATTCATTCAATTCAATGAAGAAGGAAAACCAATTAGTATAGAGAAAATAATCAGATTGGCCAAATGTCTTCTCAGCAGGTTGTTTGGATTCTGAAGCTTAGCAGAAAGGCCATGTGCGCATTTGACCAATGCTTTCTGACTCATCCGAGAAAGCGAAGGAAGAAAATCCATTGATTTAATTTGCTTTTGACCTACAGTCTACAGAGAAAAGGGAGTTATCTTTAATAATTGTGAAAAATGCCCAAATAATGTCACTGAAGTGTGTTAAACTAATTTGGATTATTGAAGAAGGATGCTAACTTGCTTTTAAATGAATGGCCCTTTTCAAAAAGTAAGTAGCGCCCTAGCCAAATGTTAAAGCACAGAATGTGATCCTGTTGAGGGCACCACATCACTCTGTTTATCACTTCCTCCATCTTCAGAAATGGCCGACTCCGCCATCTTTAATGCAATCTTCACAGACTCGGATGCTCTCATCCCATCGCGGGCATCTCCTTAAGAAACCACCTCTCATCCCAGCTCTGTGCATGTTCTGTTCTCCCCCTTGATTAAAGGCTGTGCTTTTAATAATTTCCCTCAGAAATAATTGCCCAGCCACGTCGAGAGGAAGAGACTGCTGAAAAACATTGTAGCAAATTTAAATTTAGCCATCTTGAAAAGGCTACCAGAAACTGTGAGATAATTAGGAAGAAAATGGAGTGAAGCAGCCTGATGAAACTCACAACAGAAGCACAGCCCTCTCTCGTGCCAAGCCTCCTCCCACTGTCTCAGTTCCCGGGTTTTATTAAAATGCTAATAGATGTATTACTCAAATATCATTATCTGAAAATGTAAGTAATTAGATGCATTTCCTTCAGTTGCCCCAATACACCAAAAACTCCATTAATTTGGAGTCCAAAGGCTCTGAATTATATAGAAGGAAGGGCTGAAAACAAGTCTACCATGTTGGTCTTCTAGGCAAGCTAGAAGCATAAACAAGAACACAGGAGTGATCTCCTACACTGTTAACTGATCTGAGGTTGAACTGTCTAGAAGCAGGCCTGCCATTGAAGGACACGCGACATGTTAGCAATTAAAATTTGCAGTTACTGGAGAAAAGCTGAGCAGGACTCTAAAAGCAATCACTAAATGGGCTGGTCGTTGTTCATTTATTCAACTATTTGTTGAGCCCACTTTTCTGGAGTCTGTATTTGTCAAGCCCATTTATGAGCCCGTATTTTTAAGCCTAAGTATTCAGTGAGCCTGTGTTCACGGAGTACTGAGGACCGCCAATACTCTGTGCCAAGGACTGTGCCGAACACAGGCAATTAATTCAGTGGCAAACGAGGCAGACGCCTCATGGAAATCACAATCTAATGGGGGAGCAGTTCGGCCAGCAAATAATGACGCAGAAAATTCACCAAGAAAATGTGGTAAACGCTATGAAAGGAAACGTGGAAGGAGCCATGAGGTGGGGAAAATGCAGCCTGACCCCACCCAGACCTATGGAGAAGGCTAAAACCAGGCGCACCAAAAGACTGTTCCAACGCTGCACCTGCTGAGGCTGGTTGTCTCTCTACAAAGCCCCAATCATTCACTCATGTCATTATTCAGCGATATCTTCTAAGTCTCTATTTCATGCCACACACTGCACTAAAAAATTTTTTTGCAAGTAAATTCAGCCACTTCCCTCCATCCTACTACAATTTTCATTTCTAAGGTCTCTGTAGAAGAGAAAAGATCTGGCTGAAAATGATGGAAGACAGGACTTCTTCCTCTCAGGCAGAGCCTGGAGGATGTTGATTCCAATCAGAAAATGATCATGAGCCTGTGGGCGGCAGGCGGCAGCCCGAGACCTCAGTTCCACAGGCAGAGGGGGATGTGGGGGAGAACCAGAGAAACATCTTCATCAAGTAGAGCCTTGGTACCTCTGCTACCCTAATGTAATCTTTTCAAAGTCTGCCTCTAAGTAATCACAAACACATCTTTTATTTCTTCCTGGTTTTCATCTCTTTTCTATTTCTTTGATGAAAGGCAATCAGGGCGACAGCCCTTCCCACGCAGAAATTCTTCACCTAAACTGTGTTTAGTGCAGAGTGAGGTTCAAAATCTTGCTTTCAGTGAAAAGTTTCACTGTGTCCAGGCAAGAGCGTGACTTTCAGATACACAGCAAAAACAGGATTATGAAATCACATAAGGAGAAAAGAAGACTATAAAAGAAATGCCACTGGAAATGTTATAAATGCCAAGGCTGCACCTCACCAATCTACTTCATGTGTCATTATTCCAGAAGCTTCCTGTTGCTAAATGAGAATGATCTGCAGGTCTCTTCCCTGGGACACGAATGACAGACCCGCAGCGTCCTCTCTTCTCAAGATTTACACCCCAGAATAAGGATGTTCTTCAGTTTCAGTGATTTCAGAGTGCTAAGACTTAACTAATAGCTTTCAGGAAAGAATTAATACTTCTCAATTAATCCTAATGAGAAAAGATGTAGAGAAGTCATTAGCTCCTGTCAGAGAAGGAAAGCGAAGGCACTGGGGTTGGAGGGTTCTGGAGAGACTCCTCCCCAGCCCTCCCGTGTCTTCCTGACACATTCCGAGAGGGACCCGGGTGAGGACAGGCTGGGGAGGGGTTAGCTCCTGAGGCCCCGTGACGAACTCATGAAAGGAAATACAGCCGAGAGCTCGACTGAACACAGGCAGCATCTACCTTTATTCTGGGGGTTTGTTCAGCATCTCCACATGCTAGTTGGAAACTGTACCTTTTATGTGTGTGTAATTAGGTAAAGTTTTTACTTCAGAAACCACCTGTAATCACGGTGTCGCTACATTTCTGTTCCTGAGATGAAAGCAATGTGTTTTGATCACTTTCTCTTCTCAGACATTTTCTCCAAACTCGGTGCACCGAACTGGCTTGAAACATTTCAGGGACTCTAAAGCTTGGCGTGTACAGATTTCAACAATGTGCCTTCATAAAGCGAGATGCAGGCCTACGGAATACAGGAACATAATGAAAACGGCTCAGGACCACTCTGAAAAGTTGACATCAAAACGCAATACCAGCCAGTGCGCAGGACGGCTCCACGGGGAGGGACCTGGCCCACAGGTCAGCAGGTTCGTGGTACAAACACAACTGCTTCAAACCAAGGTCGCAATCTCAAATGCTATGGGGGCCAGGCAAATAACGTACCTGAGGCAAGTGGCATGGGGCTGGGGACTGTGGGGAATGGAGGGCACACCCGGGCTCTGGGACACAACTGACCCTCAGCTCCACCAACTGAGACCATGAAGAACCAAGCATCCAGTAGAGGCCACATCTGTCCACTTTCTAAGAGAAACCAGAAACACTGATTCCATGTGTTCTTAAACATGATTCCATGAATCCATTTTCAAACAACACTGCTAAGCAATGTGCCCATAGCCTGAACTTGGCCAGGGAGGGGTCCGTTTGTGACCCTGTTAGTCACGAAACTCAACAGTGTGCCAGCAGTGATGGTTAAGACGTGAGGCTTCACCCGGGCCTCACTCTTACAGAAGCAAAGTTTCTGTTAAAAAATGGCATTGAAAACTATGGAAGAGTAAAGATGTTTTTGCGAAGTACTGTGGCAGTATCTTTCACGGTGAAATACGTAACCATGAAACACAGGTCGATCTATGTTTTGGGAAACAGAGCCACAGTGCTTCCTGTAGCAAAAGCTGTGGTAGAAAAACAAAAGCAAACGACAGGAACACCCACGGACATGGGAAGGGCTGGACAGAAAACTTACGGTGCGACTAAACCGTGGGGTTTCATGCCGTTATTAAAATGATCTATCTTATCAATCTATAATCCATCTCTCATCTAGATATAAGACAAAGAGCTGCAGGTTTCTACATCCAGGATGATTCTAAGTGTGTAAGAAAAACAAGAGACTAACGTGTGTGTTCACATCTGTATGTACGTGCAGGTGGGCACGCGAAAACATTGGCTGGCCTCTGCTCACGAGGCTGGGGACTGTCCGGCTCTCCTCCGATATGTCGATGTTGCTTTCTTTGCTACAGCAAGCATGGGATTGCTGATTTCATTTGAAAGAACAGTAAGTAACAAATAATGACATTGGCCCTAAAATTCGGGCTGGAAGTAGTCAGGAAAAGGCCCCAAGTGTGCCCGACATGTCCAGGCAGAGCTAAGGGTCAGGTTGGCTCAGTGAGAACATGCTGCTCAGAGAGGGATCTAAAGCCTCGCGCTCTGGTGTGTAATGAAAGCTCTGCTTTTCAGCCAGAGACCAGACAAGACTTGCCAAAGGAGAGAAAATGACATTTTTCCATCTCTAACCAAATCGGGAGACTTTCTGTACCATCCTGGTTTTTTTTCTGAAATTTTGCCTCTTCCGAGTAATCATTTTTCAAGTTCTTTTTTTTCAAAAACCACTTTTCTCTGTGGTTCAAATTTCTCTTCTCTTTCTCTGATGAAAGGCAATCAGTTTGAGAACACTTCACTTACCATTTCTCCAGAAAAAAAAACAACACATATTTAGTGGGAAAGTATGCTTAAAATCTTTTGGTAGGTTGAAACTTTAATCATGCTCAGATAATAAGAGAATGCTCTACAATGAAGAGAGGACAAATTATAGGGAAGAAGGAAAACTAAGTGGAGAACAAAAAACTGCTAATATTATTTGAATTATTTAGTGCCAAAATTGAGTCAAGAGAATTCACTTTATGGACCATTACTTTCAAAGTTTCTTAACTCAAAATGAAACTGTAAAGAAAGAAGTTCAGACTTGGGAATATAATTGATGTGTTTAAGCAATTGTCTCTTCATTTCTTCAGATTTATACCCTGGAGAAGGAGGTGTTACCCTGTTTCAGCAATTCTGTAAGCAGTATTACTTAACTAATGGCTTTAGGAAAAGAACATCTCCCCATTAATTCTGACAGGAAAAATAATGGTACAGAGCCATTAGCTCCCGTCAGAGAGGCGGAGAGGGAGTTCGTGGATGAGGGAACCCTGGAGTTCAGGCTGCCATTTTGTTTCTCTTAGGAAAATGCTCTGAGGTGATTTGTTACAGAAAGAACAGAGCATGAGTGTCACCACCGGAGCCTCACCCCTCCCACTCCACTCATGGCCAACTAACAAAAGTTTAAAGGCTAAAAGGTGGGGAGGGGAGTGATCCTAATCTACTTAATTTCAGAGGATTACATCACCATCCTCACATAATACTTAGCAATTCTACCTCTTCAACATGACTAGGTAAACCTTTTATCTCAGAAAGTACCTGTCAGAGAAGTTCTCTTTCCCTTTTCCATTTTTTAATTTTTTCAATGAAAGACAGTTGCTTTGATAACCGTTGGCCTCAGAGGCATTTTCCCTAAACTATGTTAGTGGAAAAAAAATCTAGTTAAAGTATTTCAGTCGCTTAAAAGCTTGGTTATGTACAGAATTCAAAAGAAGAGATTGTGGTGAGAAAGGAAGTAGAGAAGACAAAGAGAAAGACTAGAGGGGCTCCCTTGCCCTGCAATTAAATGCGGATTTGTTGTCAATGATTTAGAAGCTCACTTGTATCTAGCTGATGCAGTGTACACATAGCTGCAGAGAAGAAAATTGGGACATAATTGCACAATGGTTGGCATTGTGGTGAGCGCCAGAAAGGAGAGGAGTTATGGATCAGAACCCCAGGGCATCTAATCTGCTTGAGACTCATGAGTGACCAGCCACAGGACCCACTAAAATGTCACTGCACAAAACCATCTAAGGAGCCAAAGTGACAAAGAAGCCTCAGCCTGGTTCTTCAGAGAGAATGCAGCTGAGGGACAGGAAGTCGGAGGGACAGGAAGATACATTTCTTGAAGATCTTACTACATGCCCGAGTATCTCCCTCTTCCTAATGCAATTTTCTGAAAGTCTGTCTCTTCCAAGTAATCATACATTTTACTTCAGAAACAACTTTTCTTAGTGGCCCTCGTTTCTGTTTCTCTGATGAAAGGCAATCAATTTAAGATGTTCCTCTCAGAGAATTTTTCTTTCCCTAGAAGATGTTTAGTGGAAAGTCATGTTGAAAATCAGTCCTTAAGTTAAAAGTTTATGCCTAGACCATAATCCTGTCCCTAAAATTTAGAGAGCAAATGTGGGCAATGAAGTGAAGCGGGGGGGAGGGGGGGGATTACAATTATTGGAAATGTCATTTGAAATCTGTAATGCCAAGATCGAAGTCAAAAGTATCTACTCTTTGAATTATTATTTGCAACACTTCTCATTACTAAATGAGACTATAAAAGACAGTTCATTTCTCAAAATATAATTGAGGTATTTGAGAGAGCTCATTTTTCCTCAAGATTTGCATCCTTAAAAAGAAGAAACTGATCCATTTCGATGATAATAACTGGGAAGAAAGATCTTCCCTTTTCTATTTCATTAATTCTGAGAAGGGGAAAATACAGACTAATTTCAAACTGGAAACAAAGACAAGAAAGAAAATACTGGAGTTGGCCTCACTGGTTTGGTTTTCCAATCACCTTAGGAAAGAGAACATTCTCAGCCCAGTCTCTGAAAAGATAAAAGTTCAGGGAGAATCTAGCTCTTCCTTCAATCCTAAATTGTAGAGGAATAAAACTTAATTGGACCAGAAAACCAGGAAAAGAGGAGGAGGGAACACTTTTCTGTTTTCCTCGCACACTTAGATGCGTTCTCCCTTGTGTGGTGCTTAGGTAATTTCTTACTTTGGACCATCTGTCAGTGCTTTCTCTCTGCTTTCTTGAGGAAGGGCGGGTGTTCATTTGGAAAGCTGGAAACCCTCTTCCACTCATACTTTTTTTGAAACAACATTAATGGAAGAGTCTGTTTAAAATAGTCCAATAATGTGAAATCTTGCACATGGACAGAAGTCAACAGCATTTCTTACATACTATTTAAAAGCAAGAGGACTGGGATCAAGGGAAAGAAAAAAATGGTCCCAAAACACTCTTGAAGGACTTTCATACCAAAATTTACTCAAGAATGTGTGGTTTTCTTAATAATGGAAGAACCCCGACAGGATGGACTATGCTCTCATTGAAAGACTTTCAACTTGGCTTCTGTTTTCTCAAGATCTCCACCTCCGAAAAAGAGGACCTCTGGAACTGTGATCCTTTACCACGTGGCTCCAGTAGTGTTTTCTGAGCCAAAGCCTCCGCGGGATTTCTATGGATCATGATAAAAAAATAAATAAAAGGGGCCGGGGTGCACCTGGGTGGCTCAGTCGGTTAAGCGTCCTTCGGCTCAGGTCATGATCTCGCGGTCCGAGACGGTGGCGAGCTCTTTCAGACCAAAGCGGGGAATGAAATATGCAGTGGGCTCTGCCCTGCTTCTGAAGGCCACGGACACTTGCACTTCACGGCTCCCTGTGCCACTGCGGAAGCCCAGACGCGGGCACCGAAGAGAGGAGGAGGAACAACAGGAAGACATGGGGCAAATTCTGACAAAGTCTATGAAATCACTCCATGGTCCTCACGCCAGTGTTAGAGATCCTGCCTTTTATGATATGGAACTTGAGGAACTTTGTCTTTCTACTTCAGAAACTATCTCCCAGACTCGGAGCAGCGCCTTTATCCTCTCTAAAACTTAACCAGTCTGCAAATTCAAAAGCTCAAGCACACATGCAAGCAAGGGCTTACCTGAAAATACAGGGAAGGCCAGTGAGGTGACAGTAAGGAAAGGCACAGACTACAAACGAGAGAATACTGCCTCAGACATCTTTTTGAATCCCAACTTATCAAGATATCAAATTTCTAGATTTTTTTCCCCAAGAATAGCAGTTGACATGTTGGGACCATCTAGAAAGTCCATGCTTTGAGACATTTAAGAAAATCTTCACACCTTTCCTGAAGACTTCTACTATACCCCCCAAAAAGACATTTCTTCTGTAATCCTGAAGCAACACACGAAAGGAAATCCATGGTCTGAAAGGAAACGGGAAGTGGCCTTCGACTCTCGTCTGGAAGAGTGTGAGCCACACCACTTGCCCAGAAATTCCACCCGGAGGAAGGCTGGAGGACGGAGTGGGAGATGAATCTTGAGGCAGATACACAATTCTGCACAAACGACCTACAGGGGCCGAGGGGGCATGGGGCAAGAACAGAATGTAAGCCACGCAAACATGCCAGAGGGACAGAAGACAATCTTTGGGAACCCTCCTTGGAGCAGCTCCCGGAATGCTCCCTGGTGGCAGTCCTGGGCAGGCGTGGGGTGGGGGCACTGGCACCCCTTATCACACAGTTGCCTGCTGGCTCATTTTCTTGGAGGAAAGTCAGCTAGGCTGGGAAGAGCAGCTCTCCGAAATTTTCTCCCAATAGAAGGCCCAGGGTCTGTTCAACGTGCACACAGAAAGAAATGAAAACTCACTTAAATACAGAAAGTGAAGGTCCCATGAAAGGAACCTCAAGGTTGGGGGGTGGCGGGTGGGGAGCAAACTGCAACTGAAGCCACTGTCATTGGGAAATCATTCAGGAACTCCTCTTGACTTGTCTTCAAAAATATGTTATTACTAAATTCAAATCAGAGAAAGAATAACAGCTCAAATTATCATGGAGTAAACTAACATAATGGCTCTGAAATAAAGTAGTTTACACTGTTTCTGCGAAATGCTGACAGGAAAATAATGAGAAAATTGCATGAACATCCATCAAAGACTGAGGGCTGGAAGCGCCAAGAGCGGGTTCTGAGAGACTCGCTCGCTCGGGCCCCTCACGAAAAGTTGAAGAAAAGGGAGGAGAAAGCAGAAGAAAAATCGCAAGTGGGTTACAACCCCAAAGGATGCTGGTCTGCAGAGAGAGCAAGCCATGGCAGCCCGCCACAGAAGAAATACTCATGATCACGGTGCCCCACGTGTTCTCTCTCTCTCACTCTGGAGAGTGTGGAACTTTCCATGCAAAGGCAACCTTCAGCACTTCTGAGAAGTTATTAGTCGATTTTACCTCAACTATTTCTCTCCGACAGAAGAAAGGAAGGCAATGTATCCATTTCCCTGGCAGACTATCCTCCAATCCTGATTCGGGGGGAGCGCCCGTGAATGAAGTACACTTCATTACCAGGGAAGCTCTCCCAGGGAGAGGAATCCATCCCAAGCCTCTAATGAACATGAGGGAGAGAGGACAAGAGGAGGGGAAATAGCATGAGGTGGATAATAAAACTCAAAATAGGCTGTAGTGTAGAAATGTACCGCGTACATAAGATCGCAGCTCGCCGCCGCCGATTACAGCTTCTCGATTACAGATCTCAGCTTCTCTGAGTACATTTTCTCAGCCCGAATGGAGCAGCTTTGATGCTCTCTTCCTCACGAATTTCAAAGAGAAGAGAAAATTAACCCCTTTCTTTCCATGAGTTGGCTTTGAAGAGAAAAGGAATGAAGGTGGCCTTTCACCACCGGTGAGGTAACGGGCGAAGGCTCTGGAAGGCCCCTCCACCTGCCTGTCCTTTGGTGGGAGGCCCAGGCCCTGAGAAGGAGAAGGAAACCCCTTATATGTGAGCCAAAGACCCAGAGGCAAGACTGGCAGAGACACTCAGAGAAGCAAAGAGACAGAGAGGGATCAAAATGGACTGATTACGGGGGGGACATTGGAGGGTCCAGATGCCTAGGTGGCTGGAATCAGCCTCCTGTCCCTCCGAAGAGATAATCCAGGAGAGTGCGACAGCCCCGAAACCAACCCAGGCACAAGAAGGGCCCTGGGGAAAACTGGGCAGGAAGAAGCAGGAGCCCCTGAACTGATCAGGGTTCCGAAGTGCAATCAGATTTGAAAGGAAGGTCAGGGTCAATTTTGAAACACCTGGAGCCTCCCAGGGAGGTCTAAGCCAGAAAGGGTGCTCAGGGGGGTGGGGGAGTGAGGTCTTAGGGACGGTTACCAGACAAAATGTGGAATGCTCGGTTACGTTTAAATCTCAGGTCAGCAACGAATCATCTTTAGCATGTCTTACACGATGTTGGGGCACACTCATGCTGAGAAAAAACCACTCATTATCTGAAATCCAGCTTTGTTCACTCTGGCCCCCTTAGGGTGCGGGAAAGAGGGAGCTGGCTGGGGGCTGGCTGTGCTCAGGCAAGTCCACCATCTGAATGAAGGTACTGGGATGGGCAGTCATGTCATCCCCTGACCAGCTCCAGGCACTGCCTGGGAAGGCTATGGGGTCGGGACGGAGCAATTATTACCAAGCAAGACATCTCATGACAGGGCACCTCACAAACACCCTGACAGACCCTGACTGGTCTGGATGGAGACCCTTGCTCACAGGCCCTCCAACCCACTCAGGAGCCAGCCCACAGGCAAAGGGCAGACGGGGGACCAGCGTGGACAGAGAGCCAGCATCCTGCAGTCCATCCCTCATTTTTAAGAAACTGTTAATGCCACCATGAAAAAACAACCTTCAGTCTATTTTGGAAAATTATCAGACTCTCTGATGTCATTAATTCTCCCGCTCCTGTGTATACAAGGACCCAAGGTTATTTGTTTTTCTCCCTAAAAGGTCCCTTAGCCCATACCCACTAGAAAAGGCCATCAGGTATAGTTTGTTATCAGGAAGGTTCTTTGCCGGGCGAGAAACCTCAGCTAGCCTCTGACAAATGCGAGCGGCAAGGACGCACACAGCGGAAATGGCATGGTGCAGATAATAACCCTGGAAAGGAACATTAGCTGGAAATGCATTCTGGAGTTCCGTACGAGGCAGCCGCCCTCCAGTAACTGCAGGTTTGGGGACATTTTCTAGATGGGAGTTTTGTCATGCTCGTAACTTCTCCCTCAAGAATTTTGACACATGGGGAGGGGAAAGAGAGAGAGAAAGAATAAACCCCTTTTTCTTCTCTTTTGAAGCCAGAAGGAAAAAACCAGGGGAGACTTCAGCCATTATCGGTAGACTCGCCAATGGCCTCTACTTCAGGAAAGGACAAGAGGTGGCTTTGTTTCTACCAAAAACATCTCTTTCCCCCAGAGGGCAGAGGGTTCCTAAGAAAATGATCCCCCGGCCAGAGGAGGGGACTGTGCCCTCAAGGGGGGCTCCCTGAAGGGACAAATCAACAGCCTGGGAAGATGTGTGTGTATTTGTTTCCCTTCAAGCAAAAAGACAGAATGAAATGTCTGATCCAAGCCCTCGCTTTTGGGTTCATCGCCAGTTATGTGCGGCCACGTCATGAACACGTCTGGGGGCTGCAGGGCTCAGGGACAGGCCCAGAAGGAGAAACGAATTTACAAAGACTTCAAATGGACCCAGAAGGCCACGACACAGAGACAGACAGCACCGGACTGACGGATGGCCAGGCTGAAAAGGCGGTATCCTATATTCTTCCTGTCAGTCCAAGACATTTTTAACCTCCCTATGCAAAAACAGCCTTCAAAAATTCTATTTTAGAAAATTATTAGTCTATTTACCTCAGAAATCTCTCTCCCCCATATGTGAGGACCCAAGGCTATCCATTTTTCTCATTGAACGTCGCCCACCCGGCCCGCCTTGCGTTCCCTGGGAGACAATCGGACGTGTGTGCCACAATCGTGAAGGTTGCTGAGGCAGAAAAGGCTCTGCCCACCTGCTCATAAATTCAGGGAGCAGAGACGGGAGTCGATGAAAAGGCACAGGGTAAATAATACAAGTTAACGCAGGTTTCAGTGCGGGAACATACCCTACGGTTCTTTTCTTACGCTTAGTACCTCTCCTTTGATTACAGGTCTTGCATGGATTTTCTCAGTGAGGACTCTCATGCAGTTCACACCAAGTATTTTCCAAGAAAAATAAAAGTAATTTCCTTTTCCAATAATGTCTGGGCTCAGGTAAAGACTAGGTGAACTTGGTCTCACAGAGCAGCTCTGGGTTATCTTTGTTCCAGAAATCCTGACTGCGCCATGCATCATGGGAGACAGAATCAAGTGCATGGGAACACTCTGGAAGGCAGAGGGCAGAGTCTGTAACTGAAGGAAAGCCGTGGAAGAGCAGGGCAACAGAGGCTGAGCACTTGTTGGAGAGAGAAGCCAAGTTCCTGCAGGGAAAAAGTCAAAGGGTGGGCGTACGGGCCCGGTGACCTTGCCGTGGACGGCCTGGCAGACCTCAGCCAGAGGGTCAAGGTCAACATCAGCTGCAGCAAGTCAGGCTGAGAGCGTGCACTCTTGGTACGATGGGTCTAGGGGGGCACTTCACCTCTGGAGCCTTGCTCCCCAAACCATCACCCCAAACTAATCATGGGGAAAACATCACATGAACCCCAATACAGGCACATCCCACTATTAATATAGCTGGCCAGTTCTCCTCCAAACTGTCAAGGTCATCAAAAACAAGGAGAGTCTGGGAGACTGTCAGAGCCAAGGGGAGCCTAAGGAGACAGGATGGTAAATGCCATGTGGTGTCCCGGGTTGGATTCTGGGCCTCAAAAAGAACATGAGGGGAAAAAATAGGGAAATCTGAATAAACTGTAAAATTCAGTTAACAATTCTTTACCCAGAGTTACTGTATCATTAACTGTAATAAATATGCCATATTAACATAAGAAGTTAAAAACAGGGGACACTGGGTGTGGGCGACATGGAACTCTCCAGGCTATCTTTACAGCTTTTCTATAAATCCAAAACTATCCTAAAATAAAAGATTTATTGGGGGGAAAGGGCAAAGTGCCAGGGGCTCTTCGAAGGACTGCGCACGTGTCTCCTGGGGGCAGAGCTTTGTGGCTCTGCAGAAGCCCTTTGTGGAAGTGGGGGGTCTTTCCCTTCCCTTGCTCTGGATGCCTCAAGACCTAGACAAAATCTAAGAACCTTCTAGAAGCCTGCGCCGTCGCCCTTACTCTCCAGGACCTGTACGACACAACGCAGCTCTTCTGAGAGGTGACCACAGGGTCTCCCAGATGGGCCCTGAGGCAAACCTAGGCCTTCCCTGCCCCCAGTTCTCCCCAACCGCTTTCCTCGACAGAATTCGGGGTATGGCAGGCCTCGTGCAAATGAAAACGTGGGCTCTTATTTGAAACAATGGAGACCTTCAAGCCTCACAGCAGAGCCTGGGCTGTGGCGTGGGTCACACACTGCAGCCTGTGGTAGAAGGTATTCAGTCCAGACCCGCCGGCGAGCTCTTCTCTCAGGAAGAAACGCAAGAGCCCCCAGTCAGGTCGGAAAAGCTGCTCATGACCAGAGGTGGTGGGGGGTGCGGGAGCAATCAGGGTTCTTTCCTCTTTTACTCTTTTCTGGAAGCGGGTGGGAGTTGGGGGGCGGATGGGGTGCACACGCACACAGACACACACGTGCACACACACTTCCAGAGAGATGAACTCATCAACAGCAGGGCACGCAAGGGCACACTTGTCACTTGTGACCCTCGGGAAAACCGGAAAGGGGCTTCAGAGAATCCGTCAGGTGTCTCCCCGATTCCTGCTGTGTCTCTGGGATAGAGCAGAGTGGCGGCTCAGGTCTGACAAATAAACCGTTAATGCAACCCGACTCCCCACTTGGCTGGTTACTGACCTGGAGGTGGGTGGCAGGCAAGACGCAGGAGCCGACCCCTCTTCTTCCTCTGAAAGCACTGTTTTCGAGGCCTTGGCTTTGGCAGAATTTAAATTCCTGTCTGTTTCCTGATCAGATTTGGCAGGGGCGGGGGGGTCCTGTTGTTTGACTCCCCTGCTGTCCAGCGTGGGGACAGATGCCACTTGAGTCCCCCTAATTCTGGGGCGGCCGCCCGTGTCCCTGCTATCACGTCCCCCCCACAGCATCAGACGGGCTCAAAGGCAAACGGAGGAGGCCCTCGGCCGCGACGGCAGCTCACAGAGACCACCAGGGCCTGTGCCCAGGGGGCGGGGCAGGCGGCCACCGTGAGCCCAGCACAGCGGGTGGGGCTGCAAGGACGGCTGTGCACTCTCCCTCCACGCTCTGCACCCCGGTGTTCTCGCCTGTGCAACGGGACCATCCCAGCCTGTCCTGCGAGGGTGGCGGAGAGACTTCAGTGAGCTGCGAGCACGAGCGCCACGCTCAAGACTGCCAACGTGTGGGGCTGCCCGTTCCGCCACTGCTGTGACGTCTGGGTGTCGTCTGAGGCCCTGCTCTGGGGCGGGGGCCCATCCCCCTTCCAGTACAGTCAGCTCCGTGAGGGACAGGACCGGCTCGGACCTGATCGTAGGTTTTTCCAGAGGCTAAAACACCAGGAGGGGCACGTAATAGATGCTCATGAAACAACCTACTGAATGAACTCACGGAGTGAAAACTAGTCTGACCCCAAACTCCAACCAGATGCTGCTTTTCCGCTTCATTCCTCAAGATCACAAATATAATCTCTGCACAGAGACTCTTCCCTTTAATGGGACTGCAGATCCTGGGGGAGGCTCATCAAGGGTTAACTAAGTGTCCAACATCCTGGGGGGTGGGAGTGGGAAGGGTTCCTGCCGCGGAGGCGGACCCCAGGGAGAACTCACAGTTGGACAGGCTTTCCAGAAGAATCTCTTCTGATTAATGCGCAGTTCTTGCCTCCCACCCCCATGAGTGAGATCAATAATGATTTGACTCTGCTCTGCTATTCTCACTGATTATAATCATATTTAAAAACCCTGATCATTTTCTTAAACTCCATTTAGTGTCAATTTGCATTCATCAAGGGTTTTTCTTTAAAGGGGTAGTTCTCTTTAACGGCTAAAACTGGATTTGGAAGGTACCGGGGCCTGTGCCTGAAGAGGGTTTGAGGAAGAAGGTTAAAGGCATCCGCATTGTCGCCATGTTTCCGCAAGGAGCCTCACTGGGCAGCGACAGGGACGTACCGCGTTCCAGGTTACAAGCCAGCACACATCTGCATGTCCCACCGCATGTCTCCCCTCCCAGTGACATGTGATGTCAATTCTCTTTTCAGGGGACATACAGGTACCCCCATGGGCTGTCCCTGGGCGATCAGTGGGAGCCCTAGGAACGAACAGGAGAATATGTACAAACAATGGGACACTTTCATGCAGTTATGACAGCCGCACGCCTTGTTCTGTGTAAATAACAGCAAGGTGTTTTCACCACCGTTAGCTACTGCAGAAGTGCACCATATAATTTGAGATTTCTTCAGTGGGCGACGGTGGGAAGCAGCGAGGTCTGAATGGAAATGACACGCATAAAACCAACTGCCATCAGGCGTGGTGCCTCAAATCTTGGGGACAAAGGAGGAAAATGTGTACCTGGTTTCACCATCTGGGGGTGGGGGGTACATGCAAAAGAGGTTCAAAACAGAAGCATCTGAAAGTAGATGGGCTCAGGAAAAAAGACATCCCCAAGCTTGTCAACATGAACAGGGATGTTTAGTAACAAGACCCTTGAGGTGGGTTCACCCGCCTTGTGCAGATAAACAGACGAAACCGTGCACTTCTCCAACGGGGACTTCACAGTTCCTGCTCTAATTTTGTTTTTAACTTGACTTGTTTTTGCGACAGAGAATACAATCACGAACAAGAGTTTACTACTGCCTCGAGAGGTACCTGGTCAGGGCCCGGAGAGAAATCTAACCACGTCAACAGTCCCTGGAAAATGGCACAAACGTTAACTGGAATGTTTCTTTCCAAGGAAGAGATTTCTGGCCTGTCTGTATCTTGAGCTCATGTGGCAGAGCATGTGCATCATCTCCATATTTTGGCTCCTTTTTCTTAGGAATAAGAACCCACTTTCTAGCTGAGGCGTGTCACCACTCTGTTTAAAAATCTACCTTTTTCAGTTTTCCTTGCAGACAGGTAGGACCAGGTAATTAAGTTCTGGCCAAAAAGATGTGAGAGGACATCATCTATGGAATTCGCAAGACATGCCCTTAAAGGGAGGGCAGGTACTCTCTCCTTCCTCTCTCCCCTTTTCTACTGGTTGGGATGCAGACTGAATGGCGGGGATTGGCACAGCCATCTAGTACCACAGCAACAGGAAAACAGATGGCAAGGAGAGAGAGCAACGAGACAGAAGGAACCTGGGTCCCCACCACGCCACAGAGCCACCATACTAGACCAGAGTACCTACCCCGATGGTTGTGTGTGACAGAAATAAACTATGTCCCTCTTAAAGTCATTGTTACTTTCCACATTCACGAGAGAAGCCAAAGCTTCATTGTGCCTAATCCCATGGTAATGAAAAATACTATATTGCAAAAGTCTAAACTTTAGCCCGTTTCTTAAAACTTTGATTATCCACATACAACCTTGATCAATCTGCCATGTCTGCTGACTGCCAAGAGGATTAAGCCTTGATCATTTTGCCATATGTGAAAATTATCTGGACCAGGAACCAGCAAACTACAGCCTGCAGGCCAATTTGGCCCTCCACTTTTTTTATAAATAAAGTTTTATCAGAACATAGCTATGCCCGCCTATTTACCTGATGTATATGTATGGCTGTCTCTGCCCCATAATGTCAGAGTTGTGCAGTTGCAACAGAGTCTGTATGGCTGCCAAACTTCAAAACAAAAAAATTACCAAAAGGATGTATCTGGCCTTTTATAGAGAAGAGTTTGCAGACTCCCAGTTGGCACTATTAATTACAAGAACATTTTTTAATTAACTCCCTTTCTCACTTAAACCAGACTCTTTTTTAAAAGAAGGTTGTGTTTTAAAACCAGCTCAACGTTCCTGCCTCTGATGGGACGCTGGCCTCACTTGGGGGGGCAGGCACGCCGAGTCGCCTATCTGCTACTGTTCCCCATTCCTCCCCGTAACAGAACCCCAGAGACGTTTAGTGCAGCCGGGGGTGGCCCTGTGACCCAGCCCAGACAAGACGGAAGTAGGGGGCGCTGGCTGCCCTGGAAAGCTTTCAAAGCCACACGCCTTGGGGTCTCAGGCCCTTTCCCTGCTGGCCGGGCAATCTCGAGGTCGAGCTGCCTACAGAAAAGGAGCATGGGGTGGAGGACCTCAGGACAGAAAAACAGAAGGGTCCTGGTCACTGCGGGGTCACCGCTGGGCTCCCTGGCCGGCCGTACTAGCCCAGACCACCTCTCCTCAGCCTACTTGTTATGGGAAAAGATGAACCACTTTTTTTTCCTAAGAGGTCCCGACAAACGTGTTCCAAATTGCTACGTGGGCCATTAGCAGTAGGAATGGCTGACCGATGACAAAACAGGCAGCCCCAATTCCTCACCATTCCCTACATCCACAGCCTCTGCCATGTGACCTGTAAGGTCTCTTATGGGACTGAATCGAGGCTGGTCCTGTGATTCTCCTTGGCCAGTAGGAAGCCATGGAAGTGATATGCCAGTTCCACACCCGTAGGTCCCCAGAGGTTGGTATGACTCTGCCTTCTCTCTCTCTGTCTTTCGGTCTCTCTCTCTCTCTCTCTCTCTCTGAAATCACGGCAGGTTGGGAAACAGTCTTCCCTCCATCCCCATTCCCCATGCAGACACCCAACCAACTTCCACACATGTGAGTGAGGCCATCCTCGACCAGCCAGCCCCCCTCCAATTTCCCAGCTGCTCCCCCCACAGCCCCCACAGGTGTGTGAGCAAACCCAGCAAGGTCAGCCCTGCCAGGCTCCAGCGAGCAGAATGCCCAGCGAGCCCAGAGACTCACAGGCAACAGTAAGTGCTTACTGTTATGAACCAATGAGTTTGCTTTGTACACAGCAGCAGCTAACTTCAATCATAAGTAAACATGTATTTGATGTAAGTTAGCTACTGCTATATAGAAGATAGACGTATGGTTACTACCTTTGCTATAAGGCATATATGTATCTTCTCCAACTCTGTGGCTCTTAAGATAGATTCTTTTATTTAAGATATATATCTTTTTTAATATATCATTAAGATATATATCTTAATAATAAATATATATCTTATGATACATTACATATTATATATTAATATTATATATACAAAATAT